>NW_028274815.1:5075478-5395956 GCF_037043125.1 Eumetopias jubatus
GTTATATTCAGAGATTTTTTAAACTAGAGTCATCTTTAACACCACAAAATGTTGTTTGGGACTGTGCTGTCTCCAGTAAAAGCTCAAAAGAATTAAAAGAAAACTTTTGCTTGGTTTTTATTTTCTCAACAAAATCATATTCAAATTGAATTTTCTGCTTCCTTAGGATTTCTAGATAAACTTTATACACCAAAATATTTCAAGAGACATTAATTTCAAGGGACATTTTGACATTGATTCATACTTATTTTTTTATTTCCACTTCCTTTAAGAAAATACAGAGTCATACTCAAATATTTGAGATCATCAAAATTTACCAGATTACAAAATGTTTTCTAGTAATAACTCTATGCATCGCACAGAAGGGTAAGACTTCCACCATGCACCAATAGAGCTAGACTCAGCATCGTAGGCAGAGTGGGAGGGCTTTAAGCTCCATGCAGTGATGGACTTCCTTTCTACAGGGGGCAACACAGGACCCACAGAGCAGTGACATGGGGAAGAGGTCACTGTAGTTAGTGGCCAAGTCCCCTTTCAACATTCAGAAAACATCTTTTAAGCACCAGGTGAGGTCCAGCTATTAAGCATGGCACTAAGAACACAGAGATGAACAACACTGTTTCCCCTCCTTGGGTTCATAGAAGGAAGAGGGAAATAAAGAGGCCTCCCCAAGAAGGTATGTTGACATATCAAGCGTGACATTTGCCACTGTTAATCACCCCAGTGAATAAGACTTTTATTAAAATCCAGCTAACTCAGATTTGGTTGATATTCTGAGACCATTCTAACCATGATGAGGATGGCTGAGAGTATATTATTGGCAACAAGAAACAACTATTTTTAGGCACTGAAGTCACTGAACTGATCTCACTGTTTTTATTTTTATGGTTCAAAAGTGCTTTCATCCAGAGGAAATAATGACTTGGTATTGTAGAAAAATGGAAAGATGACATTTGGTTTGCTTTATTAAGGATTTGGTGTATTAATTATAAATGAGCTTTTGTACATGGTCACTGAGAGGGAAAGTAAACTGTGACTTTTGTATTCAAAAAAGCATAAAAACATCAGCATGACTGCCAGTCCTCTGAGATTACCTCCAGAGCCTCTTGCATGCCAAGTACTCTGCCAGAGCCTGGGAAATTAAAGATGAATGAAACTTGGTGTATGTCTACAAAGTACACAGTCTCCAGGACAGAGAAGATCCCAATCAGAGGAAGGGGGTGGTCCTACCTGAGAGTGTTTCAAGAAATTCTATGTATGAATTTGTGTTTGCAAGGGTGTAGGAAAAAGAATCCGCACTGCTCAGTTGGTCTTCCTATGTGTTTGATATATCTGGGTGACGCTGAAGAAAATTACAAAATCATAATTTTTGAAATATGCATATGCAATTTTGTGTTAGCTCAGATAACATTTCACATTCATACCAGAGTGAACAAGCATCTTGCGGAGCTCTGGTCTGAGATGGAATGTTGTATCCACCAGCAATTCTCCCAGTGCCCCAACTGTGGAAAGATTTCCACTCTCTAATGTTTCAGAAGATGGCTCGTAAACAAGTCCTGGGAGAGCAGGGTTCAGGGGGAGTGTGCTGAAGGCAGTCACGCAGGCTGGGGTGGCTGTAATCAGAAGCCAGGCCGTGCACAGCCAGATGGTGAAACCTCATCAAAACAGGAACTGGATCTAGAAAGCCATAGCCCTCCACTAAGGGGCCTCCACCTGGAAAAGGAGCAATCCATCCAAACCTACAAACTTCAGAGGTCAGCACACAGTGATCTTGTTTTCAGCTGGTGCTCTACCTATCAGTCAACCACCCTGCATGCGCTGCATTCTGTCATGTGCTGAGAACAAATGAATCCTGCCCAGCATGAAAGAAAAGACCCGTCTCAAGATTCTGCAGTCCAGTTTAGGTACCAGTCTGGACTCTCCCATACATCTCTCTCACATGCATCTTTCTCCCTTGAAATTTCTCTGACTCCCCTTATGTTTCCTCTTCTTCTTTTCCTCCTATTCTTGTGATGTTTCCTTATTTCTACTCCCAGAAATAATCATTAAAATAGCTCTAATAATAAAATCTAACACTTACTGAGTGTTTACTTCGTGTCAAACTCTGTCTTAAAAGCTTCAAGAGTATTGGCTCATTTAATTCTCTCGAACAATGTAGGAACTATTCTAGGATTATTTCAGCCTATTATATATTTTGTTTCTGATATGAGTCATGGAGAAGCATAATGACTTGCCCAAAAATCACACCACAAGTAAGCTGCAGAGGTGAGCTTCAGATCCAATAATCTGACTTCAAAGCTGGATCTCATAAAAACAGCTGTCCCCTTGCCCATTGCCTTATGATCCCAAACCAAGTACGCCACACATGTGTTAGAGCAGAATACAATAGGCATCCAACTTCTCTTTGGCCCACAGAGCTTTTAAAATATAGTTTGAGGGGCACTCGGGTGGCTCAGTCAATTAAGTCTCTGACTCTTGATTTCTGCTCAGGTCATGTCCTCAGGATCATGAGATTGAGTCCCACCTTAGCTCTGCACAGGGCATGGAGCCCGCTTGGGATTCTCTCCCTCTCCCTCTGCCCCTCCTCACTTCAAAAAAATTTTTTTAATTTAAAAAATAAAATAAAATACACCTTGAGCTCTTGCCTTTCACCTGACCTCTGCCATTTTGGTTGGTTTTAAGAATAGCAAGAATGACATTTCCCTCTTGTTTCTTTCAAATTTGACTTTCCGTGACCCAAGATCAAGTCACCAATAATGCCTTTATGAACTGTCAATAAAAAGTAGGAGGATTTTTAGACAGATTTGGCTTCTGGCAGTTTTTAAGAATAGCAAGATACAAAACAGAACAAACTGTTGTTCACACTACTATTTAAATTTTGAGGAGATGTGGCAGGAACTTCACATTCTAATCTGAACTAATTTTGTCTAATGAGAAGAGATAACTTCTTGGAATACCAAAGGGCTAATTTCATGCTCTACAGGAATTTTTTTTTTTTTTTTTGCTTCTCTTTATCAATGGGCATATAGTCCTGACCATGATACTGAAAGCCGTAGATCCATGTGAGTTTCAAACCTAAGGCCAGTTGAAATGAGAGAAAACCTTCTCCAGATCCACCTACCCAAGAAATGGGCACATGGGTGTAAAACCCATTTCAAAGAACCACTACAACTCAACATAGAGAGCAAGATTTAAGCACTTTGCCCTTTTGCACCAGATCCCTAGAAAGAATCAAGAATATTTAATGCTGGAGAGGTCATGCAGCCCAACCTTACCAAAATCCCCTCACTCACTATAGAATTCATCTCGGGTCTCAGCATCTTGTCATTCAGCCTCAGCTTGGATAGCAACTTTTACTAACTCATATGCTCACCTACTCCATTTCTGACAACTTTAGTTGTGGAAATATTGGTCTATCAATAAGCACTTATTACTAGGTGATATGTGGCTGCAATCAGGCTCTGTGAGTATTCTATTAGCTGGTCTTAATGTACACATCTGAAGAAAGAACCACATCACCCTATATTTTCTCAAGGACAAATATCCACTGTGTCAAGTTGTCTGTAAGGGTCTCACCAGGGCTGGACACTCTAATATTTAACTTCATCACACTTTTTCCAGATATCCCCAACTAGTTTGTAAGACCTCTAGACACAAATACAGGCCCTGAAGTGACCAACAAAATGTTTGGTTTGATAGATTTGTCTTAAAACCAGTAGAGCAGAGTAGGAAGGAGATTGTCATTAGGCCCAGGCACTAATCCTAGCTCTAGCCCTGGACAGACAAGTGTGGGTCTGTCTCCTGCTCGTCTAGTCTTAGCATATCAAATTTTAGATGGCAGAGAAGGAGACACAGAGAGAATGTGGAGAGTATATTGGATGCTCTATATGTGGATTAACTTCATGGACACTGTAGTTGGTAGACCTAGAAGTCTGGGTTTGAGGCACTGTCAACAACTTACTGACCTCAAAAAATGGCTTAGTTCTCTCTGAACCCCATTTTTCTCAGTTTTAAAATTGAAATATTTATAATATTTATGTCACAAGATTGTTTTGAAGGTTACATGAGATAATATATATAAAATGGGCTCAGCACAATGCCTGGCACATAGTAAAATGTTCAATAAATGTTAGTTATTTTAAGAAGACCTTTAAGATGGAAGCGCCAAGATGCCTTCTCCTGAGCAATTTTTGCCAGATGGCTTTCTAACTCTGGGTTTGGCTCCTTCTTGGGAATGTGTTCAGTGAAAAAACATTCCAACAAATCAATTAATAGAAATCAACCAACACTTTCTACATGCAGCACAATGCTTCAGGCTCTGTGAATGATCCAACAAGAACAAGACATGGCCCTCCCCCTCAAGCAGATAATTTAATTAAGAAGATAAGACAGCACATGAAAACAGAACTAAAAATTCAGAGTCGTAATGGATTCTCGATGGGTAATATATGATCTATTTCCTAAAGGAGCATGGAAGGAGATTACTTCCTGGCTCAGACTGTTAGGGAAAGCCCCTAGGGAAGGAGAGGTTTAAACTGATGTCATTTCCACCATACTTCACAGTAGTACGGTCTTCTTCCCACGTCCACAAAAGTCAAATAAGAATGAAAACAAGGCAAGTTCCTTCTTCTGGATGTCCTCTCAGAAAAGAGCATCATCACCTACCTGGAATTCCATGGAAGAGCCCTTCATAAAATCCTCTTTCTTTCATCTGCAACAGCCATTTGTCCCGAATATCTTCAACGTGCAGACCGGAAACTATTCAAATCTGGTTCTTTCTCCTGAAATCATCGGTATCATCTGAAGCCCCTGGTCTCTGAATGGTTCCCACTCTTTAACTTCACATCACCTCACTCAATTTGTTTACAAATTGTTATTTGTAACCCTTGTTATTTTTCCCCAAAGAGTAAATTTGGACACATTTAAGCCACACAACAGTGATTGTCTCTTCAATGATCATTGTACCCTGTCTCCCAGCATCCAGAGCACAGAAACCTTTTTAATTTTCCCTGACTGTCTTGCTTTTCCCAATCTCTAGAGTTTCAAGCACTGAGAATGCCTGGGTCCCCTCTATTTCTCCACCAGGGATGCTGACCCTCCTGCCTCTCCAAGGATAAATGGAGCTACCTCATTCTTTGGGATTCCCTTCAGTGTCACTTCTTCCAGGAATCTTTGGCTGATACCTTGCCAGTCTGAGTTAAATACCCCTTCTCTGAGCTACTCTAGTTCTGTGACAAATTCAATTATTCTTCTTAGCTGTGTTCAAATTATCTATATTCATCTGACTTGGCCCTAGATAGTGAGCTCATTTTTTGTTTGTTTTTGTTTCTTTGTTGTTGTTTCTTTTTAACGGCAAACCATGGGTACTTTTTTCTATATTTTCTGTGTGTACCACAACATAGGGTCTCAATAAATGTTTGTAGAAAGTGAATGAATATATCTATGTGATATATTTGGCCAGGTTGCCAAATTTAAGGAGGAGTCTCTGCAAGGAAAAGACATAGACAGTGGGCATGGTAAAGCAATCATCCTTTAAAGATAGATTGATGTCTTTGGTGATATTAAGAAATGACCCATCCTAAAATAGAGTCTTATCATCTGAATGGCTTATTTCCAAAATTGTAGCTGTCTAAGAAACACTGAACCTAGTCCTTGCTAGGTGACCTGTGAATAAAGTTGCTTATCTTCTTCATTATTAACCCATGTTGAATGCTTTCCTCTTCCACCTCAGCACCTCCCAGCTCATCTGAAAGCCTTAGTCTTAGGGTGGAGTCCCACATGTACACTGCAACCCTTTGCACTGCTAATAATTTAATGGAATCGTGGGGGGCCAGGGAATGTGTGCAGCTGAATGCAGCTATGGTTTGAACACTCCTCTATCCCTTTCAATCCCATAAAGAATATTGTCTATAAACAAATAGTATAAAACCATGGAGCAAAACAGGAGCATTTTCAACATTGCCTAAATTAAGCAAGAATATGCTTTGAAAGAAATCTGTTCTTCAGGGTGAAAGTAAACCAACAGCCACTGCTTAAATATATATATATATATATATATGTAGTATTTTTTAATATCAGTTTGATGAGATCTAGGTTATAAACAGGTCTGGTGCCATGTAATTTGCAACATAATTTCACTGTCTGTTTATCTATCCATCCGTCCACCCATTCATATGTATATAACATAGGCAGGAAATCTGGTGTCTGTTGCTAGTTCATAAATCAGTGTCTGCTCTCAACAACATCTGAATACAAATGTGATTAAATTTGATACCATGCCCATTTTTCATTTATCAGATTTCAGAATGTGATGCCTTGGCAGCTGTCCTATGGTAATGTGTTTTGCATTTAACCCCCTGAGTCCCAATTCTTCTCGACATCTGAAGCCCCTTGTGGAGATATTGGAAATTCACTCATCAGGACAACTATTCTGTATATCACAGAGAAATTTTTCCTCAGCATACCAGGGAGAGAAGAACGGGAAAAGCTGAAAATAGAATTAGAATATAGAAGGAAAATTCAGAATCACTGTTTTTGAGATGAAAGAGACCTTAGAGATCATGTAGCCCCATGTTTCTCAAAATGTCATCCCTATGAATCACCTGGGGTCTTGTTAAAGTGCAGATTCTGGCTCGGGAGGTCTGGGTGTGGCCTGAGGTTCTGCATTTCTAATAATCTCCCAGGAGAAGCCAGCACCACACGTTGTACAGCAGTCTAGTTGGGCTACTATTTCTTAAATTTGTTAATCATATGACTGACTCGTGTACTTAAGTATCCTCCTCAGAATCACAAAACAGATTTTCCTAGGAGAGGGTCTTACAGCTGTATTTTGAACAGTCCACTCACATGACTGCGTAGATCCGGGAAACATTGAAAACTGAAGCCCTAAAGGAAAAGTAAATTGCTGAACTTGAGACTTGGAACACAGATTGCCAAGCAAGTGTTTCTGCCACTAAACTTATCACAATAGGAATAAAACAAGCAGAATTAAGTTTAAAGAATAATCGAGAGTGTTCAAAATAAATTACAAAAAATTCATTCTAACGGAAATGGATTATTCAGAGTTGGTGCTGAAGAACCTTCCAGGAAAACCAAAACAGGTCCCAGAAAAGAGAGAAAGTATCCAGCTGATATGTGAGAAAAACAAACCAAAAAAAACAAAGACTAGCAATAAGATACCTTTGCTAACAAATCAACTAATGTTGAGAAAGCCCATTTTCCCTTTCTCTCTCTTCATATTTGCCTTTTGAGAACATATTTGTAAAAACATCAGATACTCAATTTTGAAGTCATGCTCTTTGTAGAGGGAGATGCCTCATGGCTCTCCAACCTTCCCAGCTTCCCCAGACCCACATGGCTTTCCACAATCTACCATCAAAGACCCATCATGGATTCCCAAGACCCATTATAGCTTCCCAAGACAAATCATGGCTTCCCAAGGTACACATGGCATCCCAAGAATCTTCACAAGCACACACAAGCATATCTTCACTCCACCACTGGTGTCTTGATAGCCACAGGTCTGTCAAAATATCAGTGTTCCTACTTGGATCATTCAACAATGAAGACAGATATAAAAACCTGTTATTCTTCTTATCATAGGTGGACCACTAGTTGGATTCCTTTTCCTCAGAAAATAAAATAATGATCATACAATGGATTGTGGATCACTGAGGCTTGTGGGCAAACTGTAAACTCCTAACCATTCATGCTTTCCTTTAGGGTGAGACAGTGAGTAAATCAAATAAGCATTCTGTATGCCCCTATTTCCTTTTAGGGGCGATAAAAAACACATCTACCTCTCCCCTGACAGTGCATAAAAATCTTAAAGTTACAATACTTAAAACATGTAAAACTATGGAAACAACATACTCAGCTTGCAAAGCACTTGCTAGGAAATAATAACCAGTTAAACATCAATGTTATTAAGGTTAGCTAAGGGTGTTTCATGTACTCTTGGTGGGTTAGAGAAGACATAATGCATGCAAGAAGCTTGGACATTCAAAGATAACCTGAGCCAAAGGCTTTTGTTCAGTACTGGTAAGGTTGCTCCTGGCCTGTGGTTTCATCTAAAGCCAGCAGAGGTAAGCTGCTATAATCTTTCTTCATAAAATTTGGCACAAGTATCAAGAGCTTCAAGGGGCACCAAGGTAACTCAATCGGTTGAGTGTCTGACTCTTGGTTTTGGCTCAGGTCATGGTCTTAGAGTTATGAGATCCAGGCCTGCATGGGGCTCCACAGGCAGCATGGAGTCTGCTTGAGATTCTCTCCTTCTGCCCCCACTCCCACTCATGCTCTTAAGCGTGCTCTCTCTCTCTCTCTCTCAAATAAATAAATAAAATCTTTTTTTTTTTCAAAGAGCTTCAAAAGTACTCAGTGATCAGGAAACTTCTAGCAATTTAGCTTGAGGGAATAATTAACTTTCTGCACAGAAGATACTCAGAATGCTATCCTATTTATAATAGAAAACATTTGTAAACACATAAATATCTACAAATAGAGAAATAGATAAGTATATCATGATGCATGTATGGGTATGTAGTCATTTTAAAATGTGGTTTGTATAAATAAGGAGCTTTTCCCATCATTGAGTAGGAAAAGGAGAATATAAGGCTGCATAAACATCACCTCAGTATACCTAAATACCTATACACGCATAGGAAAAGGAGACTTGAATATACAAAATGTCGCCTCATCAACCCAATGAAGAAAATAATCCCTATGTTTTAGGGCAGTTGTAGGAAGTATAGGTTGGCCCTATAGAGTACCTAACACAGTGCTCACTATATTATCCATATTATTTAATATAGTCAATAATATTTACATTAACCACCATAATTAACAATTGACAATGGATGCTGGCTTTTTGGGGTTTTTTTCTCCTATGTTTTTCTGGGGTTTTTTTCCTTGAGTCTTACATAGTGATCAAATACTGGTTTTAGAAACAGAAATGTAATTAATTTCACTTTTAAAAATCATTCTGGGTGGAATGTGTCTGCTCCCCCATAGTCCCCTCCCACCTTTAGCTGGATTCTAAGAGTATTGTGTCTCCAGATTTATGTAACTGCCGCTCTCTGGCATTTACAGGGTTAACAGCCAGCGGCCCCGCTCTCCCACCAGACCAGTTGTGATTATCTCACTGGCGAGTCTATCCCTATCAACCCCTAGACACAAAGCCCAGAATTAAAGGAGGGGGGGGGAGTGGCATGTGCTTGTGGCTTTTCCCTGCTTTTCAACATCAAAATGAGACAAGAAAGCAAAATCTCCCTTTGCAAAAATAAATGCTAAGTACTAGGCTTTTTTCCCCCTGAAGTAGCTGGCCTTATTAGGTAGGGATTCATTAATGTTTTTTGTTGTCTCAAGTAGGATACAATTTATTGGGTGCACAAAAGCAGATAAAGCCACAGATGAGTTTCCTGGTCACTCCTGCAGACGGGAAGATGCAGGATAACATGCAGGAGGCACCCTTCTGTAGTGCTCACTGGGCCCGTTCTTCAATACCTATGTAACAATTATCGGTTTGCCCTTAAGCTGGGCATACAGTGCGGACGGTATGGCAAGCTGATTTCGCTCCCTCCCCCCTCTCTATATTCCCTCTCTCTCCCCTTCCCTTCTCCTCCTCTCTCCCACAAATCACTGACCTGGTTAGGGTTTCCAGGAGCCCTGATCCACCATGCACCAGGCTGTGCATACAAATCTCATCGGATTTGTTTATGTTTTCAGTCTTGTGAAAGACATGTAGGATCTGGGAGAGCTACCTCACCTTCAAGCTTCTGTAGAATGAAGGATTTAAATTCCTATTCAAAACAGAAGCTGTTATAATTGAGAAAAGATTCCCCTCCTTGAGGCACTTTGAGTCAATTAATTGGGTTTTTTGAAGTGTTAATAGGGAAAAAAAATTTTTTTTGAGCTTTATGGGGCTTTTTCATGGAGCTATTCAAGAAAAATTGCTGGGCTATTAACCAAACCAATTCTGGGGACACAGAGCCCCCAAGAGCTGAGTGGGTTTGGGAATGGCTGAAATACAAAACATGGATTATTCATTAATCATATCAGGAAAAAGCACCCATTTGATTAAGAGACTACTTCTGCACTGGGCCACGAGCCTGTATGTGAGTGAATATGTATGAGAGAGAATGAGGGGGAGGGGAGAGAAGAGTGAGTTAGAGATAAACTGAGAGAGAGAGACAGAGAAAGGGAGGGAAGAGATGACCATGGCATTATGATACTGCCATTTGGAAATGAGAGCCATATTAAAAATGATTTTGTAAATCTGGACAACACCAAAACAACATCCTTGAAAACATCAATGGAAACAAAACATAGTAAGAACATATTCAGAACATATTCAGAGAAACTGACTCATCCACTTTATGGATTTTTTTTTAAATAAAATTATTGAGAGGGACGCCTGGGTGGCGCAATCGGTTAAGCATCAGCCTTCGGCTCAGGTCATGATCCCAGGGTCCTGGGATCAAGTCCCACATCCAGCTCCTTACTCATCGGGGAGCCTACTTCTCCCTCTGTCTGCAGCTCCCCTTGTTTGTTCTCTCTCTCTCTCCTTCTCTCTCTGACAAATAAATAAATAAAATCTTTAAAATAAGTAAATAAATAAAATTATTGAGAAATCAAAGGCCAGAGGAGATAGCTCAGGAACTGAAGTCTGGGTGATATAACTCTGGCTTCAGGCTTTTCCAGACCCCCAACATGTTTAAAGGTAAAGTGGGAAGGGATGGTGAATTAATGTCAGTAGATGCATGCTGATTAATTTTAGCATCAACTATGAGACAGCTGATAAAATTTTCAAATTCTCTTCGTGCTCTAATTCTTTAGGTACCCATGAATACCTAACACCATTTTCCATTTCCGTGATAACACACACACACACACACACACACACACACACACACACACACACACACACCACACACCCTAACAATTACAGAGGGAGCCAACTACACATTTCACTACTCATTTTTTCCTCCTATAGCTCAGGCTTCTGTTCCTGGTACTTTGAAAGCAAATAACCAGAGCTGAATGAACCAGTGCCAAAGTTGTGCAGGCTTCACAGGGCACTCTCTTACTGGAACAGATGGCTATATAAATAAAGAACTTGGTTCAACTACAAGGAAATCCTCCATTCATCTCCCAGAGATTGGAAATGGGGTGATTGGATTAATTAAATATTCTGGTAAGCAGTGAGGCTCCATTTATCTACGATGGATTTCCATTTGTAAAAAAAAAAAAAAAAAAAAATGTTCATCATGAGAAATACACTGTGTGTGGACTCAAAGAAATGCAACCTTGTCCTTCACAGTGTGGCTCAGAACAGACCTGAGGCTCATCCGCCCAGGGACAGCTTTGCCAGTAGGCCTAACTGATGGACAGCTCCATTTGGTGAATGTTGGTGTTTTGTTGTATTGATGTAAGGAAAGCTCCAGAAAGACTTCAAGCTGAGTGGGTTCTAGAGGAAGGTCTGGAAAGGAAGAAACACTTAGATGCATTTCTGGGAAGAGACAAGATTGATAAGAGAAAGGCATGGAAGAGGTAAAAACTGAATTCTAACATCTACAAAAACCTTACAGCTAGCATCATACTTAATGATGAAAAACTGGAAGATCAGGAACCAGGGAAGTGTACCCACTAACCATTCCTTTTCAACATCATACTGGAAGTTCTGTAATACATTAAGACAAGAAAAGAAAACAAAAGGCATACAGACTGGGAAGGAAGAAGTTAAAATGTCTTTATTCATAGATAATGTGATCATCTATGCAGAGAATAAACAAAAAAATCCTGTAACTAATGTGATAAGAAGATTATAGGATACAAGTTTAATATACAAAATTTAATCATTTTCCTAAATACCAGCAGTGAACAAGTGGAATTTGAAATTTTAAATGCAATACCATTCATATTAGCAACCCTAAATTTAAATATTTAGATATGCATCTAAGTAAATAAATACAAGATCTATATAAGGAAAACCATAAAGCTGGTGAAAGAAATCAGGAAACTAAAAAAGTGGAGAGATATTCCATATTCATGGATAGGAAGATTCAATATTCATAAGACGTCAGTTCTTCCGGAATTGATCTATAGATTCAAAGCAATCCCATTAACAATCCCAGAAAGTTAGTTTATGGATCTCAACAAACTGATTCCAAAGTTTGTATGAAGAGGCAAAAGATTCAGAATAGCCAATAGAGTACTGTAGGAGAACAAAGTCAGAGGGCGGACGCTACCCAACTTTAAGACTTACTATAAAGCTATGGTAATCAAAGCAGTGTGTTTAGATGAAGGAATAGAAATGTAGATCAATGGAACAGAATAAAGAACCTGGAAATAGAGCCATATAAATATGAGCAACTGATCTTTGACAAAGGAGTAAAGGCAATACAATAGAACAGTTAGTCTACTCAACAAATGATGCTGTGATGACTGAATATCCGCATGTAAGGAAAAAAATGAATCTAGACATAGACCTTACACCCTTTACAAAAAATTAACTCCAAATGGATCATGAACCTAAATGTAGAACACAAAAGATAAAACTCCTAGAAGATAACACAGGAGTAAACCTAGATGCCCTTGGGTGTGGTGATGCCTTCCTTCTTAGATCCAACACCAAAATCATAATCCATGAAAGAAATAATTGATAAGCTGGACTTGATTAAAATTCAAAGCTTCCACTCTGCTCTACTCTGCTAAAGACAATGTCAAGAGATTGAGAAGACAAGCCACAGACTAGGAGAAAATTTTGGAAAAAAAAATATAAAAGACTATTAGAATACACAAAGTCTTCTTTAAACAAAAAGAAAATAACAACCCACATAAGACATGGGCAAAAGACATGGATAAACACCTCACCAAAGAAGACACACAGATGGCAAAAAGCATAGGAAAAGATGCTCCACGTCATATGTCATCAGGGAAATGCAAATTAAAAACAATGATGAGATGCCACTATGCACCTATTAGAATGGCCACAGTCTGGAACAATGACAACACCAAATGCTGGTGAGGATGTGGAAACCTCACTCCTTGATGGTGGGAATGCAAAGTGGTACAACCACTTTGAAAGACAGTTTGGTGATTTCTTTTTTTTTTTTTTTTTAAGATTTTACCTACTTATTTGACAGAGAGAGACACAGAGAGAGAGGGAACACAAGCAGGGGGAGTGGGAGAGGGAGAAGCAGGCTTCCCGCGGAGCAAGGAACCCGATGCGGGCCTCGATCCCAGGACCCGGGGTCATGACCTGAGCTGAAGGCAGATGCCCAATGACTGAGCCACCCAGGCGCCCCGAGTTTGGTGATTTCTTACAAAACTAGACATACTTTTACCGTATTATCCAACTATCATTCTCCTTGGTATTTACCCAAATAAATTGAAAACTTAAATTCACAAAAAAAACTTGTATATGGATGTTTATAGCAGCTAGACTCATAATTGCAAAAACTTGGAAGGAGCCAAAATGTCCTTCAGTAGATGGGAGAATAAATAAACAAGTACGTTCAGACAATGGAATATTATTCTGTGCTAAAAAGAAAAGAGCTATCAAGCTGTGAAAAGGCTGCATGTTGTATGATTCCAACTATACAACATCCTGAAAAAGGCGAAAATATGGAGACAATAAAATATTCAGTAGTTGTTAGGGCTTAGGAGTGAAGGAGCAGAAGAATGAACAGGTGGAGCCCAGAGGCTCTTCAGGGCAGTGAAGATGTTCTGTACGATACTACAAAGGTGTATACACACCATTATCCATTTGTCCAAACTTGAAGAATATACAACACCAAGAGTGAACTCTAATGTAAACTGTGGGCTTTGGGTGATTGTGACTTGTCAGGGTAGGTTCATCAGTCATAACCAATATACCCTTTGGCCTGGGATGTTGATAATGGGGAGCTGTACATGTTTGGGAGAAGGGGGTATATAGGAAATCTCTGTACTTTCTGCTCAATTTCATTGTGAAGCTAACTTCCTCTAAAATATACAGTCTATTTTTTAAAAGCTGATTTCTCATCTGATCCAATAGTATGCTGGGAATAGAGAGAGAAGAATTGTCAAGGTTATGGGAGGTGCAAGTGGATGTGTCTGACCAGCCCTGGAGGGGTTTCCACGACAGAGTGAGGGACATGAAGCCATAGGTTCCAGGTTCCAAGGGAGGGTGAGGACATCCCAGCACATTTATTTCCTCAGGAACCCAGCCTGAGGGCACTTCCCAAGGACACTGGGAGGATGCTGGGGGGTCCAGTGCCACAGAGGGTCACCAGCATGACTGAGGGTCTGACCACCTGGATCTCAATTCTTGCAGGACCTGAGTAAGTGATCTAGTCTCTCCAAACCTTAGTTTTCTCATGTATAAAATGGGGCAACACTACAGACTTTTCCCTGGACTGTTCAGTCAGGAGAACAGTCAGGCAGAGTACTTGGCACAGGGTCTGAACAGAGTGAGCACTTGAAAATGGCAACCTTTGTTATCACTTTCAGTTTGCAAGGTCAGCAGAAGGGGTTGGCTAGCCCCCTTCTATCCCCAGGTAGGCCGTTTGCTTAGGCATTGAGGGTCTTCCACACAGATGTGTGGGCAGTGCCGCCTGTGCCATGACCAAGCCGCCCACAACCCGTCACAACCGAGGCCTGACCTCTCCTGCCAGAGTTTGTCCCATCCCAGGCCTGCTGTCTTCTCCTGGGACCCCATCTCCCATCATCTGGCTTCGCGCACACAACTCCTGACAAGTTCCCCCTCCTCTTTCCTGGCTGTTGGGGAGGGGCAGGGGTGGGAACTGATGTGCAGACATGCCCCCCCCCACTGCCCTCCCTCCCCCGCCCCTGCACTGCACCAGGATCAGCACAATTTGGTCTTCAATTCTTTGGCCTCTACCTTGTGCCGGGTACCACACCCTTCAACACACACCCTCTGGTTTAATCTTTTCCATAACTCTGGAGATTTATAGTGTTGTGATGGTGGAGAGGTAAGAAGTGAACATTTGGAAGAGTAGAAGCCTCATCAGGACCACAGATTCTATAACGAGCCAAGACAGAGGCTGAAAAAATAAATGTATCTGCCCCCAAACCCATGTTCTGCCTGCCGTGTTCCCTCCAGGGCCGGCTTCCCCTGGTGGCCGCTGCTGGCCCCTGGCTCCTGGTGGGCAGCTCGATGACACTCTCCTGCAGGGGACACACAGCAGATGCCCCCTCTGCACGCTGGCCTGAGCCAGCTCTCTCAGGTGGCCTGGGTCGAGTTCAAATAAAGGAAAAAAGGCAAAGATGAGAAACAACTACCATGAGATATGTCCCTTTGGTTTCTAATGGCATGTCTATTAGCAATTCATCCTGGTAGTAATTGATCATAAAACCCAATTGTTGGCTGGCCCCATGTTCCTCATACTGGCAACACCGGGAAAGTGACCAACGTCGCGCGGCTGCCAGCCCCATAAACCAGCTCTGTGTGCCAGAGTCAAAACATCCTACAGAAGGTGGGGACGTACAGGCTTATGAGGAGGGAGTTGACATGTGTCGCGGTGACCCAGACGGGCATCTGCGCTGCGAAGCAGCCACTCAAGGACTGCAGAGTGCTGGGCACATGCGCGGCATCGTGACCTCCCAGAACCGCGGAATCCATCGCTTACCTCTCTGCGGCATTTGAAATGCAGCAGTACAGGCCATGGGGCGTATTGCAAAAACTCTGTGGCCTCTGGAGACAAGTCCTAAGTCTGCACGTTTGCCCCTGGTCAAGTCACTGAAACGTCCTGGTCCTCAGTTTACCGGGCTGTAAAGTAGTCAGGATTCTTAATTAGGTGATGACTCCTCGGACTCGCTGTCCATTGCATTCACGCCTTGTCCCTGAATGGTCACCCCCATTCTGTCCTCAGCATCTCACGGACACTGCATTGCAACTGAGGCAAAGGAAGAAAGACATTGGGGAGAACAAGAGCCATGACCACTACGCACACAGAACGGGCTCAGGGGAGTTGGGAGAGACTGAGAATACGTGGCTCTGCTCCCCTTCACTTTCATCTAGCCTCAGGAAAGTGTGTGTGTGCGCACGTGCACTGCACACGTGTGCGTACAGGGGAAGAGAAGGAAGGGCACATAGCCCATCACATGCAGTGAAAGCACCCATCACAGGCAACACTTGAGGATGGAGGTCCCAAGAGGAGAGACCATGCATGAACCAACACTGATTAATCATCGTTTCTCCACGGGCCACCCCTAGGAGAAAGGAATCGTGCAGCCCTGGAAGATCATCTAGTCTGCCTTGTTTTTTAACAAAAGAGAAACCCAAGACCCAGAGAGGAAGAGTGGTTTGTGCCTAGAACTTCGTGCAGCTGCTGTGCGTACCCCCGCTCCCCTCCTTCCTCCCCATCTCATGCATGTCCTTCCGCATGCGTGTAGCACGCACCCTGGCGTGGCGAGGACTACAGACGGAGTGGGCCCTGGTGCCACAGTGTCGTACACCACCCCTCCACCCTCCACAAAAAAGCTGCTGCGCACACACGACAACTCCCAGCTCTGCTCAGAGGGACAGAAGCCAAGCTTGACAAGCGACAGTGTTTGCTCACAATAATAGAGTAGGCACTGAAAGGGGATTGGGGAGCAGCCCAGGTGAGCAGAGGTAACCATGGGAAGTCTCTGGGGGAAGGAAGGGCTTGAGCCTGTATTTAGGGACCATCGTCCAGGCCAGGCTACCAGATTAAGAAGGAAGATCGCCGGCCAACCCGACTACTTGCCCCTCAGAGGCAGCCCTATCTCCGCCCCCGCAACCAGTCTGTCACTTTAATAGAAATGTATCCGCATATTTCTATAAAATTACCGGCAAAAGAAATTGTATTAAAATGGGGGGGAGCCTTGTTCATCGAGGAAGATGCTAGATAAGACATTCCTGGACGCAAGGACGGAGTGCAGAATCAGTCCAGTTCCGGGAACAAAGGCGTCTTTGCCAAGGCCAGGGTCTGTGCAGTGCTCCGGCAGAGTTACGGAAAGCCCAGTTAGAACATAAAGAACGGTCTGTTTGGTGTGAAGCGATAGGGCCTCACCAGTGGGGTGCACAAAAAGTCACATTTCCATCCCTGGGAGACCATTAGGAGAAATTCAATTAAAACCCGTGACTTTTATCAAATCTCTATGGCCAGTTTGAAAAGGACTAATTCTTAGGAAGCGCTGACTCCAGTGTTATGTGGCTTTCGCTGAGCTGTTATGAAAAGAATATAGCGCTAGAGAGAAAAACTGTCATGAGCTTTTATTTAAAACAAAAAATAACAACAACATCAAGCTGCTTTGGAAGCTTGGAGGGGCTGCAGGTGAGGGTGACGCCTCCCCTGGTCCCGCACCGCCCACTCCTGCTTGGAGGGGCTGCAGGTGAGGGTGACGCCTCCCCTGGTCTCGCACCGCCCACTCCTGCTTGGAGGGGCTGCAGGTGAGGGTGACGCCTCCCCTGGTCTTGCACCGCCCACTCCTGCTTGGAGGGGCTGCAGGTGAGGGTGACGCCTCCCCTGGTCTCGCACCGCCCACTCCTGTTCTTCTCTTCCTCCTCATTATTCTCTCTTCTTTATCCTGAGCCAAGAAGTTCACAAAATTCAAGCTTTATCTATAGGTGTGTACAGAGTGGGCTTTCATGCCCTTCCTCAGTAGGGCATTAGCAAAGACCCCGAGCCTTGGCTTTTATGGATCGTGGAATTTGCATAAAGCATAAAGACATGATATCGCAGCAGGAAAAGCAGATTGGGAGTTGGGATGGTTCTAACTTAAGGATAAAGGAGTTAGAGAGAACTATCGGCACAATTGATCTCTTCTGGCACCTACACGATGCCAAAAGATATTCCAGAACAGGAAATGTTAGAATTGGAAAGAAACTTAGAAATCATCTACTCAAGGGATGAGAGATTCCATGTCAATACCAGCTCTAAGTTATGGGCATTGATAGCCCCTTCTTTCTGAGCTTTGTGTTGAGTAGGATTCCAAGGGCCAAGCTGAACTCATCAGGACAGCCTGTTATTTATAATCAGAGAGCAATGCCTAACACAGGAGAAGAGGTGGTGCCTGTACCTGATATTAGCAGTCTTCATCTGTCCAACATTCTCATTATACAGAAGAGAAACCCGGGACCCAGAAAGGTAAACCATCTGTCCACAGCGATATGGAGACACTGCTTTACATCCCATTTCAAATATTGGCCCATATAAAGATACGCACTTGGATTCAGAAATGCAGCTGCATAAGTGCACATCTGGAGTGAATAGGTTCACTGGGTGTGTCTTTAAAAACAACCAGGAGAGAGGGTCACAGCTAGCTGTATGGTCCATATGAGCTTGTGGAAGGAACTGTGGGTCAGAAAGTGAGCTTGTGGCTCATGAGCCACGGTAAGGGATTTGGGGTGTTCTGAAGGAGGGAAGGGGTCTGTGTCCTCCCCATTGCTCTCCATTGACTGTTGGGTACAGTGGAGCTTTTGACTGGCCAACAAGTACAGAAGAAGTCCTGAGTACCGAGCTGTGTTTGAAGAGTGAACAGAGGAGCTGTTGATATTCAGAGCAAAGAAGAAGAGCATAATGCACAGGACTGAATAGATGTTTTCAGATATGGGAATGGTATTTGACAGCTTTCAAATGCAGGTGACGGGCAGATGAAATTTCCCCAGGACCAAGTTACAGATGCAAGGTGAGGGGGACCCTGAGGTAGGCATATGAGCCAAGTGACTCAGGGGTCCTGAGTGCACAGAGAAGGGGAGACAATAACCTCTGAATATCTTTCAACTACTACCTTCAAAATCAGAATGTGTGGCTCTCTGAAGACTGCTTGTTTAAACAGATCTCATGGCAGCAATTAAAGAAGGTAATTAGGTTTCGAAAGTTTTTAAAAGCTAAGGACAACCACCAAACAGCGCTGATTGAAGTAAGGTGAGCACATGCACGTTTTCAACCCAGAAAAGCAATTCTACTTTAAATACCTCACTACCTCTGATCTGGTAAAATGACACTCCTGATACCCCATGACTCCACAGATGACTATGCTCTGCCTTCCCTGCACAAGAGAGATTTTCATACTGACTAGACAGGCGTTATGAGCTGTGTGTCAACTCCTTACCTTTGGAGTGGTCTCTGCATTTTTGTGGAGCACACTCTAAAATTCATGAGACTGGGAATACTCTCTGCATGCCCTCATGTTGGCAATGACAGATGCCCTTATTTGTAAGCATTAGCAGAGTGAAATGCAGTTGCAGAAAGTGTAATTGGATCATCTTTGTATTTTATGTCGGTGTGTCTAAGTGCTGTTAAAGGGTGCACCACGTACTTGGCACCCCCTGACGGTAACATGGGTGCTATGGTAAGCATGACAAAAAGCAACAAAGTCAACTTTTTACTATTGCATTCGGACTGTGTGTGTGTGTGTGTGTGTGTGTGTGTGTGTGTGTGTGTTTGAGAGAGAGAGAGCATGCACACCCACTTTACTAAGGCACTAGTCATTAAGCAGGAGAGCTTTAAGATCTGCTGAGAAGCATAATGGCTCTCAAAGCTTTCTGACATTAAAATGTTCTATAATCACCTTCCATTAGTAAAACCAGAAAAAGCCTAGCTTTGGTGTAAAGCACAAAATTCACTTACCTTCCTCTCTCCCCAACACCCTGGCTCCCCACAGTGTCCTTGTGCCTAAAATATTCCAGATCACTGATGGCCCAAGGAAAGACATCAGTGTGTGTATGTGTGTGTGTGTGAATATATATATATATGAAAAAAGGTCCAGATTTCCCAGCTGACAATGATTGGAAAACAGCTAAGTTTTCCACAAGTAAGTTATATAATTAAGACTCAAGAAAAGGAAAATCAGTCCCGTCTACCCACTTCATTATATATATATATATAAGGGGAAAACAATTGGCCCATTTTTCCTCATCCATGCCAAAATGCACCGAGAATTCTAATTCACTGCTGACCACCAGATGGGAAAAGGAATGTAAACAGGCGAACACATGACAGACAGCATGTAGGTCTGGAGACATTTAGCATGGACAGAAAAAGCTGAGGCAGGAAGCAAGACATGTCTTCATGGATCTAAAGGATTGTCCCATCTGGTAGAGAGCAAACTGGTTTTCTGAGCTGGAAGAACAGAGAGACAGCTGATAGGTAAATTTTCCAGGAAAGCATATCTCTGCTTAATGCATTATGCTGTAGCTCAAAGTTCTTGAAAGTCTTTCTGTTAAACAACATTGGTCCTACCTTGCTAGTTGTAGAATACACTTTCTGAAAGAAAAAAAAAATCAGTGAACAAATATGTTTGGGAAGGTTGCAAAACATGTCCCTATGTTTTAGAGATCACAACACCCATTAAGAACTTTAGGAAGATAAGAAACCATGCAGCATAGCAAACATTAGGCTTTAACCCAGTATTTTCCAACTGACCCTGTAATCCTCCTTACACTGTCCTAGCAATATTTCTTTGACCTGGTGTTACAAAAAAACACACTTTTGGAAACTTGGAATAATAGAAAAGGTCCAAGTGCTTTATCCTGGTATTCAAAATTCAGAAAGATCTGGACCCTGCCATCTAAACTTTATTTCTTACAATGCTCTATTATTCCCAATGTCAATAGCTTTGCTGTTAATGAAACTTCTGCCTGGAATCCTAGAACATCACTGTATCCTAATACCTCCATGTGCATAAATTTTATTCCATTCTTTTTCAACAAACACTTATTGCACATTTACTTCTTGGCTCTTAGAGGTAAGATAATTTCCCCAAGTTCACACAATGAGCAAGACATAGATAGAACCAAGTTTCAAAGCAGATTTGTCTAACTCCAACAGCCAAGAGCTTTTTTTAGTACATCTCTCCTCCCCACAAGGAGAGGGGACCAATAATCCAAATCACCACCAATTGCTTTTTATGGTAGGGCCACATAGAGAATACTCAGTATGGGCTTTGCTAAAGATCGTAGCTTCTGGAAGCTTCCAGAGTGCAGTGCAGAGTGGAGGGCAGGCCTGGTAGCATGGAATGGAAGCGGAGATCCCCTTGCAGAGATCCTAAAAGCAGTGTATTTGTAGAAGACCAGAGTCAGTCCTACTGACCTTGAAGAAGCCAGCCGCCACGTTGCTAACAGCCTATGAAGTGGGTCACATAGCAGGGAGCTACAAGCAGCCCCTAGAACCCCGGCCCCTGCATTCTAGAATTGCAGCCTCTGAATAGAATAGCAGGACTCTGAACCAGAGAACCCAGGTAGTCATGTCCAGCCTCCTGACCAACAGAACCCATAAAAGATAAATGTGTCTTATTTTAACAGCTGTTTGTAGTAATTTGTTATGCAGCCATTGAGGACAAATCCATTAGGCCTGGAGACCATGAGAAAATTCAGAGGGAGACTTCCTGGAGACTGGGTCTTAACAGAAATCTATTCTTTACATCTGTCTCCTAGGTCCCTGCATGCCTCTGAAACTAATGATTCCTGAGATTTCATTCTGTAAATATTTACTGAGCACACACTATGGTTCTAGTACTGTCTCAGGTGTTTATTTTTTTCTTTTATTGAAGTACAATTAGCATACAATACCCTATTAGCTCCAGGTGTACATCATAGCCATTTGATATTTTTATACATCATGAAATGATCCCCACGATAAGTCTAGTTACCATCTGCCACCATACAAAGTTAATACAATATTATTGACTATATTTCTTATTCTATACATTACATCCTCATTTCTCATTTATTTTATAACTGGAAGTTTGTACCTCTTAATCCCTTCACCCATTTTATCCACCCCAGCCCCTCCCCTCCCTGGTAACCAACAGTTTGTTTTCTGTATCTGAGTCTGTTTCTGTTTAATTTTTTTGTTCATTTGTTTTGTTTTCTAGATTCCACATACGAATGAAATCATTTCTCTTTCTCTGCCCGACTTATTTCACTTAGCATCCTCTAGGTCCGTCCATGTTGTTGCAAATGGCAAGATCTCATTCTTTTTAACTGCTGAGTAATGTCCATTGAGTATATATACCATATCTTCTTTGGGCTATAATGAACTAAAGAAACCATGATCTGTGTCCTTGTGCAGCTTACATTTAGTAAAATGTGTAGGGACCTCAGGGGTCACCTAGGAGGTCTGTCTACCACCCCGAATTGGCTTCACTTAGCTCTAAAGGAACACTTGAACCAAGACTCTTCTAAAACGTATGCCTCAGGGCAAGCAACATAGGTTCTCCATGCTTTCTCATTTCTAAAGTGGTGATTATTTTATCTACATTTCAGGATCTTTGATAAGATTAAACCAGATACATCTCCAAAGACAAGGGAAACAAAAGTGAAAATGAACTTTGGGGACTTCATCAAGATAAAAAGTGTCTGAACAGCAAAGGAAACAGTCAACAAAACAAAGAGGCAACCCACGAAATGGGAGATTTTTGCAAATGACACTACAGACAAAGGGCTGATATCCAAGATCTATAAAGAACTTCTCAAACTCAACACCCAAAAAACAATCAATCAATAAATGGGCAGAAGACATGAACAGACACTTCTCCAAAGAAGACATACAAATGGCTAACAGACACATGAAAAAATGTTCGTCATCATTAGCCATCAGGGAAATTCAAATCAAAACCACATTGAGACACCACCTTACACCAGTTAGAATGGCAAAAATTAACAAGACAGGAAACAAGTGTTGGCGAGGACGTGGAGAAAGAGGAACCCTCTTGCACTGTTGGTGGGAATACAAGTTGGTACAGCTGCTTTGGAAAACAGTGTGGAGGTAACTCAAAAAATTAAAAATAGAGCTACCCTATGACCCAGCAATTGCACTACTGGGTATTTACCCCAAAGACAGAGATGTAGTGAAAAAAAGGGGCCACCTGCCTCCCAATGTTCATAGCAGCAATGTCCGCAATAGCCAAACTGTGGAAGGAGCCGAGATGCCCGTCAACAGATGAATGGATCACGAAGATGTGGTCCACATATACAATGGAATATTACTCAGCCATCAGAAAGGATGAATACCCAACTTGTACATCAACATGGATGGGACTGGAGGAGATTATGCTCAGTGAAATAAGTCAAGCAGAGAAAGTCAATTATCATATGGTTTCACTTATTTGTGGAACATAAGGAACAGCATGGAGGACATTAGGAGAAGGAAGGGAAAAATGAAGGGGGGGAATCGGAGTAGGAGGTGAACCATGAGAGACGATGGACTCTGAGAAACAAACTGAGGGTTTTAGAGGGGAGGGGGGTGGGGGGATGGTTTAGCCTGGTGATGGGTACTAAGGAGGGCACATATTGCACGGAGCACTGGGTGTTATACACAAACAACGAATCACGGAAAATTGCCTCAAAAACTAATGATGTACTGTATGGTGACTAACATAACATAATAAAGAAAAAGAGGGGTGGGGGGAGATTAAACCAGAAACATAAACGAGGTGTTTCCAGCAGGGTTATCCTCAGTGGAGTTTCTGTTCTTCTTACCTGAAAAATTTACAACCATTCTGTGTGTATATTAAACAGTAGATTTAACCATCCCTTTTGTGTTAGTTAAAAGATTCATAGCTGTCTTAGGAAGTTTTCTCTAGAAGCAGAGCCTGATGGCAGAATTTGTGTGGAAGCAATATATTAGGAAGTGTTATTCAGGAAACCCTTTAGGGCTTGGAGAAAGAGAAAATGGAAGTGAGGAGAAGCCAAGAGGAAAATATCAAGGAAAACACTACAGGGGGAACCTTTGTTCAATTCCACAAAGAAATGTTGGAAATAATGCAGGATCCATCTCAAAATTGTCCTGAGTGAAGAACAAAGGAGCTGAAGAATTTGTCTCCTCTCCCTGTGTTGGTCATTGGTCATGGGTTGCCACTACGGGAGGTAAATTTTCAGACACTTCACAGTGGGAGTCCATGAGCACAG
This sequence comes from Eumetopias jubatus, assembly GCF_037043125.1. Classification (NCBI taxonomy): domain Eukaryota; kingdom Metazoa; phylum Chordata; class Mammalia; order Carnivora; family Otariidae; genus Eumetopias; species Eumetopias jubatus. The sequence continues at coordinate 5,099,357 of NW_028274815.1, forward strand.
GCAAACTCGCTTCAACAACCCAGAGACAGGAACCAGGAGAAGGAGGTGCTGACCATCAAGAGTGAGGCACAGAGCAAGCCAGCAGGCATGAAGGTACAAAAGGGTTGAAGGAATTAGGAGCCCTGATGTACCCTGTGCAGTAGCCGAGGGAGTCCTGCCACTGAGCATACAGAGCTGAAAAAGCACACAGAGGGGGATGTGATTTCCTTCTAAGTAAATCTATGGCCAACCACATGACAAGTTCTATAGCACAAGTGAAGCAGGAAGAAGACATCAGCAGAGGGATAAGGAAAACACTACCCCTTCTGATAGAAATTCGATGTCATGGAAGATCTTTCTCAAATATTATCTGAGTCTCCACAATGACTTTTGTGGTAGGTATTACCTGCACCCTTACTTTACAGGCCAGGAAAACAGGCCAAGCTAAACTATGAAGCTTGCTGGACATCATAGCATATAAAAGAAGACAAGCCAGGACTTAAGGCTTGCTCTCCTGGGTCCATTGATTTTTTTAATAAGTATTCTAACAACTATTGAGCAAAAGTCAGATGAATTTTGATCATTAGGGGCCATTGCAGCATGAGGAGAATCTTTGTCACAAAGTGTATCAGGGAACTAAAAGAAGGCCTGGGATTCATTCTGGGCTCTTCAAGCAAAGTGGCCTCTCTCACGGCTACATTATCCTAACCATGAAATTTTCATGAACTCATTGGAATGCATCTCACTGAGATTTGCTTACAGGTTGGAAGAAGGTTGTAATCCTAGGAGCCATGGGACACAATCTGTTGTAAATCACTACCCAGAATATTAAGAGACATGTACTGTGCAGAAGTAATGTGCTTAGAAAGGATGGTAAGCCTGCTGTTTTTGGTGGGGTTTTTTGTTTTGTTTTGTTTTGTTTTGCTGCAGCCAGTGTAGCATCTCAACAAACTATTTTGATACTATTACAATCAACCTCCAATATTTCTGCTAAATGATTACTGTAAGCTCTGTGCTATGCCAATACAATCTCAGTCATTTATGAATCCTTTATTTAGAAGGCTATCATGCTATTATTAAGTTTCTGCAAGAGTCCTTCAGAGTTGACTGCAGTCATAAGAAGAACTCTTTAAGACCCCGACCGATGTTTCTACTGAGTAAGAACAGTGTAAATCACTTAGAATATAATCCTTTATATTAGTTCAAACCCGGACAATATGACTCCGGAGCTTATGCCCTTAACCATTAAGCTAATGACTGGACAAAACATAAAGATTAAATAAAATAAAGTCTGTAAAGTGCTTAGCAAAATGCCTGGTACATTCATTTGCTTTACAAATAAAAGCTGTCATAGTCTTAAACATTCAAGATTCTAGAAGTGTAAAGAAACCTTGACATATCATGAGTATTTAATTATCACTGTCCTCATGAGGCATATACTGTTTTCCAGAAGATCTTCTCCCCTTCAAATTCTGATGTGTTATGGAAGATGAAATAGTGAGAAAAGTTAAGAAAGCTTACATTAAAGAGCATTAGGGAATATGTTCAATTCAGAAGGGTTGGATTAATCTGGAAGCTCTGTAATCACGTGAGGAAGGACCAGGAAATTCAGAGATGTTTAGTCACTTTGTGAGTTCCTAAATCAAAGATAAATACTAGATAAGGTGATGATGATTTTAATCCAGTTTTTTTAAACTACATAACCCAAGATCTTTCTATCAGGGCAGGATGACAAAGATTAATGGAAAACAAACATCAAAAGGAGTGTCAAGTGGAAGGCTGAGCACTTCCATTTGTTGTATCAGGAAAGGTAAAAAGAAGAAGAAAAAGAGGAAGAAGAAGAAGAAGAAGAAGAAGAAGAAGAAGAAGAAATAATTTTTTAAAGATATTATTTAGTTAGTTATTTTAGAGGGAGAGCGCATGCAAGTGGGGGAAGGGGCGGGGGAAGAAGGAAGGAATCTCAAACAGACTCCGCACTGAGCACAGAGCCCGATGCAGGGCTTGATCTTATGACCCCGATATCCTGACTTAGGCAAAATCAGGAATCCAATGCTTAACCAACTGAGCCACGCCAGCGCCCCCCCACCCAAAGAAAACAATTGTAAGGCAATGATTTGAATAGTAAGATGGTTAGCTCTGGAACTGATTTACACATAACAAATAGTAAACATGTTAGAGTGTACTGCATTTAGGCAAGGCAAAAATGGCCATTTGTCAATAATGTGTTGGGTAATTATAACTATAATACCTACACTGCACTCTCAGAGTTACACCGGATGGCTCTCAGGGGGAAGACAAGGATGACCCAAATCTCCACTTGACTGCAGGCTATGTTGCCCCAACTCGGCTAGGCTAAAGTCATCACAAGAAAGAATGAGCTTTTCTTGTTGCTGGTAAGTAAGTGATGAGCTGGAAGACCCTCTGTTTCACTTTCTCCACCAGGACTGTAAAAGACTTACATACCTTGCGGTTGCTGTCTAAGACCATTGACTGGGTCCATGCGAGCTCACCGAAGCTCTCTGAACATGGCACCTCGCTCACACCCCTCTTGTTCTGCTTGTCACACCCTCTGGCCATCCTTCTGCTGCTTAACTCTTACTTTTCTTCCAAACTCCATTCAGGGGTTTCCTCTGCCAGGTGCTCCTGCCTGACCTCCCATTATGATGCCAGACTTCTTAGTCCTCCTCTGGGCTCGCCCAGCACCTAGATGCTGGTATCAGAGAGAGGCCATCACCCTGGATTGTTCTTACCGTCTGTCTGCCCCACCAGACCGACATGTCCTTTGATCTCTGTGACCGGCTCCCGGCTCACAGTGGATACCAATACGTGCTCGTCAGCTCAGTGAATGTTGGCTACTTTACTTCCCCCAGCCTAGTCCCGACATGGGCTAACAGAAAATATCCTTCAGGGAATGTGGGAATCCTTTAGTGCCACCCAGCAATGTCTGCGGCAGCATCCAAGTGACGAGATCCAGAGGAAAGATAATGTTCACAGGGTTTGCTCTGAGAATCTACAGAAACAAGCAGACACTTGAGGACAGAAAACCTTATATCTGCTGCCAAGCAAATCGGGAAGCTTGAAGCCCAGCTACAGAACTGCTTCAGCTTGTGCAAAAGCATTTCAGTGATTCTATTTATAATTCACTAAGCACCTGGTCCATGTCAAGCATTGCACTGAAATCAGTTCCAGCTGATATTTTCATCCTAGACGAGGCAGCACCTTTGGCCCAGACCTCCTACGTCGGACAGTGCTGTCTCCCTTGGGCTGGCATGCATCACTGTTCACGGGCTCAGTCCCTGTTTCTGGGAGACACCAGAGCACAGCAATATCCTATTGAATTGTTCAACTTGAAAATTTTCAGAAAACAGTCTTAATGGCACATTGAGTCCCTTTCATTGTCTTGGTTCACTAGTCATAAGTGGATTTCAATATGCATTCAATCAAAATACCCAGCTGCATTCATTTAAAAATGCAGCCCACAAAAAGCATCTAAGGGGGCCCCTTACCTCCCTGCTAAGAAAATGTAGGAGAGATTTCACTAGAATTTAATTTTGCAGAACACCAAAAGCCGCTGGAATCAGCCATTTGTGATACAGAGTTTAACTCTTTTTGGTAACAAAAGCAGGAATCAACAAGTGTATACAAACAGATGAGAGATGAGGAGGGACGGGGGGAAGGCCAGGTGAGGGGCCGTGAGAACTCACCCATCTCAGGTTCCTGTGGGTCCTGGTTCACAACAAACTCTCAAAGTTGACTCTGAAAATCAACACTGTAGAGTGTACTCACCCTCTCCTCAGAAAAGGCAAGACTGACTAGACAGAGTTTACATCTGGAGATAGATTTACCAGTTAGATGTCCTTGGAAAATTATTAATTTTCTCAAGTCCTCTTCATCTTCATTTTTACAGTATAGATAGCAAAAGTCTACCATGTAGGGTTTTTTATGGGTTGGATTATGTCCCCAAACATTCATATGTTGAAATCCTATTCGTATGTTGAAGTTCCCCAGAACCTCAGACCATGACCTGATTTGGAAACAGACTCATGGTAGATGTGATTAGTTAAGATGTGGTCATACTAGAGCAGGGTGGACCCCTAATTCAATATGACCAGTGTCCTTAAAACATAGTAATTTGGACTCAGGCACACACAGGGAGAACACCATGTGTGTGTGAAGGCAGAGGTCAGGGTGACATGTCTACAAACCAAGGACCCAAGGAAGGCCAAAGACTGCCAGCAAACCACTTGAAGCTGGGAGAGAGGCTACAACAGATTCTCCCTCACACCCTCAGAAGGACCTACCTTCATCTCCTTCTTTGGCTTCCAGAACTATGAGACAGCACAGTTCTGCCATTTAAGCTCTGTGGTCTTTGCTATTTTGTTCACAGCAGCCCCCGTGAACTAATGCAGGGCTGTTCTAAAGGTGGCGTGAGGTGACGTCTGCAGAAGCATCCAGCACTGGACCTAGAACACAGTAGGTGTTGGGGTAGGTCAGGTCCTGTCTTTATTCTGGCCAACACACAATCCATGTGTGGGTAGCAGGAAGGAGAAGCAGGGTGCAGCCACAATACGTGGGGTATTAATACATGCATTCAATGGACAAGTCATTCTGCAAATGTGAATCGAACACTTACTGGCTTACGTAGTTGGTTGCCTGAAAAAGTCCTTTTATTTCTTTTTTTTCCTTCCTAAGATCTTCATAATTACAGAAAGAGTCTCTTGAAAGTTGTTTTTTGCTGGGCACATGTGGCGCACACAGGCCTTGCCCCGCAGCAGAGTGTTATGAGGCCATGTGGCACTTGGGAAGGGCTTCTCCTAACAGAACCCCCTTTGTCTGCACAGCTGGTCTGCCAAGGAGAGGCTGCAACGCCATATGAGTGAAGGAGCCTCCTGGGAGGTGGGAGATGGAGACTCTGAGCCTTGCCATGTTGTAGTTCAATCTCATTAGGACCATTCTGATGGAGCAAAAGGTCTCCTGCAGGAAAGGGCATCGGGGACCACACTGTAATTCTCACGGTGAGCAGGGCTTGTCACACCTAGGGGAGGGGTTCCATTCACAAGCACATTGGGGAGGGGACACTGGATGATTCGAGAATGTGGACCACTGAGAAAGCTGATGAGTCATGACCCTGTCAGTTATTTGGATATTTCGGATGTAACCCAATGGGGCAGCCACACAGGCCGAAAACCAGGATCTGGCCAAGGACTGATGCCCTCTTCGGAAATTTTACTTTCTTTGCCAAAGGAAGGGAATGATAACATAAAGCTTTACCTCCTCCTTTGTGTTGGCAGCTTGCTTCTCTGCCCTTTACCAGCCTCTTTGTGGCCACCATCAGGCACCTAGCAACTACCATATCCTCCACCTTCCATACCTTCCCCTTCCGTGCATGGCGCTTTCATCCCCAGGGAGGTGGAGGCTGGTGGGAGTTGCCTATTTTGCAAACTGGAAATACACCGCAAAGTCACTGTAAATGGGACTACCCTTTCATCCTGCAATTGTACCACAAGGATTTTAATTATCGCTACAATGGAAAAGAGTAAAAAATAAAATGGAGAGAAGCCGCACGTCTAACATTAAGAAATTGCATAAATAAATAATGGGCCACACACTATGTGTGTGGTTCAAGGTAACATGGCAGCAACCACAGCCTAAGAGCCAAATTGGCCCACTCCCACGGCCCATATCCTTTGGCTTTGCAAGCTCCGAATGGGGCCAGACTTTTTAAATGGTTGGAAACAAAAGAAGCACGGTATTTGCTGTCATGGCGTGGTGCTCATGCACGCAGTCCTTGGAAACACAGCAGCGCCTCATCTTCCACATCACACGTAAGGCTGCGTTCCTGACACAACAGGATGAACTGCTGCTACCTGGGTCTCCAGGCTGTGCCGTGAGGCCGGTTACAAAGAGCGCCCGCCGACCGCTGCTGTAGACAAATCACTGCATTCAGGAAATTACATTTTCAGGGGTATATAGGGAAGGAAACAGTATGTGTGGTGAGCGCCCGGTGTGGAAGTGAGTGGGGAAGGTGTTGGAAAGGAGCGTGACCATTTTATCCCTCGCCTGCGGAATTACCATTTTAACCATCGTCATGGCCATTCCTATGACTCCCCTCATGCTCACTTGTGCTGTCCGGACTTTCTGTAATGAACATATATTCTTTTCAATAAAATTAGAAGTTATTATTTAAAAAGACGAGGATCATTTTTCTGCACACAAAGGTTAGAGAGCTCTGTCCTTTATATGTGTTTGGAGGCCCTTCTCAGACACCTGAGGAAGATTTTGACATTAAAAACAGAGGCATCTGTGTGCAATCACCTCTGTAGTCCTTTAAATTGTCTGGTCACGTGGTACCGTGCAGGCATAGAACCAATTTTCTTGGCAACATATGAAAGTTTCCCAAGTGTCCATAACAGGTGAGCAGTGAGATATATGAGGGGCCAGTTTTAAAAAATTCAGTAATAAAGTTTTGTGAAAGTTTCATGACAAAAAAAAACAACAACAAAATGGGTCAGGCAACCGGGCAAGAGGTCCTGGGGCTCCAAGTGGACCTGACATGCAGCCAAGCGAGAACACCTCCCAGAGGACTCTGGTTTCCTTTCAGTCCCAAAGAGACCAGAATGGCTATCCAAACCCCTATATTAATCTGGGACCATGGTGCTCCACCAAATTAAAAATGTTAAAGTATCAGGAATTAATTTCCATGCTAATTTGGGAAAATATGATTAAGAGCACATTTTTAAAAAATGAAATGTAACAAGAGATCCTTCTGGCAACAGTACAGGCTAAAATCGCTAGAGAGATCAAACCAAACCCTTCAAGTCTGATTTCAAAAAAGCTATATAGATAGGGGCACCTGGGTGGCTCAGCAGGCTGAGCGTTAGTCTTGATTTCAGCTCAGGTCATGATCTCAGGGTCCTGAGATGGAGCCCCAAGTCAGGCCATAATCTGATCCTGCTTAAGATTCTCTCTCTCTCTCCCTCTCCCTCTGCCCCTCCCCCCTCAAAAAAAAAATAAGCTATGTAAAAAGCTATTTAATCTTATGTGCCACACTTCCCATCATTATAGGGAAGGAAAAGGACCACCACATCTCAAAGTGCTGTATAGATGCTTGCATAAGGAAGGAGCCATAACTCACCCAACATGTTCAGCTTTGCTCTTCCCTCGATTACTCAGGAAGAGGAGCTCAAGGACAACGCTTGCAGTAGAAAGCCCAGCTTAGGCTTGATGAGCCCAATGCAAGGGCATTATGGGAGCTCATTACAGGTTAGATCTGAAGCTAAACCTTCACATGCTTGTGTATCAGATGTCTCACTGAGAGCTCCTACCCAATTGCCTCAATGAAGGAAATCTTTGTTGAAAACTCCAAATGCATGAATATCATACATATTTTTTCTTCTTTCTAGGCGGCCTCCTTTTCTGCCTCTGAAGTTGAAAATTGAATTAAATCTCAAGTGCAGAACCATTTTGAGGGAGCACAGACAAACACACATGAATTAAAATAAGGTGCTCTGAGTCCGTGGGAAACTCCCCTGGCCAGACACTCAACATCCCAAAGCAGCCATCGCTCAGCTCTCAATAAGAGATCTAAGAGCAGAGCCAGCTCACAATTTCTAGATCCATCTCCCAATCCTCAGGCCCTTCCTCCTGTGCCTCTTGCATCCTTCAATAGAACACTTAACAGAGCATGGAGGGAGTATTCTTCCTCACCACCTGCTCTTGGACATCATGTAGAACTCACAGAGACAGGAACACTTGGATGAAACACTTGGGGGAATTAAAGTGTGGGTCCACACATCACTTCATTATGTTCTTTTACCAAAGTCTGGTGGTGCCTGGTTCTGATTGTGAGGCATCGAGTGCCTGGTCTGTTGACAGGCCTCCTCCACCTGCTCCCTGTTCATCCATGGCTCCAAGCAGACTTGAGGATTTCTCACACTCTTAACACACTCAGCACATCCTTAATGGAAAATATGTCCGGATCATCATTGTTCCTGAAAAAAAGAGAGTATGTGATGATCCTGGCAAGGATTTATGACCTATTTAATTGTAGTATTTCCTAAAGTGACCTAGCCCTATTGACACACCCGCAAAGCTCCTTTTAATGAAGTTGCAAATAAAATCAACATGGTATCTTCTGGGTGGGGTCCCTCTTGGATGTTGGCAAGAGGATGGTCATGATGCTTCCTCACCTACATGCTTCTCAAAAGGGGCCCTGTGGACCAGATAGGGTGAGATGCACCACAGTCAGGGAAGAGGCTGTACTCAGGGCTCTGTCTAATATTCACTTGCATGAGGAAAAGGAGAGCCCCAGGCCGTAGGTGTAGAGGGGTCAGATCTCAGAGGAGCCAGGGGAGCTGCCCTCCAGCTGCCCTGGGGAGGAGGAAGAATTACTGGGGGAGAACCATACACTCGAAGGCCACCTTTCGGTGTTCAACTCATTTTTATCCCTAGCAGCCATACTGCTCATAGCCCAGCAGGCTTTGGGGAGGCATGCTTTGCTCATTAGAAAGAATATCGCTTTATAGGCATTGAAGTCATGACTTTCAGTACATTGCACAACACCAGTTGAATGAACTAAGGAATGTGAAATAATGTGAATGGTGCTGGCAAGACACAGGGGGATTAAAGAAAGGAAGAGGGAATACCCAAGTGGCTTTCCATTCTGGCTGAAATAATTATAATCCCCTCCCCTCTTTGGGGAACCAGAGCTCTGAGAATTGCCGATTTTACCACCTACTGACTTGTGACCCTGAGCACAGTTCTTCCCACTCTTAAATTGAGTTTCCTCATTTGCATCCAGAGATATACCTAGATCCTACTTAATAGTTTTGTTGTGAAGATGAAGAGAGAAAGAATACAGATGCCAAACATTTTATATTGTACCAGGTATAGAGGAAGAAGGGTAGTTCCCTTTACTATCATCAATTCCAACAACAGTCTTGCAGGATCTTATTAAGTTCATTTTATAGATCAGAAAACAAGTTCAGAATGCGCATGCAATGTTTCCAAGGCAATACAGATGATAAATGAGGACACTGGATTCAAATCCAGTTCCCCTGGGAGCCAAGCCCACGCTCCTTCTAGCTGAGCACTTCTGTGACTTTAACGTGCTTGCGGTCACCTGGGGATCTTGTGAAGATGCAGATTCCGACTCAGTAACACTGAGGTGGAGCCCAAGATTCCATATTTTTAATAAGCAACTAGGAGATGTTCATACTGCCAGCCTGTGGAGGATACTTTGAGAAGCAAGGTTCTAGAACATTCTGCTTCCTTATCAAAGCCTGAGGGCTGAATGGTCAGAGCAAACCTGAGAGAGGGGAGGAGAAACGTTGATACTGACTTAAAAGAAGAGGAGAAAGAGGGGCGCCTGGGCGGCTCAGTTGGTTAAGTGTCTGCCTTCGGCTCAGGTCATGATCCCGGGGTCCTGGGATCGAGCCCCACGTTGAGTGCCCTGCTCAGTGGGGAGTCTGCTTCTCCCTCTCCCTCTGCTCCTCTCCCTTGCTTATGTGCTCACACTCTCTCTCTCTCTCTTTCTCTCTCTCTAATAAATACATACAATCTTAAAAAAAAAAAAAAGAAGAAGAGGAGGAGGAGGAAAAAGAATAAGGAGAAAGAGGAAGAGAATGGCTGAAAGAAATCAGCCTCTGGAAAAGGGGAAATAACTCATCTATCAGGCCTGCACGTCTGGGACCACGTGTGTTCATTTAGCAGCGTACGTGCATCCAGCATTTTATATATGTGTTAGAAAACCATACAGAATTATGAAAGTCTGCCTTAGTCCAATCTTGTAAAAGGTTTTAAAAAGTAGTGTTTTTTTCTTTTCTCCTCATCTCTGATACCCCAACTTCCAGAACAACCAGGTTTCTGAGTTATAAGGTCACTGGTCTAGAGCACGATGAGCAGCTGGAAGTTTAGGAGCTGAGTTATTCTCAGAGCCGCTATCTCAAGCACACACTTTGTAGTCGGATGAACATGCGTCCACATCCAGGTTCTGCTGGTACTTTTAGATTCATCTTCTTTGAAATAGAAAATGTGTTTATGCCTCGAATTTTCCTGAAGATGAAAATGAGTGAATATGTGTGAAGCACTTAGAGCAATCCTGGAATCAAATGAGCTTTCAACATTTGTGGGCTTTAACGTTACCACTGCTGTGGACAGGGCAGTGATGTAGGGTAGGGTAATGAAAACCATTCCTCACGTTTATTCAAGGCTCCCAGTGTGCCAAGGGCTTGACCAGGTGCTTCGTGGTATTCTCCCCCACCTCTGGGATGTTTTCTATTGTTCTTTCCCTGATGATATTTTACAGATGAAGAAACTGCGGCACAGAGTGGTATGTCATTTGCCCAAGTCCCAGGGCTAGTAGGTAGTGGGACTAGTATGTGAATCAGATGATCTGACTTCAAGAGCCTTACTCTCGTCCTGCCTTCCAATTGCAATATTTGGTGCTGGTGGTGGTTGCCCCTGTTGTTAAGGATTAGAGGAAGTTCCCTGGGCTGGTAAAATCTCAACAAAGCCATTATTTTTAACTTGCTGGTAGAGGTGATCAGAGCAGTTCATAGAGAGGTGACATTTATCAGTACAGTTACCCTGATAATGCACAGAGGGACAGATCCATGCCCTGAGACCAGCCCTTAATGACATCCCTTTGTGTGGTATACTGATTCTCGGCCCCGTCCCCACTGCTGTCAGAACTGATTAAGCTAAACACGTTTTCAGTAATGCCGTTCAAAGACTTCTGTAATTGACTGTATGACGAGTTATACATAAGCAACTGAATTAGCAAATCTACCAACCCTCTCTAACAAAGAGCCCCAGAAGAAAATGAGCTAATTATGCATGTGCTGTCCAGACAAGGAAGAGGGTGTGAAGCAAGATGCCTCTTCATGACAGAGAAAAGCAGCACTTCCCTCGGAGGGCACAGAACCGAGAACACGGAAGGGATCAAGAGATCCTGCAGCCAACCCCTTCTGTTCTGTTGAGGGAGGAGATGAGTTGCCAACAGCCTTGCTTCCTGAAAATCTAAGAACTCTTCCGTCTCTTGTCACCCTGAACCAGGCACGGTCTATGCATGCTGTGCGCTCACCCAACGTGGAAATGAACATATGCCAATGGAAATGGCAGCTGTCATTTAAGGAGCAGTTACTAGGTGCTAGTCATAGGTTGGGATCTTTCGCATTCTTTCTCATTTCTAACGCTTGGGAATACCCTGCCAGTGCATCTTTCAGTTTTTCAGATGGGGACCAAGGTTCAGAGGGTTGACGAAATGACCAACAACACAAGCCAGTGAGAGCCAAAGTGAGCCTGGGCTGTAGCCACCTCCATGCTTCTCTCCTATGAGGACCTCTGGATGTCTCCTGCTACGTGAGGAGGCGGTACTCCTAGATGAACTCCGAGGTCAGGGCAGGGGCGACGCAGCGGGACATACGCCCAAAGGGTTGCACAAAAACTACACCACACAGAAGAACGCATGTCCCTTCTAAAGACAGAATTTTGGACTCTAGTCAGGTCAAACAAGCCCAATCTGGACCCTCATGGATTTTGCTGGAGAGCCATCAGAGACCCCTGTGTTGTCAAACCCTGCCAACTCCCCATGCCGGCATGTTGATATGTTGGCATCTGTAAAAATTTACTAAACACGCTTCTCCCAGTTGGCTGAATTTTCCCTAGTTGTTCTCACGAGCATTTCAGTTTTACCCATGACAAAATGATTTCCACTTCACTTACGTATTGAAAGAGTCTGTGACCCTCATCCTTCCAATTCTTTTACCAAGTCCCCAAAGACCTGCCTTTAAGAAAAGCACAAAATGTTTCCATTTCTCTGTCTTACATGGGTGAGATTTGCCCTCAATATAAAAGATTAACCACATGCTGGGGCGCCCGGGTGGCTCAGTCGGTTAAGCATCTGCCTTCGGCTCAGGTCATGATCTCAGGGTCCTAGGATCGAGCCCTGCACCAGGCTCCCTGCTGAGCAGGGAGCCTGCTTCTCCCTCTCCCTCTGCCACTCTTCCTTCTTGTGCTCTCCCTCTCTCTCAGTCAAATAAATAAATAAAATCTTAAAAAAAAAAAAAGATTAATCACATGGGAATCATTATGCCACCATTTTGTAGTCTGCTAATGATATATCATATCACAGGAAGAGAACAGGGCTGGTGTACAACCCAACAGCTTCTCAGAATCTGGGCATTAAAAAGATAATCAGGGGTGCCTGGCTGACTCAGTCAGTAGAGTATGCGACTCTTGATCTCAGGGTTGTGGGTTTGAGCCCCACATTGGATGAAGGGATTACTTAAAAAAAAATAAAATCTTTTAAAAAAAGAAAAGGATCATCACTGGCTTAGCTATCATGTAAAGCTGTTGCATAGAATTAAAAAAAAAAATGTGTAGTAGAATTTTAGAGATACAAAGACCCTTAGAAGTAATCTAGTCTAATCATCATATTTTTACAAGTGAGGACAAATTGAGGTTTTAAAACAGAAAAATCAGTCTATAAATCCCTGGTCTATCATACTCCTCTGTAACTTTGGGCAAAATACTTACCCTATTTGTGCCTCAATCTCCTCAGTTGGCTGAAAGAGATAAATGCCAACACTCCCGGGGCATTAGTGAGTACTCAGGCCTCCATTTCTCTTTTGCTGATCCCTATGTACCCAACACCTAGCTCAGCACCTGATAAATAGCGGTGATTAATACATACCTGTGGGAGCATCATGGATGTGAAAGCCTGGCTAATCCATAGTGTGTGCTCAAAAGTGTTAGTTTCCATTCTTGTAAATGACTCCTCTAAGGTCATCAAATTGAGACCAGAGTCTGAAGCTGATTCCTGTGTCGGGGCTCCTTGCCTAAGAGTGAAGAATGGGGGCGAAATGGGCTTAGGAACAGGTCAAGGAGCCCCACAGCTGGAAGAGATTATTCTTTCCTTTGCCTGGGGTAAACTTGAACTGTGACTTTCTGTTATTCCGAGATGAGAGAAATACCCAAGTCAAACACTTCCCTGTCCCAATTTCCACCCGTCACAGGAGGGAATCCTGTGGGCAGAGCCGACCACCTCTGACTAATTCATCCCAGGTGCCCACCACCAGGGTTAATAGCATGCCTGTTCATAATCAAAACCCAACTCATAAGCCAAGGTGAATAAGAAAGCGGGTGCTTATTGAGAAGCCCAAGAAAACATGTCTATTTTTGCACAAGGCCTTTCTCAATCTTGCAGTGGCAAATCATGCTGTACATTTGATGCACATGTCCAGTCCCTGCAGAGAACTGTCATTGGCTTGACTTCCACAGCCTTGCTTGCTCTGGTTCGAGGCAGCCATACCAAACCATCTCCCATGTGCACCCCACCGTGAAACAAGCTCAGCTACTGCCCGTGCTTGGGACCTGTAAGCTGTCAGCCCTCTGATTCCTTCAGTGGCTCCTTCCTCTGTGCTCCCACAGGACTGGCTTTGCTCCTAGACCCCGGCACCTATCTCCATCTGCATTAAATTAGATTTCTCCGTATGTGCTTTAACATCCCCCCATGCTCTCCCCAAATCACAGCCACATGTGAAGTTCTGCGGCCTGCCCAGTGCCCCGGTCATGGGAGGAGCCGCATCACCATTTATGCTGGATATATGCCTCTACCCCAAATCCCTCACGATGTCCATTTTTTTTCTAAAATCACAAGTGCTAGTCCGGTCATAGAAAAATCTGTCCATGGGGGTGTGTGGCTGGTTCAGTCATTAGTGCATGTGACTCTCGATCTCAGGTTGTAAGTTTGAGCCCCATGTTGACTGTAGAATTTACTTAAAAAATAAAACCTTTAAAAAAAAGTTTAGGAAAAAATCTAACTATGAACAACTTTCTTTAAGTTTTCTCTTTCACCTTTCTACCTTCACATACATACTAACCTTCTGTGTATTCTTCAATCTCAATCCTCCTGGCCAGCTAATCTGAGGCTATGAGAAAACCAAAATAGTCTGTAGTGTAAGGTTGAATCCAAACGTTGTTCTCTCTGGATAGGTTGACCAAAAAATAAATGTATCATCAAAACACAGACATTTTTGTGAATGAAAGGGAGCATTGTAATATTAATAAGGTAATAGGCACTAACTGTACATCACCTTCCTAGAAAACCAGAATGCAGAGTCACACGAACTCTAGTATTGGGTGAATCTGGGGTACATTTTCCAGAAATTTATAAGTGGAAGACCCTGAGGCTAACTGTGAGAAATGAGAGTTTCAGTGAATACGCCTGACTCAAAGGCTGTACTCCCAAGGTTGAGTGAGAGGTGTAGACCATGCACAGTGTCCTCTAACTACACTCTTGCTCCTGCATTCTGTGCTGGTACTCTGGGAAGTGGGGCACAGAAGTGGAACAGCTAATGTGAAAGATCAAGGATGCGCACCCAAAGGAGATGGAGGGCACTTGTTGGAGCCAAAAGCAAGCCCCTCAAAATGAGCAAGAGCCTAGACTCATCTGCATTCCAAATCGGAAATGATTGGGAGTGAGAGGGAAGCCCCACAACTGTGCAAGTGGGGGATGGGCTCCTAAGAAGCCTTCTGGGAACTCCTTCACATTGAAGGGAACTCTGTTCTCTGCACGTGTGTAGATGGTGACCATGGCAGGGAAATTCCATTCCATCACCCTTATGGAGCCCGATTTGTATTCTCAGTTTGGTGGTCCTAAGAAGACATCGGTTATCCACCCAAATCTATGAGTCCATACCGATAGAAATAAACAAATAAATAGTAAATAGGTGAGGGGCACTCTGCAGAATGCCACATCAGAAATGTAGAAGAAATGACGAAATGAGAGAAGCACCACGAGGCAATCGTCATAGCAATAACTGATTCTGGAAAGAATCATTGGTGGACACTAGTAGAGAAGATTTGATGAGAAACAATCTCACCCCATATAGTAATATAGTATATACTGGTGATATAAAAATAGGAATAGAGTAATGCCATATATGTTAGTAATGTAGTAATAGTAACAGAGTAACATCATATACGTTAGTAAAGTAATAATAGTAATAAAGTGTATATTAGTAAGATAGTAATATATGATGTTAATACATGATGTTAATATAATATAGTATAGAACCTCACCACCATATAGTGGTAGTTTACAGGAAAAACAATAGGAACTTTGCAGTGAGAATCCTGGCACACATCATCCTAGCCAAGGGATCAAAATCCAAGTCACCAGGACTGAGACGGTAATCACGTCATGTTCCCGATTGACTTATCTCTACCCGCATGGACTTACCACCTGTCCCATTATTCAGTGTAGGTAAACTGGGACTATCATTGCTGGTTTTAGTACTTGAATTGTGCCGAATGTGGCAGTGGCTCCGCCTTCGAGCTGGCCCCTGTGCCCTTTGAGCTGCGTCCTTATTCTCTGAGTTCTGCCCCACTTCCCAACACAAGACAGTTTTGAAAGATGGTGGGCATATGCTCTCTCTTGTTGTCACACAGTATTGAAGCAGGGTTGAATTCAGGCTAACCGGATGTGTTTCGACTTCATCCACAAGAAGGGATTTCGAATCCTAGAAAGCAGTGTGTGCCCAGGGTCTTAGAGTTTATCGAATTCAACCTTCTTTCATTTTCAGATTAGGAAGCTGGGGCTCAACGCAGAAACGACTTGTCCAACAAACCCATTTTATAGAAAACCCTCAGGATGAACCAGAAGAACAGTGCTTCACAGAGACTCCAGTGTAAATGAAAACAGCATGGAGTCCAAGCATGTTCTCTGGGGGAGTCTGCCGCGGTTTGGCTCCTGTGTCTGACCAGGATAGCCCAATAAACCATTTTTATTACAACATGCATAACAGATTTGCCAGCCATCCCCACATTTACAGATGGCCATTAATTTTTTTTCCTAACATAATGCATTCCACTCGCAAAAAAAAAAAAAAAAAATCCTTACTCGTCATAAATTGTGAGTGCAGAGAGGCAACATTACAAGCATTACAGTTAAACACTGAGAAATAAATGCTCCTCATTATTCCTTCATTTATTATTTCTTGCAGGATTTGAATATATCTTAAAGGATATCTTTGAAAAAGCCATTAGTTTCATTAGAAGGCTTCAAAACCTCTCCGGGTCCTTTAACCTATGTGAAGCTAAAGAGGTGCTAAAAAGAAATAGTCCATACAATGGAAGCTGAGGGACTGCAATACCCAATTACTGATTTCGCTGATGCTTTTTCATTACAGGAGGACTCTCCAGTCATCCAGGGAGAAAGAGACTAAAGATATTCCCCACAGCCCGAATTTTCATACTAAAAATGACTGTGTTGTAGGCAATTCTTCTAAAAAAGCTATTCAATTGAGCAGAGTTTCTATGTAGTAGAAAATGATCAATATGTAGAAGAATGCTTTCCAAACTGACTTTTATCTTTTATATCAATAAACATTACTTAGGGGAAAAAAGTCTCTAAGCAAATAAGTTATCTTTGCTAATCTTTTTTTTTTTTTTCTTTGCTAGTTTCTATGATTAAGCTAGTGTTCTTGTGTTCTCCCATGGAGACACTTTTGGGAAATACTGACTTAGGGATCTGATGTTTAAGGAGGAGAGGTGATCTGTGCACTCCATTTTGCAGGGAGAGGAAAATAAGGTAGGAAAAGAGCTTCCAGCATTTCGTAGCAGGCTTTGGTGAGTAGCAAACATCATTGGCAAAAATGAACAGGATATTAGAGTTTCCGTTCATCCATTAGACCAATTCAATATATATACTGAATGCCTACTAGGTACCAGAGATGCAAGAAAAGCAGAAAAGACACTGTCTCTGATTAGGAGAAAGATACGATTTAACAAGTAATAAAAGTCAATGATGCCATTACTGTGATTTAGGAAGGAAAGCAGAGCGTGGACCCAGTCCTGCGAAGAAAGGAGAGCAGAGGGGGTTTGCCTGAGCCTGAGCCTGAGTCATGGAAAAACCTTGCTAGTTTCCTGCATGTTTTACTGTCATTCAACCAAAAAGAAGAAAAGAATTTTTGAAGTGTGTGTGCCCAAGATTCTTTATAAATGGTAGGTCCGGAATCCAATTCCTGGGGGTCTGGGCCCAGGGCATATTCTTTCTCCTGTACCCTCGTAGGGAGCCAAGGTACTTTCTACTCTTAATTCTCACAAAACCATTTATTAAGCATCTTTGATGCACAAGAGCAGAGAAACAGAAGGAAAGGGAGAAGATACAGGAAAAACTGGACATGGTTCCCTCCTTCAGAGATAGTTTATATTCGCATTAGGGAAGCTGAGACACATGATTTCTCTTAGAAGCAGAACGGCAGAGGTAGAAACTGATGTGGAACAGTCAAAGATAGAGAGGTAACTTTTAGCTGAGAAATCAGAGAAGGTTCCGTAAAGGTGCCAGCTTGTGAACCAGACTCTTAAGACCTTGAGGAGAATCGAAGTAAGATGCTCGTGGTCCAGGTGGCTACAGGAGAGGGTGCACGTAGGGAGCACTGAGGCAGACAGCCGGGAGGGTCAATGGCACCGGACCCTGGGGGTCCTCAGCCGGCAGTGGGGCCATCAGGGCTAGGAATAACTGGCACGGGCCGAAGGCCCAGCCTGAACGGTCTTCCTAGGATGCCCAAACACAGGCTTGGTGAAGAGCCCCCCACTGGGCAAAGAACTGGAATAACATTACAGCAGGCAACTGGAATTCCTAATTGTAACCCAAGTATATTTTAAGACATTGTTCACAGTGAACGCTTTGTCAGGAGTTGCTCAAAAGGGATTATATGAAGTAGATGAAGCAGAAAATCACCCAAACTCTGAATCAGTAGGAAAACGGGACAGATTTTAATAGATTTGGCTAAAAGAGCAACCCTAAGTGATAACAGATATGTTCTAAATAGATATTAAATACTAAATTATTCCTATTAGAAATACAGATTTCATGATATTTGGTCCATGTTTTTTAATGTCAGCAAACATCTTTTCATATCTATAATATGCCAGGAGGTATCATATAGGATATTGTGGACACAGAAACGCATAACACAAAATCCTTCATTTAACTGGCTTACAGTTGAGTGGGGGACATTTATAACTTTACAAAGACCAATTTAAAATGGCAAACCAGACGGAATAGGAAGGGGACATAGGATGGGTACACACTCACCGGAACTCTTCCCTCTGCCCTCACACTCCTCTGGGCCCTGGGAACGGCCTTTCCAATGCTTTGCTAACATATAATATATGTAACTCAGTAATCAGATCTTCTCTCTCCTTGCTAAAAAGAAACACATGAGCTTCAATGGCATCTGCAAACAGCTTTACAGAAGGAACATTTGGAAATGAAATTCCTAAGATCTGTTAAACAAGGATAATGAGGTAACAGTGATAAAACTCTGAATATAAAGAGCATTCATACATTTCTGGGAAGGAGAAACTAAGCCACAAAATGAGAGAGAACATTTTAATCCCTTCAATAACGGTTGGAGAGAGTGAGAGCTCACATATATGAAGGCTCCTATGAGTTAAGTGTGTATAACACTGATCAGGGGAGTAGTGACCCAAGGTCACAAACGTGGAAAGTGGCCAAACCTGGGTTTCCACCCAGGCTAGTCTAACCCAGAGTTCATGCTCTTCCCGCTATGTAGACTATTTATCATATGACTGCATGATATTCTCCTTATTGGTCTTCCCATTACATCATGTTTCATGTCACTTTTACCCAAGTCTCTGGCACATAGTAGATGTTCAATACAGTTTTGTTAAATGGTTGAAAGACTGACGGCAGGGCGCCTGGGTGGCTCAGTCGTTAAGCGTCTGCCTTCGGCTCAGGTCACGATCCCGGGGTCCTGGGATCGAGCCCCACATCGGGCTCCCTGCTCTGCGGGAAGCCTGCTTCTCCCTCTCCCACTCCCCCCTGCTTGTGTTCCTGCTCTCGCTATGTCTCTCTCTGTCAAATAAATAAATAAAATCTTAAAAAAAAAAAAAAAAGAAAGACAGACTGACGGCAGGATTAGGTACTGGACTATTCCATCTGCATTTGCTATAATCTGTTTGCAGACTTCATCCCTCACATTCGCAGCAGGAAGACATATCTTTGAACTTCCCAGCACTCTGCTTAGCATTTTCTAGCAGGAGAATCTCCCTAAATGATAATTACTATTTATTTTTACTTTTTTTTTTTCATTCCATTCCAAGCAGATAGCCAGCCTTTATATCCCTGTGCCTCAAATTGTCCTGGGGAAAAGGAAAAAAAAGGGGAGATCTCTTGAGACAGAGATCTCTCAAGAGACGGAGGCAATTATTGCTAAATCCCAGAAGGGGTAGAGCCATGGGATCCTATGTGTCAGAGACACCCATATCTGGCTTCGCCTTCAGAACCCAAAGAAGTGATGAGGCTTCTATCCAGTGGTGGGACAGATAGTGCTACTAGGAAGATAGGCACAGCCGGTTTCCCGGGCCCCCAGCGCATCACAGAGCCACAGAGTCACGGAGCCAAGCTACCCCATTGCAACAGTCAAGATGTCAAGGGTGACCACAATGGACCACAGATTAAAGGTCCTTCCAACACTTGATGGATACCATGCGCTTGTGCAATCCAAAGAAAGTGGAAGAGCCCCAATCATCCTTAAAATTCAACCTAGCAAGATGAGGGCTGAGTTTGAATGAATTTATTCAAAGTAAATATTTTTAATTGATCACTCTAAATTTGAAAGATTTGGTCTCACCATATTTAAACTTACTGAAGAGAGTATACATGGTTTCTCAGAGACGGAGATGAGAGAGGACTTCCATTAGGGGCTAAAAGCAAAGGGGAATAGGCAAGAGGTACAGTGTTGTCTCAGAAGCATTGCCCATCCGCGAATTCCACAGGGGTAGGGAGGGCTCTCGGGCAGCTCGCCCACCCCGACCAAGAAGATGACTAGACCTCCAAGGAAAATGGTGCTCAGTGGTGCCAGACAGGTCAGATCGGTACAGCGGCTCCAGGTCACGGCAAAGATTCAGGTACCATAGACCTTTCAGAGCTTCCAGTCTCAGGGGTTAGGGCCTCTTGGACAGGAGCATCTTAGGGATACCTTGGGGGTGTGGTCCAGAGGGGCCTTCCAGAATGATTTACTTTGTGCAAACCCAAGGCCTTTATAGTATTGGAAGATCAGTTATATTATCGGGCCCAGTGATGTCTCAGTTTCCTGTGCCAATCACCTTATCATCATGACGATCAGAGTCGGATTAAACCAGATTTAAAGAAAATGCGATCACACAGCATTTCTTGGACAGCCTATCTGATGAATCGAGACTTACTCGCAATGCCATTAATAAGAATTCGGACTTGTGATGTAGGTTCATGACTGCAATAACTGATTTCCTATGCCTGTGGCAAATAGTTATGAGGCGCTTTACAGTTTACAAAGGAATTCAAAGCCATTCGAGGAAGAGGTGGTGTTCTGAGGTCCCACAGGAGAGAGTTCAAGTATGATTGATGCTCTGGTGAAGAGAGACTTGGACCACACCGTAAAATAAAAAAATAATAATTATTATAATAACAAGTCATTTTTTGTTATTTCTAAATTCTGAAGTAAACTGTCCCAGATGTGTCACAGTGTTTCTGAAATTTGAATAACGGAAATATTCCTTTTAAAAGGAAGGATTTACCTCAGCCCTCTCAGAAAATGTATTCCTGAACCCCAGGAGTCCTCAGGCTGCCTTTAAACTCATGGTCATATGAAACCAGCCCTGTTATAAGCAATCGTCTCCCCATGAGAAATTACTACTGTAAGAAGGAAGTTTTATCTTTTTTACTGGCAAAACTTTCATTAGGGTTATCACTAAAACGAAAAGTTATGCATTTTAACTCCCAAGAAAGGCGCTGTCTTTTGAGTGTGCATCTATCGGTTCCAGGAGGTCAAAACTCCTTAATTTGAGTATCCCTATTCTCAAATGTGGGTGCCCACTGACAGCACCCACAGCAGCTATAAAGGGAGAAGACTCCGAGAGCAGAGCCCCTGGAGTTAGACAGATAACCCGCCTGGGCCCCAGGAGAGGCCACAGAAACATGATGACCCAGGTAACTCACACCCTTGGTAGTTGTGACTTCCCCTCCCTAGTCCCCTACTACCCACAGCCGCCAAGATGTCTGCTAACAACTAAGAAGAGAGAAAGGGGAGACAGGGCAGAAGGAAGTGTTTGGCATTACCAGAAAATTGGTGATACGTAAAAGCGTATGGGAGCAGGCAAATAACTTAGTTAACAAAAATTGGGCTACAAAGAGGACCCAGAATCATAAGGGACAGGTTGAAAGACGTGTGGGGAGCAACCCTTCGTGGAAGAATGGTGTTGGGCAAAACATTTTATTTCTAGAGTTCCCATCTCCTTATCTGTAAGATAAGCAGGTGGATGCGGTATTTGTGAAGATGCATTTGACTTACAATAACTAGTATCTGTTTATTGTTCCACGGTTTAAAAGAAGCACTTCTACATTTATTCTTCTTTCATCCTCATGACAACTGGCGATTATAATCTCCGTTTTATTAGTAAAGAAAGCAAGCCTCGGAGAAGTTAAATCCCAAAGCTAAGAAGGGATGGAATGATGCCTTATCTGACGCCTCCAGTACCAAGGCCCACCCCTCTCTCCTGCAGAGCAGGGCCTAGGGCTCTAAAGCTGCGTAGGAGCTGCGCCTCGTGTAGTGGGAACAGAGGGGAACAGAGCCCTGCATCTCTTGACCCTGTCCTGTAAATCCACCTGGTTTCCTGATTCCTGTTGCCATTCTGGTCTCGACCATCCTGCCCATTGCCCCAAGTGTCCTTAAGCCAATGGGTTTATTCCAAACATTGTGGAAAGCTCCGATGCTTTTTCATGCCTCTATCTATTCATTCAGTACCCCCACCACATCCTCCCCACTCTAGTCTCTGTCTACTGTTACCCTGTTCCCCAGGTTGCTAGCCTTGACCGAGCCGGGGGCAGAAATGTGATCACAGTGCCGCAGAATGGGGATCCTATATCAGAGACAGCCAGCTCATTTCTCCACGGAGAGATTTCATTAGGATAGGGAAGAGGCTGACTGCAAGTGATGCCACTCGCATGGAACCATCTCTCAATACCCCACAGCTGGTGATTATATAAACCTATTGAGGAGTAAGCTTCTGATCACATGAATATAGATCAGAGGAACAGGTACAGCAGAATCTGAGTCCTATCTAAACGGGCATGTAAAATCCCATTGGAGTAATGGTTCCTGAGGATTTTTATTTTCAACATTTTTTTACAGTGCATTAAACCAAGCCAGACTTGCAATGCTATAACAAACATTCTCTTCTAAGAATTTAGTTCCTGTGGCTTTGGACAAAAAAAAAAAAAAAAAAAAAAAAAATTTGATGAGCCCAGAGTGGATGCACGTTTACTCTAACTAAAGCCACAGTGAGGTGACAGAATCTGGTTTTCACTTAACTTAAAGTCCTACAAAATAACAATAATAATGTATCCAAGCACTGTGTGCAATGTTTAATAATTCTCTGAGAATCTTCCCCCCAATATGCTGGCAAGAAATGTATATTTTTTTGAAGGAGCTGGAAATTCATTCAACTCTCTGTGCTATTAAATTCTTGTTTAGTGAGGAGTACAACTATTAGACACCTTGTATCTCTACCATTACAGCACCCTAGAAACCACAGTCAAGAAAAATCTCACAGTACGATTCTAGAGTGACAACAACAACCACAAGGAATAGCAATGTCTCTACTCTACTGCCAAAATCCCATGGCCTGGGAGAGTGAAGTTGGCCTTACAATATACACAATCACTGTCTCTTGACAGAAGTGGTCCAGTTCCTTTTCAACTCTGCATGTGAGGGTTGGGAAAGGCATGAACAGTGAAGCCTCTGTTCCAGAGCATATTGCTTCTGACATTACTTTTTCAGAGAAAAATCATATTTTATGTATTCCACACATCACAAGTTTCATCATCCTATGATTATAAAATGTGAGCACAGTGCCGCAGTAACCCTTTCTTCATCCTGAAGTTATCATGACCTGGAGTCCCCACTGGCCTGACCAATTGTTGGAAACTTTCCAGGGAAATGCAAATTTAAAATGTCCCCATATATCCACTAGAATGACTAAAATGAATTTTTAAATAAGAAAGAAGGAGCTGAAAATGCCACATATTGGCAAGGATGTAGAGCAACAGGGATTCTCCTACATTGCTGATAGGATTGCAAAATGGTAGAACCACTCTGGAAAATAGTTTGACGGTTTTCATTCAACACTTCATATATACTTACTAGATGATCTAACGACCCCAAGAAAAATAAAAAAGTATCCACACGGGATTTGTATATGAATAATCATACCAGCTCTATCCACATCACAAAAATTGGGAATAACCCAAGCATTCACCAGTGGTTGAACAGATAGATAAATTGCTGTATACTCATACAATAAAATACTACTTATCAACAAAAAGGAGCAAATTACTAATGTCCACAACGACATGGTTAAATATTAAAAACATCATACTAAGCAAAAGAGAAAAGATACGTTAACAGTTCATCTTGTATGACTTCAAATATGTGAAATTCTAAGAAAACCAAAACCTAATATATAATAACAAAAGCAGACTGATGATTGCCAGAGTAAAGGTAGAAAGGAGTTTGACCACAGAAGGAATAACATAACTTTTGGGGGTGACGGGCTATATTAACTACAGTGGTAGTTGTGCCTTCTCCTAGAGGCTATGATGTCCCTTTTTCACTGGCTTCTAGGTTCTAACCAAACTGGACAAAGAATGACGCCCTGTTCTTAGGAATGGCCCTCACACATCTTTGTGGCTTGTAGTCCTACCTAATCATCCAGAAGCCCAAAGGAGAGGAAATTCCTTCCCCCACCCCACAACCCCTCTCCCACCCTCATCCGCTCCTCTGTGCAAGAGTAGCTTCAAGATTAACATCCACCCTCGATAAGCCAGAATAGGAAATACCATCCATGATGTTCAAGAGAAAATGAACCAACACGCCGTTTGCTGTACAAACTGAATTAGAAATCTCAGTAGTTTATATCCCAAGGACTAGGTTGTTCAGGATTTACATAGATTCCATAGTGTGGTCCCCAAGTCATGCTTCTTCAGCATAGTGTAAAATAAAAAGTAAGAAAACCACACCCCTCCAGGAAACAAATATTTTTAATAACACCCACACATTAAATGTGTGCTCAAGAGTACACGAACACACATGTACCCACGACATTCTCAAAAAAGCAATAAATATTCTCCCACAAAAAAAAAATTAAATCCAGATTTCAGGAAAATCTATTTCTCTACGAGTAGTTGAGTCTTCTGCTAATACACTCAAATTTATATAACTAGCAAAACACAGGAAAAGAGGAAAATAAGTTCAAGAGGAGGGAGGTGGAAAAGACACAAAGCAATAGATCCTGGGTGAGAAAACGCATTAAAAGTTACAGCTGTGTAATGGTCCTTTGGCATCAGTATGATCATGGTGACAAATGCAGGCTACCTTGATGATCCAGGATAAAAAGCTATACAGATGGATATGTAATAAGTACATATATACATGTTTACAGACAGTTGATAGATATAATATCAATACAGAAATGCAAATTGTTGTAAAGAATTCCTGACTCCCCACACACCATGACTCCTGGCCTTCAGGAGTAGATTCCAGTGTGAGGAACATTGTTATAGGAACTTTTTTAATTTTTTTTTAAAGATTTTATTTATTTATTTGAGAGAGAGAGGATGAGAGAGAGAGAGCACGAGAGGGAAGAGGGTCAGAGGGAGAAGCAGACTCCCCGCGGAGCAGGGAGCCCGATGCGGGACTCGATCCCGGGACTCCAGGATCATGACCTGAGCCGAAGGCAGTCGCTTAACCAACTGAGCCACCCAGGCGCCCTATAGGAACTTTTTTTAAGCATAAGAAAAGAAGATCTCTGTCTCAGTTGCATTAAAATGGAACAATTAGCATTTCCAACTCGATGAGTAACAAACTACATAGTGGCTTCTTCATGACAAAGCTAACATAATCTAAGCTTAAAAGCTGGACATAATCTAGAATTTTAGAAACAACCAGAGACATGTAGTATCTCAGACAGAACATCAGACCTCTTTTTCTTTTGTAGCAAAGTAAATAAGCCTAGGAATAAAACTGACGTCTGCTGCTCACCTACTAAATGCCAGGCATTTTGTATACACATTACGTATATCACCATATGCAATTTAGTATATTCTATAATTTGGCAACGAAGAGATAGCAACCAGAAACCAAAGGTGGTAATTTGAAATCATCCTACACTATTGCAGGAGATACAGAGGGAACTTAAAAACCTTCTGTGAAAATTCAATAGAAGATTCTCTATATTCCCAGAAAGATTTATTTCTGATGTGATATTTTTATTAATGTCCATTTTTCTCACTAGACTCTAAGCTCCATTAGGGCACTGGTGAAATCTGGATTTTGCTCACCACTTGGATCCCCAGTTACTAGCCATGGATTTTTGTGCAGTAAAGCCTCAATAAATCATTGCTAGATAAATGAGCAAAGAAATTGTCGTTGATTTTTCCCATATTGATTATGGTCATAGGTGATTTTTTCAGTTTGAAGAAAGATTACTTAAATTCTTCCCTGTGGAAACAGAAAGCAGAATATTAACAATAACACCTGAAAACTGAACTATGCAGTTACAGACAGGACCTAAAAATACTTTCGTCTGATAACAACTTCATCGAACAAATGTTAGACTCCGTAAAGCCTCCCTCTCGAAGACACAGGGCAAAACAACGTGTTCACAGTTGTCAAATAGCACTCTTAACCAAAACAAAGTGGAACAAAGCCCGACAGTGAGCCATTGTTGAATTGAAGTCCTGGTTACATAATATCTTTCAAGAAAATGAGTGTTTTCCAGATTAACCTGAATGCCAAAGATGGAGCTACAAACATAATTATGGCTGATATTTTTGTTCACCTGCTTAACAGACAGTTAGCACTAAGCAGTTGTCCCATTCAGAATGATTCAGTTTTTGGAAGAGAAGAAGAGAAATGGCTCACAGTATTGACAGAAAACATGACTACCGTTTCTTCTTCCATTTGTGCCTTCCTACCCTCTTTGGTGGTAAAGATCTAATTCAGACTTGAGTTCCGAGGAATATATGACTCATACTCTTCAGAGAAGATAAAGAGAGATCACTACTGAATCATTTGGTGGATCCAACAGTACAACTACTTAGAAAAGAGCTTAATGATAATAAAAATCACACTAAAATAATAAATTTTTCAAAGATTTACTTATTTATTTTAGAGAGGGAGGAGGGGCAGAGGGAGAGAATCTTCAAGCAGACTCTCCCCACCGAATGCGGAGCCTGACACAGGGTTCGATCTCACGACCCATGAGATTATGACCTGAGCCAAAACCAAGAGTCGGACACTTAACCCACTGAGACACCCCGGCGCCCCTATAATAACAAATTTTGATGAACATTACTGAATGTTTTTATGGACCAAGCACGGTTCTAGTTGCTGGAGAAAAATCAGTGAACCCCACAAGGAAAAGCAAAAACAGTGCTCATGGAGCCTGCCTACCAGAAATAGAAAACTTCCTCCTGATCAGACATGCTCACCGCAGCTCTACTTGGAGGCTTCAGATGAATGCTAAGAAAAGAGGAGAGAAGAGTTGTCCTTGGTAATTTCCAAAATAGAAAGTAGGGAACTGAATTCCCCAGCTGCCTCTAGTTACCCTGCATCTCAAAGCCGTTTAATCATCTATGGACACTTTTAAGCACATAGCTATTTCTTAGACTTTGAACTAGAAATTGGACAAGGAATAAAAAATAGTCTTTTGTTGAAAAAAGATTAGAGTCTACTGCTTGTAATTGGGAAACCAAAGGCTAATTTTTAATGGTGTGAGTTCGGTTGTTAAATCAAATGGTTTATTCTTAGTTCTCACGTTCTGTTGACCTAAGAGCAACATTTGAAATAGTGGATCTCATCCTCTCCTTGACAGATTTTCCTCACTTGCCTCTCAGAACATTTCACTGTCTTTGTTTTCTTTGTATCCCCATGATCATTCCTTCTTAGTACCTTTGGATGAGTCCGTCTCTTATCCTGGAACCCTTTAAAATGGCAATGCCCCACGGTTTGGTCCTAAGTATTCTTTTACTCTATTCCACCTAACTCTGTTGGGACTCTGCTACAATCCTATGGCCTTAAATACCAACCATAGAGTCTTGACAAATAGCTGGTATCAAATTTATGCATCCACTATAAACAATAAAAGATATTTAAACAAGATGTATCAAACAACTGTTTGTAAGCATTGGACAGTAACTAATATTGGGCTATAGTTCTTGAGAGAGGGGAATTAAATGAGATGAGCACCGTATTGGCTCTTCTTTCTCCACAGAACATATTCCAAAACTGCCCTGCAGGAAAATAGAGCTCAAACAAAGAACAGAAGTCTGACAATGGAAACAGAGATTAAAGCTTGGAAGTAATAGTGTATCTAAGATTTAGGGGTAGGTTAAAAGAGAGAAAAAAGCCACAGAGCAATATCCCCAAAAAGGTCCACATAAAATACCCCTCTAGTCGTTGGATAATTTCTACACCTCATATATGCAGATGAAGGTTCCAGGAGGCCTAAATGGGAGCAGCTTTGGGGATATTGAGTACTGAAGAGGGATTTCAAGATCACATAGCTTTGGAGAGAAGTGGGGGTGTGACCCAGACAAACCTCAACCTTGGCAAACAACAGAAACATTTCATTATGACCAGAAAATGCAATGTCCCAGCAATAATCACCATATGCCCGGATTAAGAACACATTCTAGGACAAAGGGACTCATTCAGATACACCTACTCCAAGGTAGACCAAAATAAAAATCAGCTCAAAGTAATTAGGCCAAAGTGGTCTGCCACAGGTAATTGCCTGTCAGAAAAACACTCAATATTTTTTAGAAGAAAATAACATAATTCAGACCCTACAACACTTCATGCATGATGTCTAATATAAAATTGAAAAATAACAGCCATATGAAGAGAAAGGGAAAAGTGGCTGATAATTAAAAGATTATATCATCAGTGGAACTGTACAAAGATATGTTCCCATTATGGAGTTAGCATACAGACACTTTAGAAAAAAAATATGTTAAACAGAATAGAGGAAAGGATGGACAAAAAATATTGAAGGATGTAATATTTTAATCAAGAGTATAAAACTCTGAAAAAGAATTAAATTAACATTCTAGATCTACAAAATGTAATTTCTGAAATTAAGAGCACATTAGATAAATTTAACAACAGATTGCATAGGGATGAATATGACATTAGGAAACTTGAAGACAGGTCAATAGAAAATGTTTACACTAAAGCACACAAGGAAAAATAAATAGGAAAACAAAAAATATCACAATATGTGAGACACAGTTGAAACGATTAACATATATATAAATAGAGTTCTAGAATGAAAAGAGAGAGAGAATGGGACAAAAACCATCAGTATTTGTAAAAATTATGACCAAGTATTTTCTAACTCCTTTGAAAGACATCAACATACATCTGGAGATATATTTATATATCAGTAGATTAGCTAGGTTATAGATTGATCAATAGGTAGATAGATAGAAGTCATCATAGCCAAACTGCTGAGACCAAAGAGCTGAACTAAAATTAAATCTTCAAAGCATCCACAAAAAGAAGATACAACAAATTAGAGCTAATTTTATAAAAGAAATTATGAAAGTCTGAAGACAATGGAATGAAATCTTTTAAGTGAGGAGAGAAGGAGTGTGGCGGGTGTCAACCTAGAGTTCTACAATAAGCAAAAATAATTTCAAAATTGACGTCCAAATAGCATGTTCTCAATGCAGTGTTGTAAATCTTTTGTATCTTGACTATATCAACATCAGCATCCTGGTGTGATATTACACTCTTGTTTTGTTAGACACGCCCTTTAGGGAAACTGAAGAAATGGTCATGGGATCTCTATGTTATGTTTTAAAACTGCATGTGAATCGTGGATCACTACATCAAAAACTAATGATGTATGGTATGGTGACTAACATAACATAATAAAATAAATTTTTTTAAATAAATAAATAAATAAATAAAACTGCATGTGAATCTACATTTATCTCAAAGTAAAAACTTTAAAGTTTCAAACAAACAAAAGCTGAAATATTTGATGTCAGCAAACCTGAACAACAAGAAATATTAAAGGAAGTTTTAGGATTAAGAAAAATGATTACGTCTAGGAGCATGACAATGTAAAAAAGAATGTACAAGTCGAGAGAGAGTAAACATATGGGTAACTGTAAAAAATTATCAGTTATTTTAAGCAACAATAATAACGATGTTTTGTGGAACTTACAGCATATGTAAAAGAAAAGCTTTTGAGAATAATAGCAATATAACACCAAGATAAGGTAAACTGGATGCATTTTATAATTTAGACAACACTCACTGAAAGAATTGTACTAACAAGTTATTGCGATAAAGCTAATAGAAGACAAAAGTTGATTAATAATAATTTTTAAAACTTGAAAAACCCAAAAGAAATCTTAAGAAGAGGAACATAGAAAGAATAGAAGTGAGACAAATAGAAAGTAAATAGCAAGGTGTTAGATTTAAATTCAACGGTACCAGCAGTTGCATTTAATGTAAATGAATTAAATACTCCAAATAAAGGAAAATTAGAGAATTGGTTAAAAAACAAAACAAAATCATTCTGCTTGGAAAAAGCATGGCCTTCCCCCAGCCCACCAGTTCAACATAATGGAAATTCCCCTCTGGGTGGGTATGGACAAGAGGGTGGGACTCCCTCTCTCCCTTGGCTCCCAATCAAAGGATACAGTACCTCCCTAGGAGAGGCAGGCCATCAGCATTTCTATACCCCTCGCCCCCACCCAGCTACCTGTTGTTGTGACTAAATTGCATGTGAATGGAACAAGGAGGCTGGGGACTCCCTTTCTCCAAGCTGTCCCATTGAACCGGGCTTCTACCCTAGGTACAAAAGGATGTGACCTCAATTGCCATTGCTTCAGTTCACTGTAAAAGTCCCACATCAGGAGAGGCAGGTCAGTAAGACCAGAGCCTACTGCCTCCACCCAGAGACCTGCTCATAAACCTGGTTTCTCATTCCAAAGGGAAGCAGCCACTGTTCCAGTCTCCAACTCTGCAATAGTTGCTGAGAGATTTTGCTCAGGTGTAAGGCAGACCAACATAACAAGATTAGAAGTTCTCCCCCAAAGAAATTGCCCTTATTCGGTGTGTGCAGAGATTCAAGCCTAAAGACGCTCTCAAAAACAATGAAGATATTGGTGGTAAGAAATTAAGACGTTCATAAGAGCAAAGAGCTCAACCACAGGCCAGATAGTTTACCAGGAAGAACAAGGCAAGGGGAGAGCCAGGGAGCGCTCTCCTGATGTCAGAACAAACTCCAAGCACCAGCCTCAAAACTAGCCCTGCAAACGGGTCCAGGTTTAATCAGATTAGACTGCAGAAACATTTATGCCCAAGGACATTGTTAAAAACAACAACCAGTCAGCAATTAGTGGTACCAAAGAGCTGGGTGTGAGACCAAAAGTGGCAGACAGCTTAACAGAGAGAGTCAGAAAGACACAGTTAAAGAGAGCCCTGCAGAAACCACTGTCATCAAATGACCATCCAAGGCAGAGCCCACAGTGAAGGGACATCAGACACTTCACAGTATGTGGGAAATAGATTTCACTGAAATCGTCTACAGAGGTCACTAGACCAATACATAAGCAAACAACATCAAGCCAGGTAGGGTGCAGAGTGAGGGGGAAAAGGAATCAGTAAACAGCATTGTTAAAATATATCATCTAAGAGTTCCCCTTTTTAATAATAATTTAAAAAATAAAACATACAAAGAGACAAGAAAATGTGATCCATACTCTTGCCTAAAAGGACATACTGTTGGATGAATCATTCAGTTGACATTGAAATTGTCTCTAATTATAGAAAACCTGGAGCAGAGGGAAAACCAATAAGCCTCACACAATCATGGGACTCTTGCAATGTTCTAGACATTTTGGTCTACATGCTCTGACTTTGTTTTTCTTATTTCATCTGATTTCTTTCTTTTTATGAATGCAGTGTGTGTGTGTGTGTGTGTGTGTGTGTGTGTGTTTGTGTGTGAAACAATATATCATATTAGACTTGTCCAATACTCTTTACCCTCTTCCTTATCATTGGATATTTTTAACCATGTGCCCCAAATTATGCACCCTGATTTTAATGTTGTTTGATTTTTTTTTAAAGATTTTATTTATTTATTTGAGAGAGAGAATGAGAGATAGAGAGCACGAGAGGGAAGAGGGTCAGAGGGAGAAGCAGACTCCCCGCGGAGCAGGGAGCCCGATGCGGGACTCGATCGCGGGACTCCAGGATCATGACCTGAGCCAAAGGCGGTCGCTTAACCAACTGAGCCACCCAGGCGCCCAATGTTATTTGATTTTTTAAAGGCCATTATTCATTGCCTTTATCCTGACTTTGTTCTTCCATCCATTTCATTCACTCTACCTCCAACACTTTATTAACCTATCACGCATGCCATATTGTTCAAACAGAAAATTGAGATTTATTGCATGACAACTATGAATTAGGTTAGGAAGATTATAGAGTATTAAAAATGAAGACTATCCTATAAACTCTGAAACACAGATTCACCACAGGTATTAAAATAATCATAAATATATCTTTGCTAGGGATTCTTTAGTCACCATATTCACTTTCATAATTACTTGATAATATGTCATGGCCATTTGCATTCGAGGGCACCAAAGCTCAGCATGTTAACTGACCTCCCCAAGCTATACATCTTGTTGTGATTAAGGTTACTATTCATTTTGTCTGTTTTAAAATCCTTTGCTCTTCTCAAACTGTCAATCTCATAACAAGACTTTGCTTAGAATGCCATTTCTGACTTCTTCATGATTACTGATCCCTTTCCTTAAAGACATCAGAATTTGTAGGACAGTGGGGCTGCCAGCCTCTGATAAGCCTCTCTGCTCAGTCCTCAGTCATGGTCTCAGATGCCACATCCGTGTGATCCAGATCCTCATTCCCATTCCCTGATCTGCCTCTAATCTGCAATTCCAACAGATTGTAAATCCCAACTATTGTCTTGCTGCTGGCATATCTAGCCCCTCCATGAAGCTTAATGAATTATGATAATGGCTAACATATGACAGAGCAACTTAAAAAAAAAGGATTACATTTAAATATTTACCGTATAATGCCAACATCCTGAGTATATCAAATACCTCTTAGACATAGGAAAATGTGTTTGGCAGCATCAGTGAACACGGTATTTTAAAAATCGAACAGCTGGGATGAATATGTTTAACATCAGTGTTACGATGAAGAGGGCTATTATATAACACCAGTAAGAGGCTCTGAGAGGCCAAAAAAAGTAGTGGAACTATTACAGAATTTTTTGTTAATGGAAATGACATCGGGAATTATCTGCTTTAATACTTCCTTATTAAAGTTGGGGAAATTATGCTCCCAAAAGGAGCAAGGAGCTGTCAGGTAATTAAGGACAAAGTAGAACTGGAAAAAAATTCTTTTCTTTGTGATCCCTCAACCCCTCCCATCCCCCAGTCATTCCATCCTCCACGCGGTTTATCTGGAATATAAAGAGGACATGGTACTCCTCAGTTGCTTAAAAACGTGTGATGGCAACTTGTTTTCCAGGGAATAAACTTAGACTCCTTCGTGTGATTACTGAAGTCCTAAGCAACCTACCTCAATCCACCTTGCAGTTGCCAGCTCGTCTTCTCCAACCACACTCTACGGGAGCCCCAGGTGAGCTGCGATTTCCTAAACACTGGGGCTCCTTCTTTTCCTCTGTCCAAAACTCTACTGTGTGCTCTCTGACTTCCCATCTGGTTGCTAATTGTCTGAAGGCAAGCATCAAATTTTAAAGACATTGTAAATCCCTCCTAAAATTAGCAGAGCTCCTGGAAAATGGTAGATGTTCAAATAGTTAGAATGTGTAAAAGTAGTTTTCGGGTTAAGGAAAGAAACTGGGACAAATAAAATTGATGTTCTGTCAACCTCACACATTTTCCAATTTCCCCACCCCAATTTCTATTCAGAGTAGGTCCCAGTGTCACCAAACGCAAAGGGCTTGCCACTTGTGGTGCATCGGCCAGTAGATCAGCCCAAGTCCTTTTGGTTTGAGCAAGTAATTTTTATTACTTGCAGTAGTAATTTAAGGGAACTTGCTCTCAAAACACTGTCTCCCTCTGGGCTCAGTACAGGAAGCCTTTATTTAGTGTATCACAGAGCAGGGAGCTCACATATACATTAAAGAATATATACATATTCTATCACTTAGGCATTTTGGTTCAATTGTGCATGCCTACCATGTCAACATGCTAGTGCATGCATTGTATGTTCAAAAAATAGTGGAAAACCTCACCCATCAGAGGAGATCTTAGCATTATAATGAGCTAAAGATAACTTTAGGACAACTCAGGAGTGCTCCTGCACAGGTCCTCAGCCCCAAAACCGCTCAAACTGGCTCACGTAAGGCACTATCCGGCCAAACACCTAACAAGGGACTGTTAGATGAAACACCTAGCTGGGTGTCTCCTTGGTGGGAACTGCTGAATCTGCAAAACAAAACATGTTCCTTCCCTGTTTTTGTCCCATTAACCCTTTGTGCCTTCTGCTAATAGCTTTCAGCCCTCTGATCTGAGTAACTTCTCCACCTTCATAGCCCATTGCATCAGAGTGAACACCGGCTAGAAGGGTCTTAGCTTTACCTCTTTTCCCTTGGTGACTGAACAGGATGGAATATGGACAAAACTGAGTAAAGCCTGACATGCAAACTTAGCCAGGTGGTACCAGGACAGAAAGGCCAGATACTACTGCCAGGTTGGTACCACCAACTGTCTCTGACCCTGCTGAGAGGTGCCCAATTCTAGCTTTTTCTTCTAGGGTAATAGCAGGCCCAATGCATTAGCTTGGAAAATGAATAATACTTAGTTTGCTATTGCCAGTAAGGAGTAAAATTGGACTACCGTGCATTCTATTTTATAGTTTATAATTTCTCATATGTGATCTTATTTAATTTTTATAACAAATGTGGAAATTGGAGTATAGCAAGTTTAACATATTCCAAAAATCAGGTAGCTCCTAAGAAAGGGGAATAAATTGAACATTGGGGAGGGTATGTACTATGGTGAGCGCTGTGAATTGTCTAAGACTGATGAATCACAGACCTGTACCCCTGAAACAAATAATACATTATATGTTAATAAAAAATTAAAAAAGAAAAAAAGAAAGGAGAATAATTGTAAAACTTTTCAGAGAGTTCCATTTTGAGCACAACAGTGGAGGAGGCCATCAGGCCCACTCTCCAGTGAAACTGGTGAGAATTCCTTATTAACAATAACAACAATGTCTCTGGAAATGGTTCTAAAAACATACACCAAATGGATAAACATTTATTTAAAAAATGTACTGAAACTCAGAAGGAACGGCAGGAGTCTGTGGTATTTGAACGAAGACCCTGCTCCTTCCTTCCACCTTCATAGCTCAGTGGCATTAAAAACTTCCCTCTGGACTGTTGGAATCAAGAACACAGGCCTTCTCTCACCCCATCAAAGGGCTGTCGTCTTAAGAGGGACAGGACACCAGCACTTCTCATTCTCTCTCCACCACCTCCTGCTGATACTACCCTCCAGGTAAGTGAAGCTAAGAGGTAGGGACTCCGTTTTTCCGCCCCCAGGGTGGGGCTTGTGCTCCTCAGGTGTGGTGCCACTGAGACCCTGGGGGCCTGATCACCCATAGCAGGGCTCACAGGGTGGAGATTACATACTGGCGGAAGCAAGCCAAGAAGACCGACACCAGGTACTCAGCATCCAAATTGGGTCACCGAGAGAAAACCTTGCCACAGTCCCCACCCACAGCTCCAGAGCCCAAGTTCAGAGACCTCATCTTGAGGGAGGAGGGAAGCAGCCATAAGACAAAGAACTCTGAATCTTTTCCCAAAAGAAGTGAGAGGGTGTGGAAAAGTTCAAGCTTAAGGGTGCTCTCAAAAACAATGGAGGTGGTAATGAAAGACAATTAAGAAGAGACCAAGAGATCCATCACGTGGAAGCTAACACCGTAAGCTGGCTAGTCTCTTGGAAAGAACAGGGTCAGAGACAGCTCAGAGGATTACTCCCTGGGTCGAAACAAACGTCAAAACACTGACCTTGGGAACTATCCCGTAAAAAGAGCCCACATCTGACTGAATTGTTTGTGCACCATATGCCTCAGAGCATTGTGGAAAACATTCAGCCAGCGATTAGTGAAGCTTAGTAGCTTCCCTTGGTCAGGAAAAGAGAGAGTCAAAGAAAGCCCTGCCCACACTACAGTCCACCCAGCATGACTGTGGGTATTACCCAAACCCATACTCCTGAGGAGCACTATCAGAGGCTTCACACTACAGGAGGGAAATAAATTTCCTTAAAATAACACAGCCAGGGGCGCCTGGGTGGCTCAGTCGTCAAGCGTCTGCCTTCGGCTCAGGTCATGATCCCAGGGTCCTGGGATCAAACCCTGCTTCGGGCTCCCTGCTCAGGGGGGAGCCTGCTTCTCCCTCTCCCACTCCCCCTGCTTGTGTTCCCTCTCTCGCTGTGTCTCTCTGTGTCAAATAAGTAAATAAAATCTTTATAAAAAAAAAATAACACAGCCAGTCACTAAAGGATTAAGCAAGATAGAAAGGCAAATAACAATGACAAGCTCTGGAAGAGAGGACCAGTGCCCAGAGTTGGTATAGGATAGTATCTCAAATGTCCAGTTTCCAACACAATTCATAAGATATGCAAAGGAAAAGAAAAATATTACCTGTGCACCAGAAAATTATAAAGTAAGTAAAACAAACCACCTGTGAGAGTGGCTAGATATCTGATTTAACAAAGACTTTGAAGTAGCCATCATAAATATGTTCAACAAACTACAATAACACTAGATGAAACATGTAATGGTAGGTATAAAGACAATGCCACATCGTAGAGAATATCAAATTATTTTTTAAAAGAACCATATGGCTTTGAGAAAGACATGTATCATATGACCTCACTGATATGAGGAATTCTTAATCTCAGGAAACAAACTGAGGGTTGCTGGAGGGGTGGGGGGTGGGAGGGATGGGGTGGCTGGGTGATAGACATTGGGGAGGGTATGTGCTATGGTGAGTGCTGTGAATTGTGCAAGACTGTTGAATCACAGATCTGTACTTCTGAAACAAATAACGCAACATATTTTAAGAAAACAGAAAAAGAAGAAGATAACAGGAGAGGAAGAATGAAGGGGAGTAAGTCAGAGGGGGAGACGAACCATGAGAGACGATGGACTCTGAGAATCAAACTGAGGGTTCTAGAGGGGAGGTGGCTGGGGGATGGGTTAGCCTGGTGATGGGTATTAAAGAGGGCACGTTCTGCGTGGAGCACTGGGTGTTATGCACAAACAATGAATCATGGAACACTACATCAAATACTAATAATGTAATATATGGTGATTAACATAACAATAAAAAATTAAAAAAAAGAACCATATGGCTTCTTCTTTGCCAATTTCAATACCTTTTATTTCTTTTTGTTGTTTGATTGCTGCTGCTAGGACTTCTAGTACTATGTTGAACAATAGTGGTGAGAGTGGGCACCCTTGACGTGTTCCTGATCTTAAGGGAAAGGCTCTCATCTTTTCCCCATTGAAGATGATATTCGCTGTGGGTTTTTCATAAACAGATTTTATGAACTTGAGGAATGTTCCCTCTATCCCTATACTCTGAGGAGTTTCAATCAGGAAAGGATGCTGTATTTTGTCAAATGCTTTTTCTGCATCAATTGGTTCTTCTCTCTCCCCTTATTAACTTGTTCTATCACACTGACTGGGTTCTAGAGGGGAGGGGGGTGGGGGGATGGGTTAGCCCGGTGATGGGTATTAAGGAGGGCACATTCTGCGTGGAGCACTGGGTGTTATACGCAAACAATGAATCATGGAACACTACCTCAAAAACTAAAGATGTATTGTATGGTGACTAACATAACACAATAAAATAATAAAATAAAATAAAATAAAATAAAATAAAATAATAACCATATGGGAATTCTGAAGTTGAAGAATACAGTAACTGAATTAAAAAAAAAAAAAAATCTTAGCAGGCTCAACAGTAGATTTGAGCCAGCAGAAGAAAGCATTAGAAAAACTGAAAAAAGATCACGTGAGATCATGCAGTCCAAACAACAGAGAGAAAAAGAAATGAAGCAAAACAAGCAGCCTCAGACAAATGTGGGATGCCATCAAATGCACCAAACACACAATGTATTTCCCAGATGCGGAGGAGTGAAGGAGCAGAAAAATATTCAAAGAAATAATGACTGAAAACTTTCCAAATTTACTGAAAACATTCACTAACACACACAGCAAGCTACACAAGCTCCAAGTAAAATAAATGTAAAGAGATCCATAACAAGGCAACTCATAGTAAAAATTTTGAAAGTCTAAAACAAGGAGAAATTTTCAAAATGACCAAAGCACTTACAAGTGAACCCAAATAAGATAAACAGCCAATTTATCCGGTGCAGTGGAGGCTAGAATGCAGTGGGGCAACATATTCTAAGTGCTCGACAACAAATATGTCAACCCAGAATCCCATATCCAGTAAAACTATCTTTTAAAAACGGAGGTGCAATAAAGACATTCTGAGATCCACAAAAACAGGAAATGTGTTCCTTGCAAAGCTTCCTTAAAAGATATACTAGTGGGAGTTCTTCAGGCAGAAAAAAAAGGACTCCAGACAATAATTTGAATCCACCTTATAAAACAAAAAGAACTTATAAAGGCAATTATGTGACTATTTTCAGAAAGTATAAATGCATACTGCTTCTGCTTTCTTCTCTTACTGATTTAAAATGCAATTATATAAAACATATGTATATAATGTACTATTTGGCCTAAAACACAGAAATGTATTTTCCAGTAAAGACACAAAAGAGATGGATGGGAACAGAATTCTACTGGGTTAAAGAAATGATCCCAGATGGTAATGGGATCCACAGAACAAAGGCAGGGATCCAGAAACAAATCATAAGGTTAATAAAACAAAAGTTGTAAGTATACACCTACTCTCTTTTCTTCTCTCAGTTTATTAAAAAAAAAAAAAAAAACCGTAAGATTGTATAAAGTAAAATTTAGAGTAATGTAACGTTGAGGTTGTAACACCTATACATGCAACACATTTATAACAAATAATGTCAAAAAAAAGAAAGGGGGCGCCTGGGTGGCTGAGTCATTAAGTGTCTGCCTTCGGCTCAAGACATGATCCCGGGGTCCTGGGATCGAGCCCCGCATCGGGCTCCCTGCTCCGCGGGAAGCCTGCTTCTCCCTCTCCCTCTCCCACTCCCCCTGCTTGTGTTCCCTTTCTCGCTGTCTCTCTCTGTCAAATAAATAAATAAAATATTTTAAAATTAAATAAATAAATAATGTCACTCCTAGAGGAGAAGTAGAATAGAAGCATATGGGTATGGTGTTTCTAGAGTCCTTAGAATTAAGGTCATACACATCTGAAGGTGTGTCTGATAAGTGAAGATGTCTGTGGTAAGAACTTGAACAACTACTAGGGAAACAACTCAAATATACGGTGAAAAAAATCATTACAGAAATTAAACTGCTACATTTTTAAATATGCACTTGATGCAAAAGAAAGCAGTAAAGGAAAAAGAAAAACAAAAACGTCATGAGATGTGGAAAGCAGAAAGTAATCTTTCAGATATAAATACAGCTATGTCAATAACTTTAAATATGAATAGATTAGATAGTCCATGCAAAAGCAGAAATCTACAGATATAATTTTTTAAAAAACAAGATACATACACCGTCTATGAAAGATACACTTTCAACTCAAAGGTACCAACAGGTTGAAAGCAAAAGGATCAAGAAAGATCAGGCGAACAGCAACCACAAAAAAGCTAGAACAGCTACATTAGTATCAAACAGCGTTTTTAAAACAAACCAAAAAATGGTTTTTAGGAATAAAGGCGAACACTGTGTAATGATAGAAGGGTGAGTATATTAGAACTATATGACAGTTATAATCATACCACCTAACAAGAGAGCACCAAAACACATGGAGAACAAATTGACAGAAATGAAGGGATAAATAGGCAATTCAAAGAGAACGGCTGGAGACATCAGCATCTCACTTTCAATAATGGATAGAACAACGTGAGAGGAGGTCCACGAGGTAATAAAAATCTTCATCAACTCTGTAATTCAGTTCAACCCAATAGAAGCCTGTAAATTGCTCCACAGAACACCAGCAGAATGCACATGCTCCTCAAGTGTACAGGGAGCCCTGTCCAGTATGGACCATATGCTAAGCCATAAAACAAACCTCGGTCAATTAAAAATGGTAGAAATAATTCACATGACACCTGCAGAAAAACCCAGATAGTTAGCAGATTGTGAGAGCCCAGAACTGCTGAGCCCCAGTGCAGGCTGGTTTGCTTCGACAGGATGTGGAGTTTGTCCTGTTCACTGGTTATTTTGAGTTCCTGTCTTTGAAGTTGGAGGCTGGGGTGCCATGGAGTGGGGGGCATGTGCTGGAGGCGGACAGAAAGCCCCCCTGGTCTCCACCAGCAGCTCTCACCCAGGACTTCCCTCTCACCCACTCCGGCACCCACTCCGGAGGCTGCACCAAAGTCCAGTCAGTTCATACCTATGAAAACCTGGGCACAACAAAGGTTAAATTTAAAGAAGAAAAATGAAACTAATGATTAGCAAAAGAGACATGCCTATGGTCAACAAAAACAAAAAAAACCTAATACGAGACTAAAACCAGATTTGGAGATTTTCTTTTCAAAGAACCACCATGCAGCAAGGAACTTAAGAGACAGCCTGTCCAAACTTTTCCTGGCTCCATGAGGCCACTTTCTCACAAATACTCGTAGTTAGAAAAATAAAAATAAAAATACATACACACACATATATGTACTTTATTTTTAAACCACGATATTTCTTTTTTCTTTTTTCTTTCTTTCTTTTTTTTTTACTTTTTTACTATTTTCTGCTAAAGGTCACTATATATTTACATTTTGGTGCGGCTTCAGCTTTAGTTTAGCATAACATGATATTTGGTCCTTGTGGAGCCCAAGTCACTGGGCACAAAACGGTGAATCAGAAATGCCATGAATTGCATATTCAGGGAGAACAGTCAGCAGTCATAAGTACAAAGTTTGAGATTTCTTGCCAACCTAGAAATCTAATTTTTAGTCCATTCCTCAATTAGGAAGTAACTTTCAAACTCCAACTGGGAGGCATGAAGTTTAACCCTTCTTGTAGGCTAGAAGACCTCCCAAGTCCCAAACGAAGAAGAGGTATCTGTGGACGCAGACATGGTGGTGAAGCTGAGCGAGAGAAAAAGGAGCTTACCAGAGGATAATCACTAACCAGAGACTGGCATCCTGTAGGCTGGCATTTTGTCAGAAACTTCAATGTATGTAACCCACAGGGTGTTGCTGTATATATATGTTATACTGAAACATATTCATGCGTAATTAACTAAAGGTGCCTGGTGAGCTTAAACTTGAAGGAGATTTTGTTTGTTGTCATTTTTTTTTTCTATTTTAAGGTGAAATAAACTTCCTTCTAATTGCTTTCTACTATGTGTGTGTGTTTTCTTTTATACCAACAGACACAAAATACATCCATTGTGAAGCAGAATTTTTTTAAGCGGAAGAACCCTTTTTCATCACCCCCCCCAACCCTTAAGGCAGGTCAGTTTTTCCCCTCCCCCAAGTTCCAGGATTCTGAATCTATAGGAAGGTAGACTAGTTTCACATATCTACCAATACTCTCTCTCTCTCTCTTTTTTTTTGCTTTTTGAATAAAATGCCAGAGAGCTTCTGGGAATAATGTTTAAAAATTGCAGGAGGGGCAAAGAATATCCTGGGGTGAAGAAGCTTAAGACCCTAACCCTTTCCTCTAAGTTCAGGAACTATTAGAATATTTCACGAAAACGTCTTCAAATAAACTCAACAGTCAATGAAGGACGCGAGGGGCAAATGCACCCAGGGTCACCAGCTGGGGTGGGGGACAGGTTCCAGACCTGGCACAGGGCCAGTGATAGAGCCCACAGCCAGTCCTTCATTCTGCGGTCCAGGGGTGGCGAAGCCTGGGAGGATGGGTGTCTAGGGTAAGTTCAGAGAGCAGCCCAGTGGGGGCTCAGACTGACTTTGGTGGGAGGGACATTCTCCTCCCTAAGAATGCACCACTAGAACAACGGGCAGTGGACTGCATCTCCCAACCTGCCCCAGGCACAACTTCCTGCCCACCTGCTTCCAAGGCGGCATGGCCCTGGGCTTCGGTAGCGGGTCCTGCGGGGACTGCCTGCGTGCTCAGCATGCCCAAGGTGGGCAGCCCTAGGGCGGAGAATGATCTCTAAGCCTCGGGCAGGAGGATCAGATTTCAGGGTTCTCAGCTAGCTTTTTGGCTTTTAATTTTCTCTTTAAGGTATTAGTACCTATGCCTAAATTTCTGGATTGAATTAGAACCCTCCCTTTTCCCAAGGAGGAGGGAACTCAGAAGAAGAAGAAAAGTGGGTTCAATGTTTGCAGATTACAGGCGGAGTCATTTCATGCGAAGCTGAGAGAAGTTACCTGCTTTTGTGCCCCAAACCACCTATTTGGAATATACCGCCCCTACTTGGAGCTTGTAATTCTGTAAGGTGAGTTCAGCTTCTCTTACCTAATCTTTTTATTGTGTTCCCAATTTTCAAATTTAAAAAGAGCCCACTATTCCACAATGAAAGACCGGTCCCCAGATTGTGTGGATCCTGCACTATTATTTTAATCCAGATCCCCAAGGATGCGGTTTGGGCCACAACCATCTGAGCTTTCTGGCTGTGAATTCAGACTTCTTTCTTCCGTAGAATAGGTCATGCTATACTCACATTTGAAACACTCCACAAAAACAATACCAAACCTTAAATGGACTGTTAACAAAACAAAAAACAAAGGAAAAACATAAGAATGCCAGGACAGCCCTGCTTATTAAACACAGCCATAAATGAAAGTGTTTTTCTGAAGTCTGCATTTTAAACATAAACAAATCTTCAAAATTCCCCTCTGAGAGCCTTTCAACATATTAACACATCCTCTGGAAGCTCGAAGTTTGTTCTCTGAAAAATTAGCCCAGAGAATTAGCACATTGTGCCTCGGAAGAATACTGCAACATGCTTTCTCCTTAGGCATGAGATGTTATTCTTAAGGGGCTAAAATAAACGACAGTGAAGGTAAGACTGAATTAAACCCCCCAAAACATCGTTGAATTCAATCGTTCGTTTTCGTAAAGAGTTTACATTCATATTTGAGCTCCGTTTACAATGGAGAGGAGCAAATTCTAAACTAAATAAAACTTGAGGTTTCAAAAAATATTGTTGTCATTTTTTAATTTATTTTTTTTTATTTTGAATTTCACACATTTTTCGACAAATGAGATTAGGATGATTTTCAACATTTGACTGAAACACTCATACCCTGTGATGTAGCAGGGGGGATATAAAGCAGGCCCTCTCCCTGCTTACTCCACCCCCCAGCTAACAGGCTGTCTGGACAGATTTTAAGATCGATTCAAACTGATATGCCTGCACGGAGAGTCTACCAGGTACCAGGGGCTGTGAGGGTGACGAAAATCTCATTCCTGAAGTCAGGTTGCTCATAACTACGTGGATGAGACAAGATAGACGTACAAATAAGGCATGGTGAAGTGGCCAAAATGCAGGCAGTATTTATCAGAAGCAGGAGGAAGAAAAACTCATTTGGGCAGAGTGGGAACAGTGGGCAGGGGCACAGGAAATAACTGAGAATAGCAAGAGTCAAGCGTAAAAAAAAACCCATCCTCAAAATCAGTGTGAATTCTACTCTGTGTGCAGGTGGAAGAGGGTGAGCCATGTATAAAGGGGGAACCAGCGGCCGAAGCATGAAAGTACGAGGGTTAAGAAAAGAGCCTAGAGGGGGCGGAGCAAGATGGCGAGGAGGAGGAGACCTAGATTTCGTCTGGTCTCAGGAATTCAGCTGAATAGGGATCAAACCATTCTGAACACCTACGAACTCAATAGGAGATCAAAGAGGAGAGTAGCAACAACTCTCTGAACAGAGAAGCGACCACTTACTGGAAGGTAGGACGTGCGGAGAAGTGAATCCGAGGCGATATTCGGGAGGATAGACGGCGGGGGAGGGGCCTCCGTCGGCCGCTTCTGGCAAGTGCTAGAGCCGCGGAGCACAAAATCGGACCTTTTAGAAGTCGGCTCCGCGGAGGGACGTCGCTGCAGTGGCTAAGCGGGGGGTGGAACCCTCGCGGGACAGTGGGGTCTCAGGACCCTCGGGGTCACAGAAAGACCGGGGGTGCCTGAGTGCGGCAGAGCTCCCAGGGATCGGAGCGGGGAAGCCGGCTGCAGAGACGGAGCCAAGGCGCGGGCTCTCAGCTCGGGGTGGCCATAAACTGTGATCCGCGGCCCAGTCGGGCCACTGCTCCTCCAGCAGGGACCCAACAAGCGGCAGAGCCGGGGAGACTCCCCTTCCTCCCCTGGGAGGAGCGGCGCGGGAGCGCACCGCAGGGATCTGCTGGGTTCGGAGACTCCACACGGGGTCGGGTGCCAGAGATAGAAACGCTCGGTCACAGGCCGGGTGAGCACGGAGTGCGGCCGGAGACCGGGGAGACGGGAGTGATTGCTGTTCTCTGGGGGCGCACTGAGGAGCGGGGCCCCGAGTTCTCAGCTCCTCCGGGTGGAGATTGGGAGGCCA
This sequence comes from Eumetopias jubatus, assembly GCF_037043125.1. Classification (NCBI taxonomy): domain Eukaryota; kingdom Metazoa; phylum Chordata; class Mammalia; order Carnivora; family Otariidae; genus Eumetopias; species Eumetopias jubatus. The sequence continues at coordinate 5,143,095 of NW_028274815.1, forward strand.
CCATTTTTGCCCTGGTCCTCCAAAGCTGTACGGAGAGCTTGCAGGGAACAAAAGCTCCTGAGAGCAAACCCGAGCAGCTTGCTTAGCCCGGACCGACAAGGGCAGGGCAATTCCGCCTCCGGCAAAGACATTTGGGAACCACGGCAACAGGCCCCTCCCCCAGAGGATCAGCACGAACAGCCAGCAAGCCAAGACCAGGTTTACCGATCAAGGAGAATGGGAGAACTCCAGCGCTAGGGGAATACTGCACATAGAATTCATGGCTTTTTTTTACCATGATTCATTAGTTCATCAAAGTTAATTTTTGTTAACTGTTTTTTTTTTCTTTTTCACTTTTTCAACCAACATCTTCTCAATCTCTTTTTTAAAAAAAAAACATTTTTTATTTTTCATTTTTAGAGTCATATTTTATCCCTTCATAGTAGTTACCCTTATTTTTGGCATATATATATAAGTTGTTCTCTCTTTAAAATTTTGAGATACAGTTTCTTCTAACAGATAAAAATATACCCTAAATCACTAGTGTATGGCTCTGTTCTAGTCTCCTGCCTGATCACATTCTCTCCCTTTTTTCCTTTTTTTTTAATCTTCTTTCTTTTTTCAAACATCTTCTTCTCTTATCAAGTCCTTTTATAAAATCTTTTATAATTTTCATCTTTACAGTCATCTTCTATCCCTTCATTGTATCAACCCTTATTTTGTACATATATGTCTTTCTTCCTTTAAAATTTTAGGAGACACTTTTCTCTAACAGACCAAAATACGCCCAAAATCTAGTGTGTAGCACTGATCTAAGCACTACCCTGATCATATTTGATCACATTCTGCTTTTTTTGTATCGTTCTGTTTTTGTCTTTATCTTTTTTTTTCTTTTTTTTTTCTCTTTCTTTTTTCTTTCTTTCCCGTTCTTTTCCCCTGGTTTCAGGTCTTTTCTGATTTGTATACAGTATATTTGCTGGGGACGATGTAAACCTGTTAGCATTTTGTTCTCTCATTCATCTATTCTCCTCTGGACAAAATGACAAGACGAAAGAAATCACCTCAGCAAAAAGAACAAGAGGTAGTGCCGTCAGCCAGGGACCTACTCAATAGGGACATTAGTACGATGTCGGACCTAGAGTTCAGAATCATGACTTTAAAGATACTAGCTGGGCTCGAAAAAAGCGTGGAAGTTATTAGAGAAACCCTTTCTGGAGAAATAAAAGAACGAAAATCTAACCAAGTCGAAATCAAAAAGGCTATTGATGAGGGGCAATCAAAAATGGCGGCACTAACTGCTAGGATAAATGAGGCAGAAGAGAGAATCAGTGATATAGAAGACCAAATGATGGAAAATAGAGGCTGAGAAAGAGAGGGAGAAACAACTACAGGATCACGAGGGCAGAATTCAAGAGATAAGTGATACGATAAGATGAAACAACATTAGAATAATTGGGATCCCAGAAGAAGAAGAAAGAGAGAGGGGGGCAGAAGGTATATTGGAGCAAATAATAGCAGAGAACTTCCCTAATGTGAGGAAGGAAACAGGCATCAAAATCCAGGAGGCACAGAGAACCCCTCTCAAAATCAATAATAATAGGTCAACACCCCGACATCTAATAGTAAAACTTACGAGTCTCAGAGACAAAGAGAAAATCCTGAAAGCAGCTCGGGAGAAGAGATATGTAACCTACAATGGTAAAAATATTAGATTGGCAACAGACCTATCCACAGAGACCTGGCAGGCCAGAAAGGACTGGCAAGATATCTTCAGAGCACTAAACGAGAAAAATATGCAGCCAAGAATACAATATCTAGCTAGGCTGTCATTGAAAATAGAAGGAGAGATAAAAAACTTCCAGAACAAACAAAAACTAAAAGTATTTGCAAACACGAAACCAGCCCTCCAAGAAATATTGAAAGGGGTCCTCTAAGCAAAGAGAGAGGCTAAAAGCAGCAAAGATCAGAAAGGAACACAGACAACATACAGTAACAGTCACCTTACAGGCAATACAATGGCACTAAATTCATACCTTTCAATAGTTACCCTGAATGTAAATGGGCTAAATGCCCCAATCAAAAGACACAGGCTATCAGATTGGATTCAAAAACAAGACCCATCAATATGCTGTCTGCAAGAGACTCATTTTAGACCCAAAGACACCCCCACATTGAAAGTGAGGGGGTGGAAAACGATTTACCATGCTAATGGACACCAAAAGAAAGCTGGGGTGGCAATCCTTATATCAGAAACTAGATTTTAAAACAAAGACTGTAATAAGAGATGAGGAAGGACACTATATCCTACTTAAAGGGTCTATCCAACAAGAAGATCTAACAATTGTAAATATCTATGCCCCGAATATGGGAGCAGCCAATTATATAAGGCAATTAATAACAAAAGCAAAGAAACACTTTGACAACAATACAATGATAGTGGGGGACTTTAACACCCCCCTGACTGAAATGGACAGATCATCTAAGCAAAAGATCAACAAGGAAATAAAGACTTTAAATGACACACTGGACCAAATGGACTTCACAGACATATTCAGAACATTCCATCCCAAAGCAACGGAATACACATTCTTCTCTACTGCCCATGGAACATTCTCCAGAATTGATCACATCCTAGGTCACAAATCAGGTCTCAACCGGTACCAAAAGGTTGGCATTATTCCCTGCATATTTTCAGACCACAATGCTTTGAAACTAGAACTCAATCACAAGAGGAAAGTCGGAAAGAACTCGAATAGATGGAGGCTAAAGAGCATCCTACTAAAGAATGAATGGGTCAACCAAGAAATTAAAGAAGAATTAAAAAAATTCATGGAAACCAATGAAAATGAAAACACAACGGTTCAAAATCTTTGGGATACAGCAAAGGCAGTCCTGAGAGGAAAGTATATAGCAATACAAGCCTTTCTCAAGAAACAAGAAAGGTCTCAAATACACAACCTAACCCTACACCTAAAGGAGCTGGAACAAGAACAGCAAATAAAGCCTAAACCCAGCAGGAGAAGAGAAATAAGAAAGATCAGAGCAGAAATCAATGAAATAGAAACCAAAAGAATAGTAGAACAGATCAACAAAACTAGGAGCTGGTTCTTTGAAAGAATGAACAAGATTGATAAACCCCTGGCCAGACTGATCAAAAAGAAAAGAGAAATGACCCAAATCAACAAAATCATGAATGAAAGAGGAGAGATCACAACCAACACCAAAGAAATACAAGCAATTATAAGAACATATTATGAGCAACTCTATGCCAGCAAATTAGATAACCTGGAAGAAATGGGTGCATTCCTAGAGATGTATCAACTACCAAAACTGAACCAGGAAGAAATAGAAAACCTGAACAGACCTATAACCACTAAGGAAATTGAAGCAGTCATCAAAAATCTCCCAAGAAACAAAAGCCCAGGGCCAGATGGCTTCCCAGGGGAATTCTATCAGACATTTCAAGAAGAATTAATACCTATTCTCCTGAAACTGTTCCAAAAAATAGAAATGGAAGGAAAACTTCCAAATTCATTTTATGAGGCCACCATTACCTTGATCCCAAAACCAGACAAAGATCCCATCAAAAAGGAGAATTACAGACCAATATCCTTGATGAACATGGATGCAAAAATTCTCACCAAAATACTAGCCAATAGGATCCAACAGTACATTAAAAGGATTATTCACCACGACCAAGTGGGATTTATCCCTGGGCTGCAAGGCTGGTTCAACATCCGCAAATCAATCAACGTGATACAATACATTAACAAAAGAAAGAACAAGAATCATATGATCCTCTCAATAGATGCAGAAAAAGCATTTGACAAAGTACAGCATCCTTTCTTGATCAAAACTCTTCAGAGTATAGGGATAGAGGGTACATACCTCAATATCATAAAAGCCATCTACGAAAAACCTACAGCGAATATCATTCTCAATGGGGAAAAGCTGAGAGCTTTTCCCCTAAGGTCAGGAACGCGGCAGGGATGTCCACTCTCACCACTGCTCTTCAACATAGTATTAGAAGTCCTAGCCACAGCAATCAGACAACAAAAAGTAATCAAAGGCATCCAAATCGGCAAAGAGGAAGTCAAACTCTCACTCTTTGCAGATGATATGATACTGTATGTGGAAAACCCAAAAGACTCCACCCCAAAACTGCTAGAACTCATACAGGAATTCAGTCAAGTAGCAGGCTATAAAATCAATGCACAGAAATCAGTGGCATTCCTATACACCAACAACAAGACAGAAGAGAGACAAATCAAGGAGTCGATCCCATTCACAATTGCACCCAAAACCATAAGATACCTAGGAATAAATTGAACCAAAGAGGCAAAGGATCTGTACTCAGAAAACTATAAAATACTCAGGAAAGAAATTGAAGAAGACACAAAGAAATGGAAAAACGTTCCATGCTCATGGATTGGGAGAACAAACATTGTGAAGATGTCAATGCTACCTAGAGCAATCTACACATTCAATGCAATCCCCATCAAAATACCATCCACTTTTTTCAAAGAAATGGAACAAATAATCCTAAAATTTGTAGGGAACCAGAAGAGACCCCGAATAGCCAGAGGAATCTTGAAAAAGAAAAGCAAAGCTGGCGGCATCACAATTCCGGACTTCCAGCTCTATTACAAAGCTGTCATCATCAAGACAGTATGGTACTGGCACAAAAACAGACACACAGATCAATGCGACAGAATCGAGAGCCCAGAAATGGACCCTCAACTCTATGGTCAACTCATCTTTCACAAAGCAGGAAAGAATGTCCAATGGAAAAAAGACAGTCTCTTCAACAAATGGTGTTGGGAAAATTGGACAGCCACATGCAGAAGAATGAAACTGGACCATTTCCTTACACCACACACAAAAATAGACTCCAAATGGTTGAAAGACCTAAACGTGAGACAGGAGTCCATCAAAATCCTAAGGGAGAACACAGGTAGCAACCTCTTCGACCTCAGCCGCAGCAACTTCTTCCTAGAAACATCACCAAAGGCACGGGAAGCCAGGGCAAAAATGAACTATTGGGATTTCATCAAGATCAAAAGCTTTTGCACAGCAAAAGAAACAGTCCACAAAACCAAAAGACAACCGACCGAATGGGAGAAAATATTTGCAAATGACATATCAGATAAAGGGCTAGTATCCAAAACCTATAAAGAACTTATCAAACTCAACACCCAAAGAACCAAGGATCCAATCAAGAAATGGGCAGAAGACATGAACAGACATTTTTCCAAAGAAGACATCCAAATGGCCAACAGGCACATGAAAAAGTGCTCAACATCGCTTGGCATCGGGGAAATCCCAATCAAAACCTCAATGAGCTACCACCTCACACCCGTCAGAATGGCTAAAATTAACAAGTCAGGGAACGACAGATGTTGGCGGGGATGTGGAGAAAGGGGAACCCTCTTACACTGTTGGTGGGAATGCAAGCTGGTGCAACCCCTCTGGAAAACAGTGTGGAGGTTCCTCAAACACTTGAAATTAGAGCTACCATTCGATCCAGCAATTGCACTACTGGGTATTTACCCCAAAGATACAAATGTAGGGACCTGAAGGGGTACGTGCACCCCAATGTTTATAGCAGCAATGTCCACAATAGCCAAACTGTGGAAAGAGCCAAGATGTCCATCGACAGATGAATGGATAAAGAAACAGTGGTATATATACACAATGGAATATTATGCAGCCATCAAAAGGAATGAGATCTTGCCATTTGCAACGACGTGGATGGAACTGGAGGGTGTTATGCTGAGTGAAATAAGTCACTCAGAGAAAGACATGTATCATATGACCTCACTGATATGAGGAATTCTTAATCTCAGGAATAAACTGAGTGTTACTGGAGTGGTTGGGGGTGGGAGGGATGGGGTGGCTGGGTGATAGACATCGGGGAGGGTATGTGCTACAGTGAGCGCTGTGAATTCTGTAAGACTGTTGAATCACAGATCTGTATTCCTGAAACAAATAACGCAACATATTTTAAGAAAAAAGAAAAAGAAGAAGATAGCAGGAGAGGAAGAATGAAGGGGAGTAAGTCAGAGGGGGAGACGAACCATAAGAGATGATGGACTCTGAAAAACAAACTGAGGGTTCTAGAGGGGAGGAGGGTAGGGGGATGGGTTAGCCTGGTGATGGGTATTAAAGAGGGCACGTTCTGCGTGGAGCACTGGGTGTTATGAACAAACAATGAATCATGGAACACTACACCAAAGCAAATGATGTAATATATGGTGATTAACATAACAATAAAAAATTAAAGAAAAGAAAAGAAAAGAGCCTGAATGCTCCAGGAGCCCCAGGAACCTGGAAATCCTAAGACTCTCCCATTTCGGTTTTCTAATTCCCACAACCCATCTGATTTTCAAAGTGGAACCAACCATAAAGACCCTGAGACTTTAAAGGAATCAAATGTCTGGCTGAATCAGTTCACACATTTCATGAGGAATAGAACTGAACCTAAAACAGTGCTGTTTCCCTAGCCTGTGCAGCAGAAAGGGAGAGAAATAAGGAATAGTGAGCATTTATTAAGGACATTAATGTAAGAGCAAGAAATAAATTTGCCAGTTGATTTCATTTTCCTGAACCTCATCATAATTGAGAATTGCACAAAGTTACTGTTTATAAACTGTGCCTGTCTGGTGGAGTGGCTGATTTGTTAACTCTCTGGGGAGATTTAGTTCCTCCCTAGGCAAGATGATGGCCACCTTGATCTGAGGTTTGGAGGCCAAAAGAGGCTTTTCAGTGAGGCAGAGATGCTTGGACTCTCCTAGATGGAGGACTATTGGGTGGCATGATTTTCTCTGCCATTCCAACTCTCACTGCCCCTTTTCAGGCCAAAAATCAACCATTATTTTGGCATTTTGTTTTCAACTATGGGATTTGGGTGCTGCCACAGATATGTTTATAGCTTATGTATTTTGGCTGGATTTCTCTTATACTTTATGACAAAACAACACTCCCACAAGTTCTGACATCTAAGTTGCAGTTTGTTGTACTTTCACATAGACTGAGAGTGAAGGAAATGATTTTGTTTCATCAGCCACCTTCTGCAAATGTTTATAAACTTGTACAGTGTAGATGTCGGAACCTCCTGCAGGTGTAATGAAAAAGTTTCTTCTTCCCTCCTACCACCCACCTCTGCGGGGGAGGATTCCCATCAGATTTTTAAGGCTCCCAGGTGATTCTGATGATCAACAAAGCATGGGAAATACCAAATTAGCGTCCCCTACCCATAGAAGCATACCATTTAAATGCATTAGCATAATTACTTTAAGGATAATTCACACTTTCATAATGATTAAATAAAAGGATGACACTGGAGGTATGTTATCCGGAAGTGTACCTGTCCTAGGGAAGAGTGGGGTGAGCGGGACATGGACCACACTAGCTAGCTCTAAACAAGACAAGTCTAAATACGGGAGAGCAAAGCTTAGGTCCTTGCTTCTCGCAGGGTGGACCTCAGGCCAGCAGTTCTGGCCTCAACTGGGAGCTTGTTAGAAATGCAGACCCACCCAGACCTACGAATCAGAATTGGCAGAGTAACAAATTACCAGGGGATTACTACAGGTCGGAAATTTTAAGAAGCCTTAGGCCTTTGTTCTCCACTTTGGCGACCAACAGAAGCAACTGAGACAATCTTTAACATGGCGATTCCAGGTTCCCACCCTACAGTAACTATATCACACCTGGGCATCGCTGTTTTGAAACCAATAGCTATTTCTTTCTTATACTACTTATGTTAAAGAAGAGAAGGCTTTTCTCCCACTTGAATGGACAATCAAGTGAGTACCTCCTTCCACAAATTTGAAAATAAAGTTCAGTGTATTGCCCATTAGTATCCACGCTTGGGGTCAGGCATCGCCTTGGGCCCATACACTGGCAGGGGGCAGATTTCTGGCTCTAACACCTGTGTGTGCAGGCCAGCTCCTTGGTTTCCATTATGGGCACCATCTTAACTAATCTGGAGTTTCTTTCACTTTACCTGGGATGTAAAATTGTTTCATAATTTTTTTTTACAGATAGAAGTATAAAGCTAATACATATTATCATGTCTCTAATCTTAAGCCATCAATGATTTTTTTTTAATTTAGAGGGGAAAAAAGAAAGATTCTGTTTTTCTTTTACAACCAAATTTGTCCAGTCTTATGATTGCCAATATATATGATACTTTAAAGGTAAAAACTTACCATAATACAAACCATGAATCATGGAACACTACATCAAAAACTAGTGATGTAATGTATGGTGATTAACACAACATAATAATAATAATAAAAAAATTTACCATAATAGAATTGTACTGTTTTGAGTCTTATAAAATCCAAGGTCGGACAGTTTGTTTCAGCCCAATAAAGCAAAATGTTCAATGTGTCCACTGAAATCTCTCAAACACAGGCAAGTTTGTGAAAGCACACAGCTCAGGTGGCATAGAGCAATGGACACCACAGAAGGACCATAAGGCTCTGATCTTTATAGTTTTCTCCTACTAAGTTCCTATTCAAAGATTAGTAATTCGGAGAAGAGGTCTTCCTTTTGCTTTTCAAGATTTTCATAGTATTATCGGCTGTGTGGCCCTAGCGTACCCGTCTCCACGTTAGATAATAAAGAACCCAAGAGATGCTCAAAACTGTCATTCATTTTAAAATATCATAATCTTATCATACCTACTTATGTTCATCAATGAGCTATAATTTACAGAGTATATTTACTTATATCACCATGCTTAAGCCTTCTAATATCCTCTGGGTCATTATTTCATTTTAATTTACAGATAAGGACATTGAAATAATCTTAATATTTCATGTGCACATATTGATTTGGAGGTCACTTTCCTTAAATTACTGCTCTCAGATCACTGAGGATTCAAAATCACCTCCAGTTCCCCCACTGACTCGGGAGCATCCACTAAGCAGGTGCTTGGGCAAAGAGGCACAGCCAAAGCATAACTACCCAGTGAGCTTACAGTTTACTTATGAGAAAGGATTTTTTTTTTAATTAAAACTTTTACATAGCAAAACGCAGCATACATATTAACACAGGGAGTAATTCAGATAAGGAAGGCTGGAAAAGGAAAAGAATTCTGAGATAGGAAATGGAGCTCTGACCTTCACCACGCCGCTTACAAGTGTGGATGGACCCTGGCTGCCCAGACCCCAGGGGGTCACAATGCACCCCACTTCCAGGGTCTAAAATCCAGTGCTTGCGGTGAGCAACTTTCACATTATAAGTGAGGACTGAGTTGGCCACTGTGATGAAGAGGACTTAGCCCTGAAATAAACCAGGAGTTGAGAAGACACTTGGGAAGCATGTTTGTGACTCTCCGTGCAGCAGAAATTTCAACTCTAACCTCCTCAGCGTCCCATGTCTCTGAGTTACAGGAGCTCTCTCCTGCTATCAGAGCCTGAAGTCAAGACACTGCAGATACTAACTCGGAGTGCTCTTGGTTCAAAGTGTGTTTATGTTCTGCGTGAATTCGCTTACTGCTGTTTGCCGGCATGACAGAACTCATCATGTGCTGTCCAGGCCCCTGCGAGCCCATCTGAAGGCAGAACCAAGCTGTTCCAGGATAGGGACAGCTTCATTGTCCTGTTTCCGTTGTTGTTGTTATTGAATTCAGCTTCGCAATCCTCTCTGGATGGAATCCAGGGCCTCATGTCTCAGAGGAGTAAATAAATGCTTGCTGGCCTAAATCCTTTGTTAAATGGAAGAAGGATGAGGCAACACCCACTTTTCTTTTCTCCTCCTCAGGGCTGGGAGCAGGAGTCCCATAATAGGCAGGGGGGCGGGGTATAGACCATTCTCTTAGACTAGGGTTGCAAAGTGACCACTTGCTGTATGGGTTTGACCAGCACATGGCAAGGCTGTGTGGTTAGCCACAGGCCCCACCCACCCTTATTTCACCTTGCTATGGCACCATATTTAGATTACCAGCTCTGCCCTGAAATCAGTTGTGTTTGTAACCCCAGGTCCAGAAAGCAATCAGATCCAAGAAGAGATTAGACACAATATTTGTCTGCCAACAGTTTGGATTGACAAACAATTTCATTATTTGGGGGCTTTTAAAACACATTTAGTGGGCGCCTGGGTGGCTCAGTTGGTTAAGCGACTGCCTTCGGCTCAGGTCATGATCCTGGAGTCCCAGGATCGAGTCCCGCATCGGGCTCCCTGCTCAGCAGGGAGTCTGCTTCTCCCTCTGACCCTCTTCCCTCTCGTGCTCTCTATCTCTCATTCTCTCTCTCTCAAATAAATAAATAAAATCTTTAAAAATAAACACACATTTAGTTAAGCCAGTACACTGTGATTCTAAAATAAATATCAGGTGGTCTCTCTGTGAGTCTCACTATATGTAACTGCCAAGATATGAAAGTCTGGTTATGAGACAGAGGACAAGAAATGGTTCAAGCCTCTGTCTGGACTTCTAGAGAATGTCTGTGAAAATACGTGGTTCTTCTGCATGTGTTCTTTGATTTTAGGCCTTCTTCTTCTCTTGGAGTAAGACAAATCCTTGAAATAAACTTTCCTCTAGATTAGTTACTATCTAGAAATATAGTTATAAATGAAATAGAAATATAGTTATACAGAAATGTGCATAATACAGATTCCCTTCAAGCCCTCTTTGTAAAGATCCACCCTTTATACTGGGACCCCAGGGAAGTTCTTGAATTTGAGTGTCCACGTCTTCATCTGTCTAGTAGGGAAATAGCCTACCTAATTGAGTTATTTCAAGAATTCAAGAACTAGGGGTTCCTGGGTGGCTCAGTCGTTAAGCGTCTGCCTTCAGCTCAGGTCATGATCCCGGGGTCCTGGGACCGAGCCCCGCATCGGGCTCCCTGCTCGGCGGGAAGCCTGCTTCTCCCTCTCCCACTCCCCTTGCTTGAGTTCCCTCTCTCGCTGTGTCTCTCTCTGTCAAATAAATAAATAAAATCTTTAAAAAAAAAAGAATTCAAGAACTAATGGTATTTTTTTATTTTTTTAAAGGTTTTATTTATTTGCGAGAGAGAGTAAGCATGAGCGGGTGGAGAGACAGATGGAGAGAGTCATCAAGAAGATTCCCGCTGAGTGTGAAGCCCTCCATGGGGCTCCAACCCACAACCCTGAGATCATGACTTAACCAACTGAGCCACCACCCAGATGCCCCAAGAACTAATGGTTATTGAGTGCTCACTATGTGTCAGGCCCCACTGTGAGTGTTACATGTGTACTGGTTGATTTATATTCACATTAACCCAAAGAAGGACTTACTATTAGCACCACCTGAGTTTAGGGATGTGGAGACTCTGGTGAAAGGAACACAGGCAAGCTGCCCCAGGCCCTGCCTAGTGAGTCGGAGAGCCAGGGCTCCGCATGACGTGGTCTGAGCCCAAGATCCACTGCCCCACCTACCGAGTGCTCAACAGTGCTGTGCCCCCTTCTCTACAACCTCATCCTGACATTTTCATCTGATATTTCATCAAAAATTGGGTAGTAGATTCTACAATTCTAGAACAATATAAAAGTATCATATATGATTTTTCACTAAGCCAAAGTAACCAAAAATATTGTAGAATTCATCCTTACTTATATTTCAAATGTTGGGCCTAACTACAATTACTTCTGTACCTTCCTACCAAAGATCAGATTTTTACTAATTACATCATCAATGGGTCAAGATATGTGGATCAAGAGAATTCATCTACCTTATTAGTAGACTGCCTCATTTACTCAGTACTTTCAAATACAGAAATACTCTGATAATATAAATTTACAAATAATAGATGTCTCCTTAAATGTCCAAACTTATTCTTACAATTCAAACACTTTCTGCAGAAAATTTTGTAACATGTATACGCTCCTTCTGTAAATTAGAATATCTTTGCTAACAGCTTAACCTTTTCGCAACAGATGAAAGTTATTCTCTATGTTGAACAATAACACAGCATTGTTCCAAAACCCACTAAGATATGCACAACCACCTTCCCCCGTTTTTTTAAAGATTTTATTTATTTATTTGACAGAGAGAGAGAGATAGTGAGAGCAGGAACACAAGCAGGGGGAGTGGGAGAGGGAGAAGCAGTCTTCCCGCCGAGCAAGGAGCCTGATGCGGGACTCGATCCCAGGACCCTGGGATCATGACCTGAGCCGAAGGCAGACGCTTAACGACTGAGCCACCCAGGCGCCCCCAACTACTTCCCCCTTAAATGGACATGCATCTTTGCAGCATTTTGTCGTTTGATCAGGAGAGTTTGTGTCTTTTCTCTTAAATATCACATTATAGACTATCTAACCTAGTTTTCTTAATACATTTGCTTCTGTAAAACCCCCACCTCCCCTCCATCTCTTCTTATGATAGCTAAACTGAGAAAGTAATGAGCAACTTAATTAGAAGCTAGCGTTTAATGTAAGAGTGAATAGGTAAAGAGCATCAGCCTGATGGATTCCTTTATGGGTAAATTTTATAAGCACCAGAGCATGGATTCAGATAGCTTGTGTCCTCACAAGGTAATTCAGCTTGTTTCAAGGTTCTTCCCAGTGTTCCAGACAGTTAAGACAGCCAGGTGAGTGACTGCCAGATGAAAGAGGATTTGCTGTATTTGTCTTTGACTACTAATGTCCTCAAAAGTGGATAATCGTTTTGCAGCAGCGCCATTTACTTGTCTATACAAGCTAAATGCTCTGTTGTAATTATCCTTCAAAACAAGTGCCTACATCTGATGACTGGTCTAGACAAGTGACATTGATGAGGTACAATTCTCATTCCTCTGATGCACCTGTCAGTGACAATCATCTTTCTGAGAATGATGGATAATGTGAACAGTGGACTCCAAAAGGTCTCCAGAGCTTTCTGTGGTTCTGATCCCTTAACTAAAAGCTCTTAGTTATAGGAAGCTCTTTACTTGGAAGGGGAATTGTCTCAGTGTTGGAAACACACTACAAATGGCTGGGCTCTAACAGGTGATTTTAGTGAGTTATAATGAAAAGTCACCAGAGTCTAAGTGTCTCTGGACGTCACTACTATGACAAGATGTCAACCAGTGAACTGATGAGCTTGTTCCAACAGTAGGAAGGGATTCAGTAAAAACCTCTTATCAAATTAAAAGGATTACAGAGGATCCAGTGAGTTCCCAGAAGCATGCTAGACACATTAATCATGGGGACTACCAAGGCCTGCCCCCTGCACCAAGGAGCTCTTGGAGCATAGTCACCATTGTTCTTTAGGCGCTGAATCCCTGGGGTGGTTTTAAAGATTAGGCTGCATTTTCACTGCCACATCATTGAAAGTGAACTTGAAGCCAGCGAGGCTTCACCAAAGAATATTCCCTTGTAACACTTTTTAGAGAATACATGAGAATTTGCTTTGTGGAATTGTTGTTAGAAAATCTGATTTTTTTCTTATCACTTGTCAAACCCGCACCTATCATATTCTACCTGGTTACCTTCTCTGTCCTCCAGGAGGGAGGGTGGGCAGCAGTTTGGACATTTTTCCTGGCAACGACATTTTAATGCACGGACTATTTGTCATCTAGAATTTCGCCCTTCATCATTCCACCCATTTTTCTTTTCAGCTTTTAAAAGAGGTAAGATGAGAATCTTAAAAGAGGTCAAAGATGGAAGAGCTTCTGAATCAGTGGTTTGGTCTCAGGCAGATGGAAGTCCTTGAAAAGGGTGGGTCAAGTAGCATGTAGACTTCATAATAGGATGCCTAAAACAGAGGCTGGAAATCCTACCAGCCGTGCTGTGGACACGTGTAGCATATTGTTCAATGATCAAGATTTCGGGAAAAAAATCGATACTGGGCTGAAAAGCTTACTTACATGGCATACTTTCCGAAAGGCAGATGTCTATAAAGTTATTTCTATAACTAAGAGAAGCACAGAACAAGACAGTGGTCAAGGTGTGCCTCAGCATAGAGTGACACACCAGCTGAGTGTATTGGTGTGCTGATGCTGTATGAATTTTAATTTTATTTGATACAGAGTTTATTTACTCATTTTTCCATCTATTCAGCATTCATGGAGCATCTAACGGGGACCAAGCATGTGGTAGACACCAAAGAATAACAAGTAAGCCTTTTCTCCACTCTCAAGAAATTCACAATCCAAATGGTGACAGATGCGGAGACTAACTTTTCTTTTTTTTTTTTTTTTAGTTTTATTTTATTATGTTAGTCACCATACAATACATCATTAGTTTTTGATGTAGTGATCCACACTTCATTGTTTTCATATAACACCCAGTGTTGCATGCAGTACGTACCTCCCTTAATACCCATCACCGAGCTAATCCATCCCCCACCCTCCTCCCCTTTAACACCTTCAGTTTGTTTCTCAGAGTCCATCGTCTCTCATGGTTCGTCTCTCCCTCCATTCCCCCCCCCCCACCATTTTTCCCTTCCTTCTCCTAATGCCCTCCCCGCTATTCCTTATGTTCCACAAATAAGTGAAACCATATGATAATTGACTTTCTCTGCTTGACTTATTTCACTGAGCATCATCTCCTCCAGTCCCATCCATGTTGATGTACAAGTTGGGTATTCATCCTTTCTGATGGCTGAGTAATATTCCATTGTATATGTGGACCACGTCTTCTTTATCCATTCGTCTTTTGAAGGGCATCTTGGCTCTTTCCACAGTTTGGCTACTGCGGACATTGCTGCTATGAACACTGGGGTGCATGTGGCCCTTCTTTTCACTGCATCTGTGTCTTTGGGGTAAATACCCAGTAGTGCAATTGCTGGGTCATAGTGTAGCTCTATTTTTAGTTTTTTAAGTTACCTCCACACTGTTTTCCAAAGTGGCTGTACCAACTTGCATTCCCACCAACAGTGTAAGACGGTTCTTCTTTCTCCACAACCTCTCCAACGTTTGTTGTTTCTTGCCTTGTCAATTTTTGCCGTTCTAACTGGTGTAAGGTGGTATCTCAGTGTGGCTTTGATTTGAATTTCCCTGATGACTAATGATGAAAAACATTTTTTCAAGTGTCTGTTAGCCATTTGTATGTCTTCTTTGGAGAAGTGTCTGTTCATGTCTTCTGCCCATTTTTTGACTTGATTATTTGTTTTCTACATAGAACTCAGAAAAAGGTACCCAAGGTCTAAAACTATAGAAGAGGAAGTCACTAACTGTGCCTTGTGAGGGTCCAGAGAAGGCTCTGCATGCTGGATTGTCAAATAAGACCCAGTGTTTATCAGGCTCAAAGGATGCCATGTATTTCCTGGATGTGTAGACAAAAGTAACAGGATGTCTATCCAGAAAAGTAAGCAGTGACTGGATCGGGGGTGAGTTTACCAAATTACAAAGCGTGAAACTTCACCTCACCTGATGTTTCAGAGCACGAGGAAGAAGCATTCAGGATTTGACTGTCAACGTTAGAGTGGCAGTGGAGAAAACCTGGGGAGGGAAGGGCAGGCCTCAGGAGCAAGCAGTCCCGATCGCCATCAGTGATGATGAAGATGTGATTGAGACATTGCCGTGGAATGAAGAAGGAGTCAGAGAAGTCAAGGTGAAAAGTAATGTACTTGATGACTAAGGCAACACCGGGGATGGGGAGGGAGACGTCTAGGAAGTCTGATGGGCGTCTTCGGCATAAATGACAACACTGACATCAGAATGGAGGGGAATAGGGGGGGTGCAAACAGTTCACATCGACTGGGTGCTCACAGTGTCCGGTGTCATGCTAACGCCTTTCCATGGATTCTCTTATCTCATCCATACGGTAACACACCGTCCATACAATATGAAAGGAGACACTGGTAATATTTGCATTTTACAGATGAGAACAGCAAGGCTTAGGGAAGTTAGGCAACTCTCCCCGTCAACAACTCTTAGATGGAAAAGGCAGAAAGAGCGAAAGGATCCCCGTCTTTCTCGGTCCTGCAGGTGCAACAAGTGGGCCTACTTCATTCCTTCCCTCTGCCTCTCTCTTTGCTGGAATGAAAACCTCTTAAGGAAAACATCTGTATCCAATGCGGCCCACTTTCCCTCTAGTACCTATTAAGTGCCCAGCACACAGCAAGCGTGAAAGGATTGTGGCTTGGAACGTGCCTGAACCGTGGACATAGAGCTGGAGACACCACTGCCCCAGACTGTAACGGCATTGCTTATTGGTATCTTAAAATCCGTATTTGCTCGGGATTGCTGTGACATAGAGAAAAGCGTGACCGAACACTAGCAGTAACTGCCAGGGATGTTCTGACGGGCCTCAAAAGGGCATGGGTTGGCTCTGAAGCCATTATCTCTAGCGTCCAAACCTACTCTGCACCTTGATGCTGGGTCCAGCCTATGAAACGTCCTGGTTGCCTTGGCACCTGCTCCCTGGAGGCTCTGCAAACAAGGTCAGGAAAGGAAGGTGGGAAGAAGAGGAGGGACTCACTCCACATCCCCTCAGCAGTGGTTCTCCACCCAGGCAGTGAGAGTTGGTTTCACTTCTCTCTATTCCCAGCACCTCACGAACCAGCCTGAATGCACGGCTGTGCTGGCTGGGGGCTCTTTGGGGGGTTCCCCAGCGCTCCCTCGGCACCCCTGGGCTGCCGCAGGGGCCCCTTGTGTCTTTCAGACTTCCCATATCTGGTCAACTAGCTCGTTCTATTAAAGTTCTGTCCCTGGAAATAAAGAGCATCAGTTCCATCTTCCTGACTAGCCGATGACTGACGGAGAGTGTCAGGTGTTTATTTCCCCCTTTCAGCTGAGGAGAACTCTCAGATCCTCCAGTGGAAAACTCTCTGAGGCTGGGAGGCAGGCTCTCGGTCCTGACGATGTAGCCCCCGAGGCAGCTGGTAAGGCGCACGTGAGCGAAGCCCGGGAGAGGTCGTGCACAGCAGGGCTGTAGATGCCGAGAGGAGAGCACCATCATTCAGGCCATAAGGCACCAGCTCTGTAGCTGCTCAGACTTCACTGACCTTGTGTGCCCAGCTTCAGAGAGGAAAAATAAAAGAACAATTGAATTCTCTAACTTATTTTTTTCTTAAAATGGCAAATTTCCACAGTCCATTACTTTATGGACTAGCTGCTCAACTCACTCCTAAATGATCTGACAGGAACTGTGCCTTAATATTATTTCTGAGTCAAGTATTCTTGCTCTAGATGGATTGTATAAGCACAGATATTTTTATTGATTTTTTTTAAATATAATCACTTGTTATGATCTTCAGTATCTTGCCCTAAAAGACAGTAAACCTCCCTGGTCCAAAACTTCAGAGAGTATCCGCACGGTGCTTAATGATTATCTGTTTTGTTCAGCTAATCGGTCATTTGTACTGTGTTTGGCACCAGCTGATAAATGGCAAGCCAGAATAAACTACTGTTTAAATGCCAGCAGAATCCTCTAAAGGGTTGTTAGCTTTAAAAAAAAAAAAAAAAAAGGAAGAAAGAAAAGAAAATTACCTTTGGTCCTGCTCCATGGAATTGGGCATTCAAGTTGTGTCAGTGTATCTGCAGGACTCATCCCGAGGGTTCGGAACAAAGAGCAGGTGCAAGGGAGGGAAGGAGTCAGGCTACATCTGGGGCTGCGTGCATGTCAGAGAACACTCCATCTGTCCTGTCGTTCTCTACAAGTGGAAACTGACTCAGAGAGTTGAACTGATATGCCCAACGTTATAGAGCTCAGTGGAAGCAGGGCTGAGCCGAGAATTCAGGTCCACAGACATCCAAAACAAGGACGCCTTCTACTCACTTCAGAACATCACCAATACTAACTAGGATTTTGTGCTTGGACCAAGAGGCAGCAAGCTTTTTCTGTAAAGGGCCACATAGTATGTGTTTTAGGCTTTGCAGCCATCCGGTCCTGGTCATGGCTTCTCGGCTGTGCCACTGGGCCGGGAGAGTAGCCATTGTGAGCCAATGAGCCTGGTTCTGCTCCAGCGAAATTCTATTTACACGGACGGGCATGGGCCAGATTTGGTTCATTGATGGTTGTTCACTGACCCCCTGAGTCAGCTCGCCAGAGCAAAGAGGCCTAAATCCCTCGACTTAAGGGGGCTGGAGTTCACTTCTCCCACACTTGGAGTCTCGGCAGATACTGAGAGGCCAATGTGTCGGTGATGTCAGGACCCAGGGAAATTTATGCTTTTCCTCCCCGCAAGCCTTACCGTAAAGCCTCCAACCCTGTTCCCCAGATATCTGCTCCCACCCCATGTATCAGCTTTGAATTCCAGCCGGTGAGGATGGTCAGGAGGACGTGGGGACACAGCCATGTCCTCTAAGAGCCAACTCGGAGGTCGTTCAAACCACTGTGACTCTCCTTTCATTTGTCACTCCTCAATCACACAGCCTCCTCCAGCAATCGGAGAGGCTGGGGAGATGACTAAGATTCTAGCAGCCAGGTACCCTTGCAGGTTCCATTCCCGAAGGAAGGCAGATGGTGGACATTGCAGATAAACAGCACTGCACCTGCAGCAGATACGAAACCGATAAGGAATTTCTTAGGGTGTGTAAGAAAAAAAGCTGCTTTGTTCAGTCATCTAGAGACCCATTTGCTAATATTTCCTTCAGAAATAGCTGCTTCAAGACTACTCTATCCTCCTTACAGGGAAATGTTGCTCTCTAGTAGAATGAGCAAAATAGGTCTGGTTTGACTCCACTGTTCAATAGTCTTGTGGGGTTTCACTCTCCGTGTCCCCATCCGTAAAATAGGGCTTAAGTAGATCTTAAGTAGATTGAAAGAGAAGGGTTATGTGAAGGTCAAGATCCACAGCAGGACATCAATAGATCAAAAATATTAGTTCTTCTTCTTCATTATAAAACAGGGAATTAAAAATCCATGTTTGTTAAATAAATTTTTCAACACAGGCAAGCTAAATATGATTTAACTCTCAGGCTATTTTTTTTTTTAAAGATTTTATTTATTTATTTGAGAGAGAGCACGAGAGGGAAGAGGGTCAGAGGGAGAAGCAGACTCCCTGCTGAGCAGGGAGCCCGATGCGGGACTCGATCCCGGGACTCCAGAATCATGACCTGAGCCGAAGGCAGTCGCTTAACCAACTGAGCCACCCAGGCGCCCCAAGCTATGCCTCTTTCTTTCCCCCCTCCCCTTAACTTTATTGAGGTATAATTGACAAATAACATTGTATATACGTAAAGGGTACAAGATCCTTTGATATATGCATATATTGTGAAAAGATTATCACCATCAAGTTAATTAACACATCTACCACCTCAAATAGCTACCTTATTTTTTGCAGGATAAAAATGCTTAAAATATTTTTTCCTAGCAAATTTCAAGTATATAACACGGTATTGTTAACTATTTTAAATCCTCAGGCCTTATGCATACAACTGAAAGTTTGTTCCCTTTGACTAATATCTGCTAATTTCCCACACTCCCCCCCAACCCCTGTCAGCCACCTTTCTACTCTGGTTCTATGAGTTCATTTTTTTAATTCCACAAATCTGTGATACCCATATAATACTTGTCTTTGTCTGTCTGGCTCATTTCATTTAGTATAATGTCCTCCAGTTTCATCCATGTTGTCTCAAATAGCAGGAGTTCTTTCTTTTTCTTGGCTGAATAATATTCCATTGCACCTGAACAGATAAAGACAATGCAGCATGTATTTTATGGGGACCATGCTAGTATGCTTGTGTGAAAGACTGAGGGTGGATATGCCAAACATGTCCTCAAACCAAAGCTATTTAAGAAAGCCTTGTCATAATGATCTGCCAACACAGATAGGACACGAATCGACGTTTATTGTAGGGACCATGGCACTCAGCTTACTTGGTTCAATAGCAACATTTTGAAAGTATTGGACGCTTGATTAAAATGGTGAGGGCCCCTTCCCCTCCTTCTTGGGCATCAACCCCTCTGTCCCTTGAAATGCTTCAGAATGCAAGGAAATTGCAAGCAGAGTATTTGTGACATTTTCTTTAGCAAATGGTTGTTTCCAGGGCACGCAGCCCAGTGAAAGCTTGTTCTAAGATAATGATTTTCATATGTACACAAATTGGTAGCAGCTCCCTTCCCTCCCATGTTCGCCACAATGTCATTCTAGACCCCAGGTTGGGCATCTTGGTGAAGCCAGCAGGCAGCATTCAAAGAAGCCAGCAGGGTAGGGGTGTACCCGGAGCACGGGTTCATTTCTTTCATAAATAAGGACCAAGGCAGGTTGATGTCTGGCTTTCATCCATCCACACACCGTACTAAAAAAGGAAAATATATATAGGGCACTGAGTGGTAAAAACACCTGATGTTCAGAGTCCAGTGTGGTTTGGTGCATTCAGGCATCCCAGGACGGTGAATCCCCGCCTTCCAGGGTGTATTGAGACTTGGTTCTCAGTGATTCCTTGAACACTTCCCTTCAGTCTCCATCTTCCCTGCTTTGAACCTGCCCAACAAATGGCCATCTGTTCTTTGAGCTCACTTTGCTTATTGCACAAGCCTGACAAGGTAAGCCAAGCCCTTAACTGTTGGGTTGCTCTTTTCTGGGAAGCCACCTCAGATTGGCCACGTGCACAACCCCCATTGCAAAGGCTGTGGATGCACAATGCTCATCACATGACCCTCCAGCAGAGCCACGGCCATGAGAAGAGGCTAGGTACCCAGAGGCCATCAGTCCAGAGAACCAGCAACAGCCTATAGTCCAATAATGCTGACAGTGATCCAAGCATCCATCGAATCCACTCTCATGGAGTTTGAATGAGAGGCTTGCCAACAATTGGTAGTTCGTGAACAGGACAGAAGATGCCACTGAGAAAGCTTTAAACAAGAGCCCTGAGAAGTTGGTCAGTATGATAAGCACCAGATCAGGGACATGTTCGTCCCCACTGCGGCTGCAGACAACCAGAGCAGTGGGCCCTGAATCTCTGTCAAGTTTATGTACCAGGTATGTAGCCGATTTAGTCTTCCCTATTCCCCATATCTTTACAGCAAAATAAGGTTTCTGACATTGCCTAAGAAACTGAGTTTGTCTATTTCTTGCCGCGTTCTGGTCATGACCTTGGATCTCTAAATCTCAGTTCTCACCGCCCTTGCTGTGCCACATTCACTGAGTTTCCTAGAGTGAGAAACAGCCAACCTTCCTCCCCTGCCAAGCTCTTCTCCTCCGGAGCACTCAAAGCGTCTTCAGCGGGACCTGGTACCTTTTCCACCACCAGGAACCATTTAACCTACACTGCTACTGCATCACAAACCGTATTGAGGTTTGAAGATCTCTTTGGTACTGATTACTGACTTCCGAATATCTGTAACGTCTGGGGTGCCTACCTGGTTCAGTGTGGAGCCACTTACCCACTGACACATGGAGAAGTAGAAGGCCCTCAAGATTACCCGGCACATTCACCTTCTGTGATTAGAATTTCCTTGGCAATTGATGGTCCCCAGCTGCGAACTTGGTACAGTTAGACTAGAGTCAGGAGAACCTGGTTCTAGAAACTACATCTTCCCCCAGCAAACCTCAGAATCTTGCATGTACATTGGGAATATAGTTTTGCTTCCGTAGACCACTTGCAGAAGAGCAGTAATAGCCAGACTAGAACTCACATCATTTGTTACATGTGGTGGATATAACTGCAACATTTTCAAAACCTTCCCTAAAGCTGATGACGGTTTTCTTGAGCCCATGCTGTAAGGTGTTAACATGATTTTCACAGGTGGATATATATATCAGAGAACTGTGGGAACATCATATTAAAACTACCTGTTTTTTAAACTTCGCTGTCTGCATTTGAGCAGTGACAACATAATTTACATTAGTGGGAGGAATGCTCTTTCATTCGGAAAAATACTTTAATGGTCTTTGGTTATATAAAGATCTTAAGTAACTGAGCCAATTGTAGAAGGCAATTAAAGAAAAAGGAGAGAGAGAGGGACCCCCCTGAGCAATTATTTTACAGAGTACTCTCTCCTAAGGGGCAGAAACAGGGAGACACATCACTGCAGAGATTTTATTTCGGTCTTAAACGATTTTTCCTTTCTTCCCCTGATAGATCTAAACGAGGAATACAAGGGACCTGGAACAAGGGAAGGAGCAAAGCTGGGGGTGGGAGCTCTATTCTGAAGAGGAAGAAATCCAAACAATAGGCCAGTTGGCCAAGGAGGATGTCAGCCACTGGGGATCTCCAATGGAAGAACATGGTCAACAGGTTTTAAGGGATTTCTAAAAATTCTATTATACCAGCTACCGAGTACAGCTTTTTTCACCATTGTAGCTTCTCAGCTTTGTGCAGGATGAGAGGGTAAGTCTGCATCTATGCTTGAGATGGGGCAGGGAGAAGGGGCATCCTTCCTTCCTGCCAGGTATTCCTGAGCCCCTGGAGAAGCCAACGGCACTGTTTCTGTTGTGCCGGGAGGCGATTTGGGTTAGGAAATGGGAGCAAAACCTGCAGCTTATGTACAGAACAAAATGTGACAAGATGGGTCTGAGGGAGGTGAGACTCAGAGACTCTCAAAACTTCAGTTTTCAGAAAATCAAGGAAAGGGAGCCCAATAAAAGCAGGGAATCTCTGCAGCCATGCATGACCCAAAGGTTTCACTGAATGTGAATACATCAGAGAGATTTTGGACATGCCTCAAACCTGGAGCTTCTTTGTATATCCGCAGAGGCAGAAGTCTTGTCCTACAGATGAGGCGACAGGATGTAACGAGGAACAAAAGTTGGCTTTGAGCCTGCGTGGTGGTGGGTAAGTTGCTTAAATTCTGGGACTCAGTATCATCGACTACAAGCTCTTGGAAGGTTGCAATGAAGGCACAGAGAATGTCTGTAAAGTGCTCAGATGTAGTAAGTAAATGGTAGCCATTGTTGAACATACCCACAGACATGTATGTCCCATGCCAACTTGACCCACAGCAAAAATCGAGTTTATTCTGAGACACGCTTATGTTTGAAGCTCAGGCTTCTCAGGGGTAAAGACGGCCACAACTGTATGTGTGGAGGGCCTTAGACACCATAAGCATTCAATATTGAACAGCAAAGCTCTTTCCACACTACCTAGCAATTTATTTCTGGGTTAATATGAGGTGATGCTTTCAACCTATAAATCCCATTAAGTTTGAATCCCGGTTACTTCAAGATAATGCATAAGAAATGAGGTTGTCATGGCAATTTAGATCTGAGACTCACACCCGATCATAGACCCTAGCTCTGAGGCTCAAGAGACAGTATATTTTCCATGCTTCATTTTTCATACTGGAATCCTCTTCTGCTTCCAGCATCCAAAGACTCAATTGCTAGAGTCTCTGTAGGGTAGAAATTGTATTTTTAGATTGGTCAAATAGTGAGTGCTCTTAGGTGGTAATTAGAAACCTAATATATATTCTCTTATACTGGGAAATTTCACATAGAAAACTTCTGTGTATCTAAAGCTTTTAGTAATGACTCTTTTTTAATCTAATAAATAGTTTGAGGTAAACATAGGGATAATTTTCAAGTGTATTTCCCTTGATAAATGTGTGATATCAGCTCTGCACTGTTCTAAATAAAAGCCTTTCATTATCTACCGTAAGGCTATATTATCAACATTCAGCAAGTAAAACATACCTCTTACCCTTGAGAACTCTCTCACCGAATTTAGCTTAGAGACATTTTTCAGATTTCTCTTTGTGACATGATTACTTAAATTATTGTAAGATACGCATATGTCCCAAAATATTTGAATTGTGACCTCTATATGAATAGGAAGATCACTTTATCACGAGACCTTCCAGAGAGGTTAGAGGTTCTAAATTGTTTACCCTGTTGCCTCAAGATATGTTAGCAAAAGAATTATGTGCTTTTATATGCTATTCTGGCTATTTGCAGAACCCTTTTTGACCATTTTGCTTCTTTTCCTGCATTTATTGTTTTCAAAGAGCGCAGGTTTTTAGGAGCAGAGCTCCCAGCTTTTAGAAGACTGGCAGACCTCGGATTCATCTACTGACATGGGGCAGAGCCACCTAATTCTGTTTGGCCCTTGACACTTTCTTGATCTTTCTGCTTTCAAACACCATTTACCACTTTATCTAAGAAAATGCTTCTTCATGAAGATCATATTATTAATATTTCCAAGGGTACAAAATGACCTTCAGCCCTATTGTGATGTTCTCACGTATACTGTCTGGAAATCCACCTAAAATGAAAATCATTAGGCTCTATCAGTCTTTTTATAAAGATCAAACCCAGCTGAGAAAGAAAAACATGAAAAATGTTATTACACAGTTATAAGCAAAATTTAGAAAGTATTCTTAAGAAGAACAATTAACTTCATATTCAAAATAATATGTGAAGGTATTTCTGTTCTCTCTGAAGACAGTAGATTTCGAGAATGTTCTGAGTATTTCCAAATTCACAGAGCTAATAAATGGCATGCTCAGGATTGAATATTCTTTGGTTGTATTAATTTATTCATTAAACTTTACTGAGAAGCTAAGATATGCCAGAAATGCCAGTCTCTTTGCTAAGGGACAAGATTCACTGCCCTACTCTGTTAAAATCATAATGTCACAGGCAGACAGATATATCAGCCAATGAAGTGCCATACTACATGATAAATGCTACAAAGGAAGAGCATTCATTCTCTCCAGGAGGCCAGGGAAATCTTCAAGGACAGTATACCTTCTGTCTGATCTGGGTCTGAAAGGCTGGCATGGCCTCGGGACTAGTGGGAGAAGCACATTTAAAAACAGGGAACAGCCAAAGCCATGGAAGCCGGAAACAGCCTTCTGTGCCTGGGGACCACAGGGCTTGGGACCATGGGAACATGAAATGCCAGTGTCTGAGAGGCAGGAGCTGAAGCTGGGAAAGGAGGGGGTGGAGAATATGCCAAGGCTTTTGGTGTTTCTGCCTTATCTTTATCCGTGGTTTCTTTCTTCGGAGGACTTCCTGACGTTCTGCTCACACTTGGTAAACGTAAGATGGTTTTGTCTCATTTTTCTTTTTAAATCAACTCTTCTGAGACCCAACAGACTTTACACATCTACTCACAGCAGATTAAAAAGTCTCGTATTCTCTGGGGCGCCTGGGTGGCTCAGTCAGTTGATCATCTGACTCTTGGTTTCAGCTCAGGTCATGATCTCATGGGTCATGAGATGGAGCCCCAGATCAGCGCTCAGTGGGGAATCTGCTCGAGGGTTCTCTGCCTCTGCTCCTCCCCCTCACCCTGCTCTCCAAAATAAACAAATAAATCTTTTTTTTAAGTCTCATATTTTCAACAAATATATAAACCCTAACTTCTTCAAAGGGATTTTTTTTTTCAAGTCACTCCCCAAGACATTTGGGGAGTAGCAGTTTGAGTGCATCATATGAATTTGGCACTTGGTAGCCAGGAGTATCTTCCTCTGACAAACCTTCATCCTCTAAGGGGGGAGTTTCATTTCCGGTGTGTCCAAAGCCCAATTTCCCAAAGGAAAATGAAGGAAGAAAGTGGCTGAGCTCAAAATTACTAGTTGTGTCCTCAAATGATGTGGCCCTCGAAAGCATCGAGCCCAGTGTCCTCCTGGGGTGTCTAAAAATGGCACTTTTGCAATCCACAACAGAAGTACCAATAGTGGGATGAATCACTGGGATGAGGGCTTGAAGAGTAATTAATTTCACATGCTTTAAACAATACACCTCCCCACTCGGCCTTCACAATCAACATACCAGCTCCTTGGGCTCCCTACTAAAGCCAGCATTTTACAAATAGTTTTTATCAAAAATACAGGCAACACAACTCTCAAGAGAGGAGAAAGAAGAGAGGGACAGGAAAGAGAATTACCTTCAATGATCCGATTTTCTGCCTGAACACGACCCATGAAATCATATATATCCTTTCTCTCGTTTACGGTAGGATGAAGTCCAACTGGCTTATTTCCCCCAAATTCTTCTTCTCTCGCTGCACTCATGTTAGAGTGGTCCTCTAAAGTATAGGAAAGCACAACCCTCTTGAAAATTCGGCAGTTGTCCCATCCGCCTCTCAAATAAACTACAGACTCTCTGCCTAGCAAGCCCTTTCACAGTCTCCCAAGCATCCGGAATATGGATATTAATATCGCAGAACACGTGCATCTTTTCAATACTTTCCATGACTCTCCTTTTGTCTGAATTACTAGTTCCTTCCTCACTGCCTCTACATTATAGAGTTGGTGTCTCTGTGTAATAGGTTTTTCCAAGCAGCCTTGTACTTCACTTAAATTGTTTTCACATCTGGCTTTCCCTGTAACGGTAGAAGCTCCTTGTGTTCAAGGAACATAGCATGTCTTATCTTTGAGTTCTAGCTTGAACAGTGCATAACAACAATGAAATTTGATTGAATTACATTAAACATGTAATGTTGAACTATTTGAACTCAGATTCAGACCTATCTGTATTGGTACCCAATACAATTGTTGTTGTTGAAGAAACAAATACAGTATAAAAAGTTAATGTATAAAAGTAATAGAAGTGGAAAAATGCTAAACATTCCATAATTGAAAGGAACTAACTGGTGATATTTGAATTTATTTTCTTCCATTTTTTGTGCATATTATTTTTTGATATATTGATCAATTCCTAAGCATTTTTCCTCCTCCTTCATATGTTAGTTCAATAAAAGCATTCTGTCATATTAAGTGTTTTTATGTTAACATTTTTATTAAATAATTTCTATGCCACCATATTTCATTCTAAAGGCATGGGAGACCATTGGACTGAACCACAGAATTGGCAATTTCTACAGACCTGATCTCTCCCCTCACTTTTCAAATGAGAGAACTTAATTTTATGTGCTTTTTAAAAGTCATTTCTTCTTTAATATTTGCATATTTACTTCTTTCTCATATACATTGACTACTGTCATCATTATTTTTTAAAGACTAGTTTTAGAGCAGTTTTGGGTTTACAACAATATTGAGAGGAAAGTATAGATATTTCCTGTGGATCCCTACCCCGACACATGCATGGCCTCCCCCCCGGTCAAACCTCACTCACCGGAACGTTACGTTGTTGACCAAGGGTAGATCTCCACTGTCAGTTCATCATCACCCAAAGTCTGTTGTCTCCCTGAGGGTTCACTCTTGGTGTTATATATTTTATAGGTCTTGACAAACATATAATGACGTGTATCCACCATCATAATATCAAAGAGTATGTTCACTTCCCTAAGACTCCTCTGTACTAGGCCTATATATCTCTCCAAATGCCCTTCAACAACCCCTGACCCTTTTATATCCCTATTTTTTTGCCTCTCCCAGGATGTTATATAGTTGGAATCATACAGTAGATATATACAGCCCGTTCGGACTGGCTTCTTTCACATAGTAACATGCATTTAAGGATCCTCCATATCTTTTCATGGCTTGATAGCTCATTTCTTTTTATTGCTAAATAATATCCCATTGTCTGGATGGACCACAATTGATTTCTCTGTTCACCTACTGAAGGACATCTTGGTTCCTTCCAAGTTTGGGCAATTGTGAATAAAGCTGCTATAAACATCTGTGTGCAGGTTTTTTGTAGATGTAAGTTTTCAGCTCCTTTGAGTAAATACCAAGGAGCATGATTGTTGGATCATAAGACAAGAGTATGTCTACCTTTGTAAGAAACCACCAAAACTGTCTTCCAGAGTGGCTGCACCATTCTGCATTCCCACTGGGGACGTATGAGGGTTCCTGTCAATCCACACCCTCGCCAGCATCTGGTGGTGTCAGTGTTCCAGGTCTTGCCCATGTTGATAGGAGGGTAGAGGTATCTCGCTCTTCAAGTGTGCCTTTGTCTTTGGAATGACAACATCACAAATGCTTCTCAGTTTCTCTTCCCCCTTTAGGTGGGGCATGATGGCTAGCAGGGGCTGGAGTTGAGTGTTTCCCTTCCTGGGTCAGTTAGGCTCTGAGACTACCCCAGCAGGTTAGACTGCAGCTCACTCGTTTCCCCTGGAGGCTGGCCTTGTTAGGAAGACCCGAGTGCCCCGGCATATTTCAGAAGAGTACCTCCTCCCCTTTTTCTGCTGGAAGATGGAGAGATCTTCCTCCAGTATTTAGTGTGGGAATCTGGTCAAACTCCTAGAGGTAAGTCTCACATGTGGTGCCCCCCACACTCACACAACTAGCAACTAGGGCCCCCCAGAGTTTTTAATTCTCAGAGTTGTTCACGCTGTTTGTCAATCACAGTTCAGGTTTTCCTACCCTGAACTGGTGACCACCATGCTTCTGCTCCTGAGTGTCTGCTCCAGTAAACCACGATTCCCCACATTTGCCTGCTTGTCCCTCCAGTGCTGGAGGTAGCACTTTGCCCTACGTGCTCCCGTCTCCTTATGGATCCAAGAGTTGTTGATTTTTCAGTCTGTTCGACCTTTTACTTGTTGTTGGAACAAAGGAGCAACCACTTCCAAGCTCCCTACATGTGGAACTGGAAACTGGAAGTTTCTAAACATCATTTTTAATAAATGTTTTAAACGCATGCACGATAATGAACTGTTCTTCTTACTGGTGGTGTATGTGGGGCATTTAGATTTTTTTTCATCTTTCCACATTAGTATTGTAAATTGTAAAAGGCTGAATCAACTTATGATCAATTTCAGCTGATGATTACATACCAAGAGCTCTCAATTCACTGACCAAAGTCTCAAAAATTAATATGGATTGTTATGGAGGGTTCCCTTTAAGAGTATAGCAGCAGATTTATATAGGACATTGCACAGCATGACTTCCTAAATAACTTCTCTAGAATGTTCTCTGTTTATTCAAAACCCACACTCGCGGAGCTCCTGGAACTCCATCTGCTTCCCCATGGTTGTCTCTGTGCCCACACGGCTCTTCCCAACACTCTGCACCATCTTGCCTCCCTCATCTTTCCCTTCCAAAGAAATGAACTCCTAAAACTATTTTCTCAAGATGGTCTGCTCCACTGGAATGCTAGTGAACCTTCCATTCTAGTAAATAAATATATTGCTATTAATATCTTTGTGCCTAAAACTTTATCTATATTTTAGATTGATGCATAAAGTGAATTTCCAGAAGTAAGCTTGCTTGGTCAAAAGGTAAGAATACATTTAAAACTTTAAATAGGTGCTGTTATTAGCTTCATTGTGTTCCTATATGATGAGATGTTAAAGCCCTAACCCCCAATGTAAAATGAGATCCTTAGGGTGGGTCTTAATCTAAACTGATTGGTGTCCTTATAAGAAGAGATTAGGACACATACACACACACACACACACACACACACACACACACACACGGAGGGAAGACCATGTGAGGACACAGCAGGAAGGGGCAGCCATCTGCAAGCCAAGGAAAGAGACATTAGGGGAAACCGCTCCTGCCCATCTCTAGATCTTGGACTTCTAGTCTCCAGAGCTGCGAGGAAACACATTTTTATCATTTAAGGCACCTAGTCTGTCATATTTTATTATGGCAGCCTTATACAGCTACTTCCATCATTTCAAAAGCTTTAGACCAATCTATGCCTCCACCAGCAGAATTGGGGAATGGCACTCAGCTCTAAGGAAAAGAACCTGTGTTATAATCATCCCAAAGCAAGTGAGCTGAGGTGCAGTGGCTGTCACCAGGGCAGCTGGACAAGGCATGGCACAGAGTGGCTGCATGAGCCCCATGGGGCAGAAGCCACTATGAGTGGGTGGGCTCAGCCTCAGTGGCCATGGAAAGAACATCCTACCAGGAGGACTGGAGGCATGCTCCACGAAGACCCGTACCAGAAAGAGTAGAGTGGGTGCCCGGAGCAGAGTGAGTCACCTTAGCTTTCCAAGCTGAATAAGTCCTGGCTGCAGTCGCCTCCATCACCATGCTTCTTGGCCAGGCCTCTGGAAACTCTTTTGAGAATGACCTCCACAAGGTCACCCTGCACAGTGGAAGGAAGATGCACCCAGGCTCGTGTGAGCTGCTGGGGGGACAGCTTCTGAAGGTGTCACATGGTCCCTGAAGGCCACCCTGGTTTTATTTTTAGTGCTTACATACTTAACTCTCTTTGAAATGTTACAGCAGGGTTGACCAGCTGCAGGTCAGCTCCTGCCCAGGAAATCACGGGAACCCATTCCCTCTCCTCTGAAGGCTTCCTGGTGTGTCCCCCTTGCTCCCTGACTACTTCATCCTCCGGAGACCGGTGGAGTGTCTGTTCCACGCACAGGCTAGTCATGGCATCCTTGCTCCTGAGCTCCAGCCTTTACAATAGCGTTTTTAAAATTTGCTGCCACCACAATAAAAAAATATTTTTGAGCATGTATACCCAATACATGCATATATATTTTTTAATAAATTAGACATGTACTACTATATATGTATAATATATACTATAAAGGCCATAGAGGAAAAGAAAAAAGGAATTAAAGGAAAAGAAATGAAAAGGCTAAAATCCAAATCCTTTTGCCTTGCATGAAAGATGGCCACAAACAGCTCTGTTTTCAGAGTTTGCATTCCTTTCTGTGTCCCCTGAGATGAGATTCACACCAGCCTCTTGTCATTGTTCACAAGGCCATGCTTCTTTGCCGCCTCTTTACCTCGTAGGCATTCTTCCCTCTGTCTTGATGGTCTACTGGTCCAAACTTCTCATCTCTGAATATCCAGGTTAATGATGACCAATGAAGACCATGTCCCCAGGCAGCAAGAGCTCTTCCAGAGCTCAAGCAAATAGTACTACATTATTCTTTAAAATTACTTAAAGACATGCCTCACTCACAAGATAAATACACAGATTAAGGACTTATGAATGGAAAAGTAAAAGGATGAGAATTCTTAGAAGCACTGAAAATAGTTACACATAAATCTAAGAGTTTTGACCTGGTCATAAAAGTAACTGCAATTGTCTAGAACTTATTCTTGTAAAATATATGGAAACAGTGGTTAATAGTATTCACATGAGTTCAAAATACAAGGCCGTATTAAATACAACTTACAAGTGGAAGGAGGAAGCCAGAGGGTACCCAGTTCCCTATCTCATCATTAGGGAATTCAAGAGAAAATTTTATTTTGACCTTCACTAATAACAGGAATATAGCTTTAAAATCTTTTTGAGAAAGTCAAATATAACGACCAGTAGCACATCAAATGATATCAGCATCCTCTCAATTACAAAATAAGGTAAAGCAATGAAAATGTAGTTTATTAAGCAAAAATAAAATAAAGGAAATAATAGGACGGCATAAAAATCGGCATAAAATAAGATGACAGGAGTAAAAGCAGGTAATAGTATAAAGTTATTAAAATGTTCTTAAATTTTTTAATGATGTTGGGGACCTATTTATTAGAAATATTAAGCCTAAAAAAACACAGTATTTCTAAAATGAAACAAATACAGAACACGTGTATACTTATACACACACACATGCATATATGAGTATGAATAATATGTGTCCACATGCATGTGTGTGCTATACATAGAACTATATCTAGAACTATATGTTATATACATATATATGCATATATTTACATACACACAAATATTTTTTAAATCTAAAATCTTACTATCATATCAGTACAAATAAAATCATGGGGTTTTTTTAAAGATATTATTTATTTATTTGAGAGAGAGAGAACAGGCTAGCAGGGGGACAGGCAGGCGAGGGAGAGAGAGAATCCCAAGCAGACTCCCCGTTGAGTCCAGAGCCCCATACGGGCCTCGATCTCATGCCCCTGAGATCATGACTTGAGCGGAAGTCAAGAGTCGGATGCTTAACTGACTGAGCCACCCAGGCACCCCCAAATCATGTTTTAATAATTAGCCAAAGTTCATGTTGTTGCCCCTCCAGACATTCATAAGATGTCTGCTTTCTACAGTCTTCTCTAAGGGTGTTCATATTTTATGGGGTCATATAGCAGTGTGTAAAACAAAACAAAACAAAAACAAAAACAAAAATCCTAGTCTGTTGCCTGTAATTATTGATGGGAAAATCAAATCTTCATAATCAAGAGACTTTTGTGACACATACTTTAAAAGGTAAAGATGAAGTTTACAAAAAGAAATTGTAATAGCTTACTCCTTGAGCAAATATGACCCTTCCACGGCATATTTCCCTTAGTTCTTCGGAACAAATATTATGAGTTCCCTTGTTTTCAAATGTATGTTTAATCTATTGTTATACTTGTATCGTCACTTTTTCCTTTCAAAGTGCCTTTTTGAAGTTTGTTTAGCTCTTTCCCTGAGGATCATGAAGCAATTACTGGTAAGGGTGGATGGAGCACTTTTGTGTAGCCCTCACACGTAAAGGGGATTGGTGAGTTCAGAAAGGAGCCTTAGTTTCCCCCATCTTCTCGCTGGTGGCACTTTCTACATATTCCCTTCCTCACATTTTTTAGAATATGGCCATAATTATAATCTAACATTTAGAGGCCACAGTCTTTGCACGCACTGCCCCGCATCTGGCTGCCATGTTACTTCCCTCACCTCGAATTCCCTTGAGTTGGTGTCTGGGGCTCCCCAAGCTCCTGAAAGGAGACATACTCTCTCCACCAGCTGCCCTGAGTGGTGCCCGTGGCCTACATCCCACGAGAAGGGTGGAATCTCCTGGTGCTCCAGAATGCCCGTCCCTCAAGATTAAGATGGACTCTAGGGAATGCTGCTCCCATGTGGAAATGGGGGAAGGCCCTCTGTGAAGCTTTCACTTCTCACACATGTGCCATGCACTCCCCCCGCAATTTAGAAACCTCATTGTGTCCCACAGAGACATGTTTCTCCAATTACCTCTGAGCAGTTTATTCCAAGTGGAAGGCAGCCTGACAAAGCCAAAAAGGTTCTCTGAGATGAGACACAAGCCATGGTTTCTCAAGATGGCTCCAACACTCACCTCCCTGCGGTTGGGGCAAATAATTTCACCACTGCTAGGGCTTTATTTTCATAATCTGAAAAGACAGGATGGTAGGCTATGTCATGCATCTTAAGAATGAACACAGATGTGCTCTGCCTAGGACGTGCAGGACAGGAAAGGGAACTGCTGTGGAGACCACTCCCACAGTTGCCCTTGACATCTCCGCGTGAAACATTTGCGGGATATTCCCCCCGTCTCCCGGACATGGCCTCTTGGACGTATTTAGTGCATCTGTGATCACTACCTAATGCATTAGCTATTTGGGACATGTGTTCTGTATCCATAGGTTCTCTATATGGTCACCTGCATTAGTGATTTCTACCCTGAACAATTTCTCAACTGAAGATCACAGATATTCTTTCCCTCAACTCTTTCATTCTGTTCCTGATATAGTTCTATGCACAGCATGGCTTTCAATTCAGTGCTATCTAATTACGGGAAAAGATTTCTTTTCCTGAGTTCTAGCCCAACTCAAATCATAAATGACACCAGAGCAGAGACACCAGCAAAACCCTGATTAATGGAATTACACATCACTTTCCATCCCAGCATTTGGAGGCTAGTGGCAATATGCATAATGACACGCCACATGCTTCAAGTATTATCAGGATGTCCTGGAAAGATTATGTATTGCCTACGGGAGGAATTCATCAGCCGGAAGGGCCGACATCCTGTCGGTGAGCCGGCTTCCCCATTCCCTGGGAAATGATCCTGTGGGGACAGAGTTGAAAGATGTATTTTTCCCTTCTGGCTGGCTCCTTAACTGTTGTTACACATCTGTCATTTGGCTTATTACTCGCATAGTAACACAAACTCAATCAAACTTCCTGGCTTTGGTCATGGGCGTGATCTTGTTAAAGACTTTCCCTAAACATGCAGCACGAGAGGGAAATGCAGTCAAATGCAAGTGGAGAAGCGAAGGGCATGCAAGGCGTCAGGGATGCCATGGGCTACGTGGGCATTGGTGCACACACCTTCGGGAGCCTGGGGCAAGGCTGTGTCTCAGTTTCCTCCCCTGCACAAAAAGAAATGACCTCACAGGGTTATCCTGAGTATTACTGAGGGCAGATGGCAAGATGTGCCCAGAGTGTGGCACAGTTTGGAATTCAAGTCCCCATGTTTGCTCCTGGATTCTTGGGAAATGGATCCTTCTATTTCACAGAATTGTATGAAAGTCAAGAGCAATATTTCCTGCAAGAAATGTTACTTCACTTTGTAACCTCCATCGTCGTAAAACAAGATGTGTCCAAGCAGAAGAGTTGTTTTTTAAAAAAAGTTACTTCAGTTTAGTAAAATATTTAGAGTGTCTCCCACTCAGGTACCATGACAGGTTCTAGAAATTCCAAAATATCTGGAATTCAGCCTGGCCCATAAAGAGCTCATGGTGCACCCCAGCATGCAAATGTATCATTAAATAATTCACTTATAAAAGGGCAACTGTTACATTAATAAATAGATGAGGTGTTATGGAAATTCAGACAAGGGACTGTCCACCCAACCTGGCTTCAGGGAAGGCTTCCTGGAAGAGAAAACAACTAATTGGAGTCTCAAAGGAGGAAACAGACTCTGAAGACTAACACGGTCAGGGGGAGGTGGTGGGGAAATCCAGATAAAGGGAACAACATGCAAGATACAGGGCTGTGAAACTCGTGTGTGTGTGTGTGTGTGTGTGTGTGTGTGTGTGCATGTTTGTGTGCACTAGAAACCACGGTTTAATATTCACTTAAGTATAAAGCTTGACGTAGGCTCCTGCAAGGATAGGACCAAGCCAGAGACTTGATCCTGAGGGCAAGAGGGAGCCACTGTATGCCTTGAAGCCAACGTGCATTTTAGAAAGGTTACCCTGGTTGCAGTTTGGGGAACTCATTTAAGGGGCAAGAAGAAAGGCAAGAAAACCGTTAACGGTCCTTCAGATGGTCCGAGAAGATCTGTGGTCTGATCCAAGAGAGAAGAGAATGTTGGATGATAGTTGATTGGCAGCTGGGCTGCAGAGCCCTGAATGCTGTGGTGCAGGACAGAGAGTAGGGCAGCCTTGGGGCGAGCCCAGGGGGTGCTGGTATGGGGTTGCCCTGGTATTGAAGCATCCGTGGGACTTCTAGGCTTTGCAGTTAGAAGCAGACCAGGCTTCAACAGTTTGCAGTCGCCTTGTGTCTAGTCAGCACATTGCCAGCCACGTGAGACAAGCTGGACAAGTGCAGATAATGAAAACCCAGCAGCACATTTTCCAAAGCTCAAAGGACCATATCAGCTCATTTGCAAAATGGGGAAGCTTATGATGATATCTGTTGTAAAGTAAGATTAACGCCACCTCTGCTGGTGCTTGGTATCCCGCTTCCTTAGTAGCTTTTGGATTCCAAGGGACATCTCCCACGAAAAGTTCCAATAGCCACTCCGGGGAAATAAGGGTTAGTAAATACTTAGGAAGTATAGACTCACAACTAGTCCCTTTTAGACCTAGGATGAACGGGGGGAAACCTGACATAGATTCAGTATCCAGGAGAAGGGGACTGAAGCTGGTGTTCAGGGCATCTTTGTGTAAATAGTGAAGAAGGGTCTGGAGCAGTGCCTCACAGAAGGTACGGGGCCTGGGGCTCAGAAACGAAGAAAGGACACACGCAGGAAAAAGTACTCAGCCTTCCAGGAGCTCACACTGAGCGCTTGAGCACGTACTTCGACTATGTCTTTCTGCCTCCCATCTCCTCTCTTTCCTGGTGTCTAGGGTTCTTCAAACTTCCAGGCAATCCCAAATCAATGACCATTCTTTCCAGCTCACTAACACTAACATGTTCCTTTTTAAATACCGCACTTGTCAGTTCAAAAGGTGTGGAGTGAGGGGCGCCTGTGTGGCTCAGATGCCTTCAGCTCAGGTCATGATCTCCAGGTCCTGGGATCCAGCCCCAAGTCGGGCTCCCAGCTCAGAGGGGAGTCTGCTTCTCCCTCTCCCTCTGTCTCTCCCCTTGCTTGTGCTCTTTCTCTCTCTCTCTCTCTCTCTCTCTCTCTCTCTCAAATGAATAAATAAAATCTTAATTTAAAAAAAAAGGTGTCGAGTGGAAGGGAGTCTGGCCATGGGAGCTTTCCACCATCTTGACCTAATCTCCTCCTTAATTTGATGGCCCCTGGGTTCTGATGTGTTGGTGTGTCTATGACGTCCCAGAGACGATGTATTAACACGGAGGATATTAATGGTGGTGATTGCCCACATGTGCAGGTAGTTTGACACAAGAGAACTGTGCTGCCCTCCCAAAATTTCACTCCCTACTGACTTTGCAGCATTAAGGCTTTCAGAAGGTATCATATGAGCCATCCAGGCAACACGAAGGCATGAGAGAAATAAAACAGATCACTGTAAAGAAGACTCATCTGCATGTTGGAACACCTGTGCTTTTCTTTTATTCTTTTGTGCTTTTTATTTTAGTTCTTTTCCCGGCGTAAAGATTTTGGAAGTGAGTTGAAGTGTATATATTTGAGTGTGTTGTTAGCCATTGATTTATCTCATAATATTCAACTACACCAAAGATGTTCTTCCTCTGAGGGTAAGGATGGGAGTGGTTAATGAAACTGCTGGTAACATTTGTCCTAATTATGATCTCAGGCAATATCATTTATATTTCCTCAAAATTAATCTAGCGAATAGGCCCCTCCACCCACAGGAGGCGGCGAGCAGGCTTTCTGAATCCAGGCGCTTCCATGACAAGTTAGTAGCTGTGAGCTCTGCTCACAGAACTCGCTAAAATTCAGAACGGCCATCCTACCACATCATGGCGTGGCTTCTCACATGTGCAAAACCTTCAGGATACCATGGAAGAGTAAATCATGGTTCAAAACCAATCTTTGAAGCTAGAAAAATAAATGCCAACCTGCTATTTTCAAGACCTGATGATAAAGCAGTAAAGGGGGAGAGAAGAAAAAAAGAAAGAGAGAGAGAGAGAAGGAAAGCTTTGTATATTTCTATACAGGGGACCTGCAGGAAGGCTAATTTGAATTTCAAAGGGCAGCACTAACCATTAATTAACTATAAGGCTCTATGGTCCAGGGCAGAACTGTAGAACAGGAAAAAAGAAAATGAATTTAGTCAAAATGCTCACTGTGTATAATAATGAATAAGGAATAGTTTTGAGATCTGTAAAGTTGTTAAGTCGGTAAAATTCTCCACAGGTTGAATTACGTCCATGGGGAAGGTGCTGGGGGGCCCTACCCTTGACCTGCTTTATGTCAGTTGATACAGGTCCTGCTCAAACCTGTTCCACCGACTGAGATTCACCTGCTCACCCATCGTTAGCCTTAGGTTTTCTACTGTTTCTTCAAATTCCAAGCTTTAGACAATTTCCTGGCTTTGTTTTCACTCTGCTCAGATTGGCATATCACCCACTTCAACTCTCCTCCTAAATATTACCATATGCCAAACCCTGCTTGTCTTTCTCTGATCAAGTTTGGTGAATACGTTTCAGGGAATCCTGTGTGAAATTGAAACCTGGAAGAAGGAAGGCAGGCAGGCAGGCAGGCAGGCAGGAAGGAAGGAAGGAAGGGAGAGAGGGAGGGAGGGAGGGAAGGGTGAAGAAAACCTCTGTGTCTCAGTAGGAAATCATGCAGAGGGGAGAAAAATCTCAGCCAGACTTGCAGGACGATGTGCAAGGAGGGAAAGGGAACCAGAAGGTCTGCCCTACCATGAGCCGGGTACTAAGCCAATGCTGTATCAGTACGCAGCTACCTAGCTAGCTCTCTGGTCCCTTAATCCTCAGAGCCATGCCTATTTTGCAGATAAGGAAAATGAGGTTTAAAGAGATTAATTAACTTGCCTAAGGTCACACAGCTAGAAAATGAGGAGCCAAGGTTTGAGCTCATGGATATTTCTGGCTTCAAGTCCAATGACATTTCTAGAAGAATTTGGAGTCAATTTATCAGACATATTTAAGCCGTCAGTGGTGTGCAATGTTTAGAAATGTCTCCATCCAGCACACAGACCCTGACAGGAGAGCCTTCTGCACACCAGCAATTATGACTTCAGATCCACGCTGCTCCCACTACAGTAGCTAATTAGATCAAGACAGGAATCCTGACACAAACCATAGTTCAAACCAGCTAATTAGATTAAGATCAATATAAAATCTTCCTCAGACAAAGGAGCAATTGGACATTTCTGGCAGATATATCTTCAGGTTGAGTCAATAAGATAAGGACAAAAAACACATGTTAAAGAGTGTTAGTGTGCCAGAATCCCTTCTCTGCTCTCTCTAATGAAGTGAGCAATACCAGCTCCTCAGGAGATGGAAGCCAATTAAGTAACAGGAAAAGCTGAGCACTGTTGCAACAGTTACAAAGTGGGGGGCCTGTTACGCAGCCTTTGGCCCCCAGTTTTCTTGTCTCTAAACAGGGTTTGAAAACCACCAAATGACTGATCAATCTTTCCTCAAGACTTAGAAGCTCAGGAGTCAGTTTTCACACACAGCATATTCTTTGATCCCCAGGACAGCTCTTTAGTGGGGGTGTTCTCATTCTTATGTGGAAGTGGGGCTTCTGTGATTCTGCCCAACGTTCCCCAGCTAAAACAGAGAGACAGAGCACAGATGGTTCTAGGAGAGTGCCCGTCCTGGGGCTTACGGCGTGTAGACACCTACTTTGATGCTAACTTACCACTGGACCTTGATGCTTCTGAGTGCCAGAGCCCTAGTCTGCAAGGCCAGCTTCAAATTAGTGGTTTTTAAACCTCGAGGGTCATGGTTTGCTCTGAAATTCCAGTGAAAGCTATGATATTGATCCCGGGGTGTGGGGGGGGGGGTCACATTCCCACAACACGTGACTTCAGAGCGTCCACGGCTCTTCGTGCACCCTCTCTCAGGGTGGGTGTCCCCCATGGAAGAGGGCTCCTCAAACCCGGTTGGCTCCCAGGCCACTCACAGACCATCCTAAGGGGATGACTATTTCTCCTAAGGGGAGACTTCTATCTTATTTGGCTCTTCACTCTTAAGAAAACTATTAAATAAAAAGAAGCCATGCAAAAATGAAATACTTAAATCATGTGCAAAAAAAAGCATAATCTATGTTTCCACATGAATTATTAATTTAAAGTCACAGTTTCACTGAGGTTTTTTTCCTCAATCTGTAACTCCTAACCTAGCCAAAGAAAATAGTAGATAAGGTATTGTACAAATTTATAAACAGAGATGGGGAACTTCATAGATTTGTGATATTATAAAAGTTTATTTTCCTTTCCATTTTCCTGAATGACTTTCTTGATGGAAATGGACCCCAAACAAGGAATGGAAACCTCAAAGGTGAGCATAGCTAGAAAGTTTGCATGAACTCAGCTTGTGAATCACATTCTCTGAAAGCCAACGTCAACAGTTGTGGCAACCGTGTTAATTAAGGGATGACTTAGTAAAGGACAGGCGATATCCATTCACATTTCATCTGCTCTGTATGTCCTTCCCACCATCTGCCACACTCTGGGGAGGTGAGGGAGGCCCATGTCAGGAACTGGAAGATTAGGGGTCCCGTTAATTAATCCAAGGATGAAGCTGGAGCCAGGTGGTCAAGCTGAGTTTCAGACCCTGAAAAGATCAGGTACTGACAGCCAATGATCAGAGAAGGAGCTGCAAAAACCAGTGTCCTGAATCAGAAAGGGATAGCAGAGGACAGAGAGCAAGACAGGTACAAGAGTGAGAGCCACGGCTCCCTCCGCGGACAGCCCCAGGAGGAGATCCAAGGCCCGCTTCCAAAGACCAGATGCCTGCTGAGAACAAGATTGGCTATGTCAAACATACTGAGGAATCAAAGGTATACAGTGAGGGTGTGGCGATCAGGTTTGCTTCATTGGGATCATCCCAACACCATATGCTGGATCTCAGGTGATCCTCCTTAGTTGCCTGAGATGGAATATCTTGCACATTTTTTGCAAGATCATGTTTTTAATCAAGTTAGGTGCAAACCAGATGGTTTGTCCCCAGGCCCTCATTAACTGCAAGCCAACGAGCTCTTGCATTTCCAGTTAAACCACAGGATGCATGAGGCCCTGAGCATAACGTTAATGCAAATTCCACATCAGCTTCCAAGGATCAGTTCTCAAGCGGAAACTTTATACGACAATCAGCCATATACAGTGGCATGAAACTATTAAATGATAGATATGGTTTACCTTTTAACTTCTGGTTTATCTACCCTTCTAAAACTCATCCTTAAATGCAAGTCCTGCCACTCTGCTTGTTGTCTACTCACCTCTACTGTCCAGATACTAGTTTCTGCCCCAGCGGGTTAAACTCCACTGGCCTTCATCCCCAACCGAAGACAGAAGGAAGTTCTGGTCTATGAAGAACATGAGGTTAAAATAATCTTTATAGTTAAAGATGAAAAAGAAATAATCATAGGGAATATTTCCCAAGATATTTTCATCCTTCAAACACGGGCTCATGGCATGAAGTCACCACCGTGCAGCTCAGATGCAGCTGAGTATAGGCAGGTCCTACCGTTGACAGAAGTTGCCAAGGAGATGCGGTGCCACGTAAGGGACCTCCACACCTTTGGTTTCAAAACAAGGAGTTTCCAGCCTCGATGGATGGGTCAAGATTTCCCTAATAAGAATGTTTCGACACGGATTCCAGTCCCTCTCATTCCCAAGCGAGAGTCTAAATCTCTCTGAGACCCACTCAGGTTGCCCCTCAGGCTGAGCTCAGGGATACCCCTGAGTTGACATGTCTGGGACCATGTCTGGGACCACATCTGGAACTGGGTGAAGGCAAGACATGGACCACACTCTGGTGGCCCTGGGGACATGGACCACACTCTGGTGGCCCTGGGGACATGGACCACACTCTGGTGGCCCTGGGGACATGGACCACACTCTGGTGGCCCTGGGCTTCCTTTAGGCCTGGCCATTTCCTCTGCTGCGCATTCACATTTCCTTCCCAGTCTTCTGTAACTCCAAGAGCCTGGTGGAGCTGCGCGGTCTTGCACAGAGAAGCCCCAGGAGATCAGGCACCGTCACAGAGCTGGCTCTATGCCAGGTGTCTCAGGGAATTGTTGCCATCTAGCTCTCAGACACCCAGCAGCAGGTATCTGCCTCCATTCTGTTAATTAGGAGACAAAGGCTTGAGAAAGCAAGCGAACATTTTTGGGGAAAGGCGGAACTGGGAGTGGGACACAGTCATACCTAACACCAAAGCCCCGGGCCATTTCCCACCTGCGCACAGTGTCCTTCAGCCCCCAGCGCCTGCACCATCACTGGCCTTCACTTTATCAACTCAGAATGGCTCGACCCATTTGCTGCATGTGTTGTTTTATGTTTAAATTCACTTAAAGGTTTGTGGTACTTTAATAAATACC
This sequence comes from Eumetopias jubatus, assembly GCF_037043125.1. Classification (NCBI taxonomy): domain Eukaryota; kingdom Metazoa; phylum Chordata; class Mammalia; order Carnivora; family Otariidae; genus Eumetopias; species Eumetopias jubatus. The sequence continues at coordinate 5,184,071 of NW_028274815.1, forward strand.
AAATGCTTAAAATTAGGGGGGGTTTCCTCATTTATGATGTTGAGATATTTTCAACATTTATACCAGAGAGTGTTGCTGACTATTAATGCTCAAATAGCTTAATCTGAATGGGAAGAAAAATGCAGGTAATGTAGAGATTCCTCTATTGAGATAGGATTACATTCCTGATAGACAGCACACACTCCAGGCTCCAGGCTGGTAAATCCAATTGTTTCACTGTTGAATATTCTAGCTTTCCCATAATAGATGCTCGTTATATTTCCATATGCTGGACAGATGACTGACAAATTTGTATATTTTAGAAATCTTAAATTAATCTATATTAATTTAATCCATTGCATTTAAGCCCCTCAAATTCTGTGACATACGCATCCCAATTTTGCAGACAGAGAAGTCGAGGCTCAGTGAGATTGGATAACTGGACCAAGGTCACACAGCCAGGATGGGACAAAGTCAGGACCCCTGCCCTTCTGCATCCAGCTTGTACAACCAGGCTGGTTCTATAAAGAGATTTTTTTTTTTAAAAAAAACAGTCTGTGGCAACCATTTTCCCTTCATCTTTTCTACCCCTGTCCTCTATATCTGACTATTAATTTGCTGTATTCTACAGTCACAAATAAACTGTTTTATGCTGAAGTCACCAATTAACTTTGATTGTTTTATTGGTGCCAGGGAGAGAAAGGTTCTCATCTGCCCCATCTGTCATAAAACTCTTGCTTAAAAATGGCTTGGTGGAGACACCATCCTCCAACACAGAGATAAAAGGAAGATTTAAAATGCATGATGTGAATCTGTCCTAGAGGCTAATCGCATGCAGTGAGGAGGGAGAGCAGCCTAGTTTGTTGGTGTTATCAGCCATGTATTATCTCTCTCATCTATTTATCGTCAGGGCTATCATTAGGAAGATTAAAAACCAGTGTCTACAAATAGTCCTGAAATTTTTGTCTTTCATTAGTGACTTATTATTATTATTATTATTCAAGACCTCCTTTTTTCCAGCAAAGACAATGATTTCTTAGTCTGCATCAGGATGCAATCCATAGAGAATTCATCAGGGCTAAGGAAATATTAAATGCTATTTCCAACAACTGCATCCTATTGTCAGGGGCCATCTTTGATAATAATGGCCTTAATTTATAGAAATATAAATAATAGAACAGCGACACCAAGAATCTATGATCATATAAATCTGTCACAGATCAGTACAAATGAACATAGTTAAATGAAACTGAACTATAAATATATCCATGCATCAGCTGGTGATGGAAAAAAGTCTACCAAAAAAAAAAAAAAAAAGAAAAAGAGCAAGAACCACCGTTGCAACAAAAATGGAAGCATCTTTAGTCAATGGAGGACTTTCACCTTGAAATATAACCCAGTTTTGCATTTCATTTTTTGAAATCTTAAGAAACATCGAATGTGTTCTTTTAAAAAAGGAAACAGATGTCATGCAGTGTAGAGTCTCAGACAATCCTCATGCGTGCTCGTGCATGCACCCTTTCATAACATGAACAGCAGTAACACCTTATATTATGTTTTGTGATGCTCATTGGAATAACTAGATTTATGGTCTTATGAATAACCCCATGCTGTAGTGTTGTTGGCTTAGGTGGGTAATGTTATTTTTTTTCTTCAAAAAAAAAAAATACATGTATTTGCTGTTTGAAATTAATGAAATCCACTTCCAGGAATGTTCTCTTTATGTAAGAAAAGTCATCTGCCTACAGCAGTTGAACAAAGACGTCTTTGTAATTCTTTTCTCTTTTTTTAAATTTCATTTCATTGATTACTCCAGGAAAATGCTTAAATTGCCTTATGTAGTAGAAGGGAGAGCACATATATAGAACTTTAATGCAGAAGATAAGCTGGATTGATCCTTTTGAATCTTCATATCAAACACAGCTTATTAGGAATAGTTTCAATCTAAACAAACAGGCTCAAGAACATAATAAAATACACAGAAAGATCACTGTTGCTCTAGGACCATGACATTTTCTTTTCATTATGGAATATGCACTCATACATACATGAGCTGGAAGAGGAGAGCACCTCCACAAAGTTTTAAATGCTGCCTTGCAGGTATGTAATGTTGAAATTTTTTATTTGACATCCACAGCAAAAGTACAAGATTTTTAAAAATTAAAAATTAAGTTCCAATTTTACCAAGATGGAAGTTAAGATGCAGAAGCTAGAGGTCAAGGTACCCAGACAAATCACAGCAGGTAATGTCACAATGAATTATGCCATTATGGAGCATTATTTAGAGCTTTTCAGTCAAAACCCATCTTTAATTGGTAGTCGGGATATAATTATATTAACATTATATGTGGTTTGGAGGAGGTTTGGGGGGCTTTAAATCTGTTTAAAGAAATGTAAATATGTTAGAATCCCACATCATCACAAACAATTTGAATTTCTATGTGCTCTGTACCCCCACACAGGTGTTACTCAGGATCTAAGTCAAGGCTGTGGTTAGGGACTGTTTTAGGGAAAGGAGTCCCTTCTTCAGGGTTAACCCACCTGCCATCCTCTGTCCTTTATCATGAACACTAGGGCTCAGAGCAACAGGGCACATCAGCCAATGCCTAGGGTAGCGGCTGCCCCACAAAGCTGTGGGACCAGTTTTCTTTCTCACCATCATTTTTGTCATTTGTAGTGGCCACCGCATTGGGAGCATGAGCATTCCATTCACTCATTGCATATCTGTGTCACCACCTACTTTTCAGGTATTGTCTTTCCACCAGAAGTGATCTTTCTCACACGTTAACTATTTCTTCATGTCGTGCCCTTATTATTGTCTTTCAATGAGCATCTTCTTATTTGCCACAAGGGAGTGGCTCTTCCCACCACCTCTCGGTGTCCTTCTCAGATGTTATGGTAGTTGGCTAAGAGGACACATGTCATGGTTAATGAAATCTATCATAGCCAAGAAAGCTCTAGAATTCAACGCCTGCGTTCTGACCCAGCTGCAAATGTCACTGGTTAGGAGCACATGACTCAAATTTCCCGCCTCTATCTTTCCTCATCTCTAAACACATGTGTCCATATTTCCTGTCTGTTCCCCCATGTCCCCTCATGTGTCCACTCTGCTGCGCATCTGAGGCCATCCTGCCCCTGGTTGCCGGTAGGACTTGGCAGGTCAGAGAAAGAGAGGAGGGTGATGTCTGAGTATTTGGCATGTCTTTAGTACAGTTGTTCCTTTCACACTGCTGGTGTGATGCCTCTGTAGGGGTAATCTAGATGCATCCTTCCACAGACAGTGCCTGGAAGACTCTCTGCAGCCAGCGTCCTGATTTTCTCTCCTCACAATATCCAACAGTCTACCTTATCTCACCCTTTTGGGTGGTGGCAGTTCGGCAGCTTCTAGACCAGCAAACTTACACCTAACGGCAGAGGGATGATTAGTCCCTTCAAAAATAAACACTCCTAATTTAAGCATGCCTTTGTTTCTCCCTGGGATTCTGATACCAACTGTCCCATAGTTTATTTTTCTGTGTGTGTGTTTTTTGGCTTTTGTTTTTGGGGTCTGTGTGTGTGTGTGTGTGTGTGTGTATGTGTGTGTAATAAAATAATATGATGCATGCAAAATCCTGAGCATCCCGGCTGGCATATAGTACTCCATATGGGTGTAAAAGTGAACCTAGTCACTGGGGGAGCCCCAGTGCTCCAAACCAGAACTGTGAAGCTCAGGAAGGACCTCCTTCTGCCTCAACACCACCCCCAACATCTCTATAGCCTCCCTTAGTCAATGTGATCAGCAGAATAATGTCTCCCACCGCCAGCAAAGATGCCCATGTCGTAATCTCCAGAACTTGTGAACGTGTTATGTAATGTAGCGAAGCAGAGTGTTGAGGAGATAGATAGTAGAAGCGGGAGAAGTTACCATCCCCACTTCATCCCCCTAAAAACTATTTAATCTGAACTTGGGACCACCTATGCTGAATTTGAGGTTCATATAAATTTGAGTTTGAGTCAAATTATTGATAAGGAACTCAAGTAAACATAAAAAGAAATGACAGTTTTCCAGAATGTTCTTCTCCTCTTTCAAAGACTTTCAGAGTAGTGACCTCATTAGGAAACACTAAAAGTAGCAATCGCTAATTTCCCATGTTTTCCTTTGGTAGCTTTTTCTGTCCATCAATAAAAGGACCACCATGTTAGTCCTGGGGGGCCAGTTCCTCAGGTCTAACAGTCAAGGCTCCATTCAGCCTCCATCTCCTAATTATAAATATGTGCACAAAGCTAACTAATTCATCTCTGTCCTACCTCTGTACATGTTCCAAATTTTATACAGTATTTCCTTCCCATGTTTTGCAGTGCTCTAGACAAGCGGGAGGCATTCTGCATGTTTAATTCAGCTCATAAATCAATCTCTTTGGTCCCTTCATCCCATATTCTTCTTTAAGCCCCCTCCAATCTGTCCACAGACGTTGTGGCATTGAGGCACCCTTATCTGGATCTGTCACACGAGCAGTGTGAAAGGAAAAACTGTACTAAAGGCACAGCTTCTCTCTTTAATGAAGAAATGGCAACTCTGCGTGCATGTGCGTGACAAGCACCGTGTAGGTTTTCAGAGGTCACTGGACTCTACCATCCTACTTCATTCATTCATCAATCCATTCATTCATTCACCTGTGCCTTTTAAAGCCAGTCTTGTGCCAGGTAGGGTCCATAACGGTGAGTGAGACAGACATAGATTCTGTGTTGACAGATTTTATATTTTTATGGGAAAACAGATAATGAACTAATACAAACATAAATTAAGAAGATAATCTTTTATGTTGACAAATGAAATAAATGAAAGCATAACAAGTGGGGGTGGGGACCAGCTACACTAGAGAGAGTGGTCAACAGAGCTTTCTTGGCAATAGGTACTTGAGGTCTGAGAACCGAAAGAAAAAGTAGATGCAGAGCTTGTGGGGCCAAGGCAAGCCTTTCCTCTAAAGGCCTGGATGCTGACAAGCGTATCCTGTAGAACATCCCGGCGGCTGTGCAGAAGGCCAGGAGGGAGGTAGAAGGTGGCCAAGAAGGCAGAAGGCAGAGTCCACAGACCATGAAGAAATACTCAGCTTTGATTCTAATTGCAATGGGAAGCCAATGGAGGGTTTGGATAGAAGTGGTATCATACACTGCCCTGTATTTGAAAACAGATGACTTTATCTCATATATTCCCAAAGGTAGGGTCCAGAGTACTGGAAGTGAGGAAGAGTCGGAGCAGTGAGAACAGGAACACCAGTGACTATGCAACTGCAATCATCACACAAGAGGTGAGAGCAGCTTGACTAGGACCCCGGCAGTAGAGATGGGGATATGTTTTTAACATGGGACTCATTTTGGTGGTGGAACAGCAGAGCTTGATTTTGGACTAGAGAGAATGGTGAAGAAAAGAGAAATTCTAAGGGTAGCTGCCAAGTCTGGAGCCTGGGAAATTGGCTGCATGGTGACCTTGGAGGCTCAAGGGAGGGTGGAGGTAGGAGCCTGGAGTTCACGGAGACCCCTGCAGATATAAATGTGGGAGCCAGCAATGCAGGCTCCCTTCATCTCAGTGAAGGTTGCAAACTTGCATGAGATGGTCAGAAAGAAAGGAGAGAGGGGAAGTTACAGGGCCAACCGGAGTGACTTCATCCTTTAGGAATGGTAGAAGGAGGGTGGAATGGCAAAGGAGGAGAAGAGCTTCCAAGGAAGGAAAAGGACAGCAAGGACAATCCAACCACCAAAAACATTAGAGCTCAGAAATAAAGAAAATCATCAAAGTGAGGTAGCTATGTATTGAGAATTCCAGGGTTCTTGGACTCAGCTTCAGAGCAGTGTCCACTATATCATCGACAAGATCCTGAGTCGAGATCCTTCTTAACTCAAAGTCTTTTCTGAACCTCCTTCCAAAAGGATTTTATTCTGAATCATTAACAGTGTCTGATTCTTTCAATGTCTGTGAATGAGTTTGGTTTTATCACTAAAGAAGAAAAATAGAGGGGGCGGAGCAAGATGGCAGAGAAGTAGGAGACCTGGATTTCATCAGGTCTCAGGAATTCAGCTGAATAGGGATCAAACCATTCTGAACACCTACGAACTCAACAGGAGATCAAAGAGGAGAGTAGCAACAACTCTCTGAACAGAGAAGCGACCACTTACTGGAAGGTAGGACGTGCAGAGAAGTGAATCCGAGGCGATATTCGGGAGGATAGACAGCGGGGGAGGGGCCTCCGTCGGCCGCTTCTGGCAAGTGCTAGAGCCGCGGAGCACAAAATCGGAACTTTTTTTTTTTTTAAAGATTTCATTTATTTGAGAGAGAGAATGAGAGAGAGCACAAGAGCGAAGAGGGTCAGAGGGAGAAGCAGACTCCCCGCTGAGCAGGGAGCCCGATGTGGGACTCGATCCTGGGACTCCAGGATCATGACCTGAGCCGAAGGCAGTCACTTAACCAACTGAGCCACCCAGGCACCCCAAAATCGGAACTTTTAGAAGTCGGCTCCGCGGAGGGACGTCGCTCCAGTGGCTAAGCGGGGGGTGGAACCCTCGCGGGACAGTGTGGGCTCAGGACCCTCGGGGTCACAGAAAGACTGGGGGTGCCTGAGTGCAGCAGAGCTCCCAGGGATCGGAGCGGGGAAGCTGGCTGCAGAGACGGAGCTGAGGACAAGCTCTCAGCTCAGGGGGTCCATAAACTGTGATCCGCGGCCCAGTCGGGCCACTGCTCCTCCAGCAGGGACCCAACAAGCGGCAGAGCCGGGGAGACTCCCCTTCCTCCCCTGGGAGGAGTGGCGGGGAAGCGCATCGCAGGGATCTGCTGGGTTCGGAGACTCCACACGGGGTCGGGTGCCAGAGATAGAAACGCTCGGTCACAGGCCGGGTGAGCACAGAGTGCGGCCGGAGACCAGGGACAAGGGAGTGACTGCTTTTCTCGGGGGGCGCACTGAGGAGCGGGGCCCCGAGTTCTCAGCTGCTCCGGGTGGAGATTGGGAGGCCACCATTTTAACCCTGGTCCTCCAAAGCTGTACCGAGAGCTTGCAGGGAACAAAGGCTCCTGAGAGAAAACCGGAGCCGCTTGCTTAGCCCAGACCGACAAGGGCGGGGCAATTCCGCCTCCGGCAAAGACATCTGGGAACCACGGCAACAGGCCCCTCCCCCAGAAGATCAGCACGAACAGCCAGCAAGCCAAGACCAAGTTTACCGATCAAGGAGAACGGGAGAACTCCAGCGCTAGGGGAATACTGCACATAGAATTCATGGCTTTTTATACTATGATTCATTAGTTTTTCAAAGTTAATTTTTTTACTGTTTTTTTTTAATTTTTCTTTTCCCTTTTTCAACCAACATTTTATCAATCCCTTTTTTAAAAAAACTTTTTATTTTTCATTTTTAGAGTCATATTTTATCCCTTCATAGTAGTTACCCTTATTTTTGGCATATATATATGTTGTTCTCTCTTTAAAATTTTAAGATACAGTTTCTTCTAACAGATCAAAATATACCCTAAATCAGTAGTGTATGGCTTTGTTCTACTCTCCTGCCTGATCACATTCTCTTTTTTTTTCTTTTTTTTTTAAATCTTCTCCTTTCTTTTTTCAAACAACTTCTCATCAATTCCTTTTATAAAATCTTTTATTTTTATCTTTACAGGCAACTTGCATCCCTTCATTATATCAACCCTTATTTTGTACATATGTCTTTCTTCCTTTAAAATTTTAGGAGGCACTTTTTTCTAACAGACCAAAATACATGCAAAATCTAGTGTGTGGCACTGAGCTATGCACTAGCCTGATCATATTTGATCATATTCTGGTTTTTTTTGTATTGTTCTGTTTTTGCTTTTATCTTTTCCTTTTTGTTTTTTTTTTCTCTTTCTTTTTTCTTTCTTTTCCTTTCATTTCCCCTGGTTTCACGTCTTTTCTGATTTGTATAGAGTATATTTGCTGGAGACATTGTTAATCTGTTAGCATTTTGTTCTATCATTCATCTATTCTCCTCTGGACAAAATGACAAGACGAAAAAAATCAACTGAGCAAAAAGAATGAAAGGTAGTACCGTCAGCCAGGGACCTACTCAATAGGGACATTAGTACGATGTCAGACCTAGAGTTCAGAATCATGACTTTAAAGATAATAGATAGGCTTGAAAAAAACGTGGAAGTTATTAGAGAAACCCTTTCTGGAGAAAAAAAAGAACTAAAATCTAACCAAGTCGAAATCAAAAAGGCTATTAATGAGGTGCAATCAAACATGGGGGCACTAATTGCTAGGATAAAGGAGGCAGAAGAGAGAATCAGTGATATAGAAGACCAAATGATGGAAAATAAAGAGACTGAGAAAGAGAGAGAGAAACAACTACAGGATCACGAGGGCAGAATTCAAGAGATAAGCGATACGATAAGACGAAACAACATTAGAATAATTGGGATCCCAGAAGAAGAAGAAAGAGAGAGAGGGGCAGAAGGTATATTGGAGCAAATAATAGCAGAGAACTTCCTTAATGTGAGGAAGGAAACAGGCATCAAAATCCAGGAGGCACAGAGAACCCCTCTCAAAATCAATAATAATAGGTCAACACCCCGACATCTAATAGTAAAACTTACGAGTCTCAGAGACAAAGAGAAAATCCTGAAAGCAGCTCGGGAGAAGAGATATGTAACCTACAATGGTAGAAACATTAGATTGGCAACAGACCTATCCACAGAGACCTGGCAGGCCAAAAAGGACTGGCAAGATATCTTCAGAGCACTAAACGAGAAAAATATGCAGCCAAGAATACAATATCCAGCTAGGCTCTCATTGAAAATTGAGGGAGAGATAAAAAGCTTCCAGGACAAACAAAAACTAAAGGAATTTGCAAACACGAACAGCCCTCCAAGAAATATTGAAAGGGGTCCTCTAAGCAAAGAGAGAGCCGAAAAGCAGCATAGATCAGAAAGGAACACAGACAACATACAGTCACAGTCACCTTACAGGCAGTACAATGGCACTAAATTCATACCTTTCAATAGTTGCCCTGAATGTAAATGGGCTCAATGCCCCAATCAAAAGACACAGGCTATCAGATTGGATTAAAAAACAAGACCCATCAATATGCTGTCAGCAAGAGACTCATTTTAGACCCAAAGACACCCCCACATTGAAAGTGAGGGGGTGGAAAACCATTTACCATGCTAATGGACACCAAAAGAAAGCTGGGGTGGCAATCCTTATATCAGATGAGTTAGATTTTAAAACAAAGACTGTAATAAGAGATGAAGAAGGACACTATATCCTACTTAAAGGGTCTATCCAACAAGAAGATCTAACAATTGTAAATATCTATGCCCCGAACATGGGAGCAGCCAATTATATAAGGCAATTAATAACAAAAGCAAAGAAACACATTGACAACAATACAATAATAGTGGGGGACTTTAACAGCCCCCTGACTGAAATGGACAAATCATCTAAGCAAAAGATCAACAAGGAAATAAAGACTTTAAATGACACACTGGACCAAATGGACTTCACAGACATATTCAGAACATTCCATCCCAAAGCAATGGAATACACATTCTTCTCTACTGCCCATGGAACATTCTCCAGAATTGATCACATCTTAGGTCACAAATCAGGTCTCAACCGGTACCAAAAGATTGGCATTATTCCCTGCATATTTTCAGACCACAATGCTTTCAAACTAGAACTCAATCACAAGAGGACAGTCGGAAAGAACTCAAATACATGGAGGCCAAAGAGCATCCTACTAAAGACTGAATGGGTCAACCAGGAAATTAAAGAAGAATTTTAAAAATTCATGGAAACCAATGAAAATGAGAGCACAACTGTTCAAAATCTTTAGGATACAGCAAAGGAAGTCCTGAGAGGAAAGTATATAGCAATACAAGCCTTTCTCAAGAAACAAGAAAGGTCTCAAATACACAACCTAACCCTACACCTAAAGGAGCTGGAACAAGAACAGCAAATAAAGCCTAAACCCAGCAGGAGAAGAGAAATCATAAAGATCAGAGCAGAAATCAATGAAATAGAAACCAAAAGAACAGTAGAACAGATCAACGAAACTAGGAGCTGGTTCTTTGAAAGAATTAACAAGATTGATAAACCCCTGGCCAGACTGATCAAAAAGAAAAGAGAAATGACCCAAATCAACAAAATCAGGAATGAAAGAGGAGAGATCACAACCAACAGCAAGGAAATACAAACAATTATAAGAACATATGATGAGCAACTCTATGCCAGCAAATTAGATAACCTGGAAGAAATGGGTGCATTCCTAGAGATGTATCAACTACCAAAACTGCACCAGGAAGAAATAGAAAACCTGAACAGACCTATAACCACTAAGGAAATTGAAGCAGTCATCAAAAATCTCCCAACAAACCAAAGCCCAGGGCCAGATGGCTTCCCAGGGGAATTCTATCAGACATTTAAAGAAGAATTAATACCTATTCTCCTGAAACTGTTCCAAAAAATAGAAATGGAAGGAAAACCTCCAAACTCATTTTATGAGGCCATCATTACCTTGACCCCCAACCAGACAAAGACCCCATCAAAAAGGAGAATTACAGACCAATATCCTTGATGAACATGGATGCAAAAATTCTCACCAAAATACTAGCCAATAGGATCCAACAGTACATTAAAAGGATTATTCACCATGACCAAGTGGGATTTATCCCTGGGCTGCAAGGTTTGTTCAACATCTGCAAATCAATCAACGTGATACAATACATTAACAAAAGAAAGAACAAGAATCATATGATCCTCTCAATAGATGCAGAAAAAGCATTTGACAAAGTACAGCATCCTTTCTTGATCAAAACTCTTCAGAGTATAGGGTTAGAGGGTACATACCTCAATATCATAAAAGCCATCTGTGAAAAACGTACAGTGAATATCATTCTCAATGGGGAAAAGCTGAGAGCTTTTCCCCTAAGGTCAGGAAGGCGGCAGGGATGTCCACTATCACCACTGCTATTCAACATAGTGTTAGAAGTCCTAGCCACAGCAATCAGACAACAAAAAGAAATCCAAGGCATCCAAATCGGCAAAGAAGAAGTCAAACTCTCACTCTTTGAAGATGATATGATACTGTATGTGGAAAACCCAAAAGACTCCACCCCAAAACTGCTAGAACTCATACAGGAATTCAGTAAAGTAGCAGGATATAAAAATCAATGCACAGAAATCAGTGCCATTCCTATACACCAACAACAAGACAGAAGAGAGATAAATCAGGGAGTCAATCCCATTTACAATTGCACCCAAAACCATAAGATACCTAGGAATAAATTGAACCAAAGAGGCAAAGGATCTGTACTCAGAAAACTATAAAATACTCATGAAAGAAATTGAAGAAGATGCAAAGAAATGGAAAAACGTTCCATGGTCATGGATTGGAAGAACAAACATTGTGAAGATGTTAGTGATACCTAGAGCAATCTACACATTCAATGCAATCCCCAACAAAATACAATCCACTTTTTTCAAAGAAATGGAAAAAAGAATCCTAAAATTTGTATGGAACAAGAAGAGACCCCGAATAGCCAGAGGTATCTTGAAAAAGAAAAGCAAAACTGGCGGCATCACAATTCCGGACTTCCAGCTCCATTAAAAAGCTGTCATCATCAAGACAGTATGGTACTGGCACAAAAACAGACACATAGATCAATGGAACAGAATCGAGAGCCCAGAAATGGACCCTCAACTCTATGGTCAACTCATCTTTCACAAAGCAGGAAAGAATGTCCAATGGCAAAAAGACAGTCTCTTCAACAAATGGTGTTGGGAAAATTGGACAGCCACATGCAGAAGAATGAAACTGGACCATTTCCTTACACCACACACAAAAATAGACTCCAAATGGTTGAAAGACCTAAACGTGAGACAGGAATCCATCCAAATCCTAAAGGAGAACACAGGTAGCAACCTCTTCGACCTCAGCCACAGCAACTTCTTCCTAGAAACATCGCCAAAGGCAAGGGAAGCAAGGGCAAAAATGAACTATTGGGATTTCATCAAGATCAAAAGCTTTTGCACAGCAAAAGAAACAATCCACAAAACCAAAAGACAACCGACAGAATGGGAGAAAATATTTGCAAATGACATATCAGATAAAGGGCTAGTATCCAAAATCTATAAAGAACTTATCAAACTCAACACCCAAAGAACAAATAATCCAATCAAGAAATGGGCAGAAGACATGAACAGATATTTTTCCAAAGAAGACATCCAAATGGCCAACAGACACGTGAAAAAGTGTTCAACATCGCTCGGCATCAGGGAAATCCAAATCAAAACCGCAATGAGATACCACCTCACACCCGTCAGAATGGCTAAAATTAACAAGTCAGGAAATGACAGATGTTGGCGGGGATGTGGAGAAAGGGGAACCCTCCTACACTGTTGGTGGGAATGCAAGCTGGTGCAACCCCTCTGGAAAACAGTATGGAGGTTCCTCAAATAGTTGAAAATAGAGCTACCATATGATCCAGCAATTGCACTACTGGGTATTTACCACAAAGATACAAATGTAGGGACCCGAAGGGGTACACGCACCCCAATGTTTATAGCAGCAATGTCCGCAGTAGCCAAACTGTGGAAAGAGCCAAGATGTCCATCGACAGATGAATGGATAAAGAAGAAGTGGTATATATACACAATGGAATATTATGCAGCCATCAAAAGGAATGAGATCTTGCCATTTGCAACGATGTGGATGGACCTGGAGGGTGTTATGCTGAGCAAAATAAGTCAGTCAGAGAAAGACATGTATCATATGACCTCACTGATATGAGGAATTCTTAATCTCAGGAAACAATCTGAGAGTTGCTGAGTGGTGGGGGGTGGGAGGGATGGGGTGGCTGGGTGATAGACACTGGGGACGGTATGTGCTATGGTGAGCGCTGTGAATTGCGCAAAACTGTTGAATCACAGATCTGTACTTCTGAAACAAATAATACAACATATGTTAAGAAAAAAGAAAAAGAAGAAGATAACAGGAGGGGAAGAATGAAGGGGAGTAAATCGGAGGGGGAGACGAACCATGAGAGACGATGGACTCTGAAAAACAAACTGAGGGTTCTAGAGGGGAGGGGGCTGGGGGGATGGGTTAGCCTGGTGATGGGTATTAAAGAGGGCACATTCTGCGTGGAGCACTGGGTGTTATGCACAAACAAGGAATCATGGAACACTACATCAAAAACTAATGATGTAATGTACGGTGATTAACATAAAAATAAAAAATTTAAAAAAAAAGAAAAAAAAGAAAAATAAGTTCTCCTTCTCCATCCTGGCCACCAGCTAGAGTCACTGGATCTGGAGTGCAGGGCAGCTCTGGACAGTAGGGTCAGTCTGGTGGCAGACTTGCAAGATACCCTTCTCCTACCGTCCTGAAAAGCAGCTCAGCAACCCGGCAATGTGAAGTCCAACCCCTTTCTCAAAGGTGGGTGTATTTGTTCAGGACAGGACATAAGTCATATCCAAGAATCTCCTTCCCCTGGTGCAATACTTCCTACTATTCTTCCGGTCTTAGGACCCTCCCCACCGTCCTTATCAGGATCACAGGAGGAGGGATTTGGCAATCTGATCCTCATTTAGGAGAGTTAGCTTCTCTGAAAGTCTTTTCTATATTCTGCTTGTGAGCGTTCAAGTTCCTGTATCTCCACATCCATCCATAAACACAGAGGCTCTTAGTTTTCTCAAACATCCGAGGTATTGAGGGTATGGCAAGAATCCTTTCTTAGGTTCACAGTAACATTGCATGGGATAGACCACCCAACATAAAAAGTGAAGGAGGAAAAAATACGTCTCAAGACCACAAAGGATGCAAATAACCACCAGGTCTCATGCAATTCTCTGTGTGTGTGTGTGTGTGTGTGTGTGTGTGTGTGTGCGCGCGTGTGTCTCTTTCTCTTGACATAAGTTCTATACAATCAAGGCGCAGACACAAAGTGTAATTCCATCACTTTAACAAACATACAGCCTCATAAGCATTCCAAACACCTTTGTGAATGTAACAAATGTAAACATAAAGGAAACACATTACATTTAAACAGAAAGGCAATTGAGGTGACACTTTCAAAAGCCTATATTTTACAGTATTTATTGTAAAAGTACTCAATTCTAAACTTAGCACAGCAACAAACTCCGAGCAGTGACTTTCCATTTTTTGGCTACAAAAATGTGTGTTTTTTAAACAAATGAAAGGAAAATAAAATTTTCCATAATGTCCAGCCCAGTTTTCTCTGCTCCTGTACTAAAGTTTGGTTCCAGTGAGCTAGCTAAGAATAAAGCATTACATTGCCTTCCTCAACTCCTTTGTGTATAAAGTTCCTTCCAGGAACTTCTGGGTGGGCACAGCGCACTTGGTGTTCTGGAGACAACTTGACATAATGCCAATTAATAACACGAAAATCTCACAGTAACTTTTTTTTTTATTAAGTAGGCTCCATGCCCAACGTGGAGCCCAGTGCAGAGCCTGAACTCACAACCCTAAGATCAAGACCTGGACTGAAATCAAGAGTCGGATGCTTAACCGACTGAGCCATCCAGGTGTCCCTTTCAGAGTAACTTCTTACCGTGTGCATTTATATAGTTTTAGTCTGACCTTGTAACAAGCTGTGTTTTGTTTCATAAAGCTGATTAAGTCTGTCTCTTTACTGTCTTTAGATACCTGAAGTTCGAAAGAACACATGTATTTCTAGGTAGATGGATTTGAATTAGTGAGTCCAGGCGACATTTGAGGTGTTTAAAAAAAAAAACACAAAATTCAGCCAAGTAAATTTGAAGACCTAATTGGCTTTATTGAGCAATTCCTGAATCGGGCAGCATCCCGTCCAGCAAGTGGAGAGCCGCTCCAGCAGCCGTACACGGTGGAAGGTGTTTGCAGGAAGGACAGTGGGCAAGAAGCTAGCAGCAGAATAAAAAAAAAAAAAAAGGCTTGTTTCAGGCTGGAACATCTTCTTTTCAGGGAAGAAAAAACAGCAGGGTTTTTATCCTGCAAATGGCCTCACCAGAGCTGATGAGGACTTTTCAGAAGGACTTTCGACATCTGGCTTGCGAGCATGCACCTTCATTTTGCACGAGACAAAGGAGCAATTTAAAAATGGGTGGTGTTGAAAAGGGCAAGAAGATTTTGTCCAGCAGTGTGCTATATGCATGCTGTTGAACAGAGAGAGTCAGGGCAAGCACAAACTGGCTGAATCTCCATGGTCCATTTGGGCAAAAGTCAGGTCAGGCCCCTGGATTTTCTTGCATGGATGCCAACAAGAACAAAGAACAAAAGCATCACCCGGGGAGAGGAGACACTGATGGAGTACTTGGGGACTCCCAAGAAGAGCATCCCTGGAACAAAAATGATCTTCGCTGGCATTAAGAAGACCGAGGAAACATTGGGGAGGGTATGTGGTATGGTGAGCGCTGTGAATTGTGTAAGACTGATGAATCACAGACCTGTACCTCTGAAACAAATAAAACATTATATGTTGAAAAAAAAAAGAAGAAGTTAGCAGAAGGGGAAAAATGAAGGGGGGGAAATCGGAGGGGGGGAAATCGGAGGGGGAGACGAACCATGAGAGACGATGGACTCTGAAAAACAAACTGAGGGTTCTAGAGGGGAGGGGGGTGGGGGGATGGGTTAGCCTGGTGATGGGTATTAAAGAGGGCACGTTCTGCGTGGAGCACTGGGTGTTATGCACAAACAATGAATCATGGAACACGACATCAAGAACTAATGATGTCATGTATGGTGATTAACGTAACATAATAAAATTAAAAAAAAAGAAGACCAAGGAAAAGGTAGACATGATAGCCTATCTCAAAAAAGCAACAAAGAGGTCACAGCTAGCCACTTATTTATTACAAAACAAAAATGTCTCGTGAGTTTTTGTTTTTTTTTAACGTCCGCTACATTTAAGTGATCTCCTACACCAGAATTCAGATCATGAATGGCTGATAGAATACTGCTTTTGGACAGTCCTGATTTAAGTAAGATTGCCTTGTGGCTAAATGTGTGTGACCAGCGTTTTGAACTGGTAGGAATTCTGCTTCAGCAAGTGCTGTCTCGGTTTTCCCTTTAAATATACAATTAGAATCGGTTCGCCATGTTCAGCTTTTCCCAGAGATTATCGATGTCATCTCTCAACCTGTAGGACATTGGTTTTATATTTGGATTTACATAACTGCTCATATTAATATACTTAACTACCGTGGAACTCCCTTCACTGTCTTATAGAACAGCAAGACTCAGCTGTGTTTCAAGTTGTGCGCTTAGCCTGTCAAAGGCAAGGGTTGAAGAAAAGCTGGCAAAGTCTGCTTATCTTTTTGGTCTTAACTATGTCAATTTTTTTAAAGATTTTATTTATTTATTTGAAAGAGAGAGAGAGGGAACACAGAGGGAGAGGGAGAAGCTGACTCCCCACTGAGCAGGGAGCCCGATGCAGGGCTTGATCCCAGGACCCTGGGATCATGACGTGAGCCGAAGCAGATGTTTAACTGACTGAGCCACCCAGGCGCCCCTTAACTATGCCCATTTAGTTAAAATTGTCTTTTGCTTAAGAAAAGGCATTTTAGTGTGGTGTGTATATAATATTAAATAAAGGATATCTAACACTTCTCACATTTTATAGATGATCTTTAAGGTCAGATGCTCTTCAAATTCAGTGTGAAAACATATAGTAGCCAACTTGGCTTGTGAATTCTTTACTAAGTCAGACTCAGTTACAATTCAGTATTGTCTTCTAAACAGCTGTACAAAAACACAACTGTGGAATTACCATATATGTATAATTGGTAATGCGCTTTTGCCAGCTCGTTGGCAGCATTAAAGTAGAGGAAATGTATCATCAGCATGAATTTATAAAGTATGTGATAAGGCTTAAGATAATTAAAAACAAGGGGTGCCTGAGTGGCTCAGTCAGTTGAGTGGTTACCTCTGGCTCAGGTCATGATCTTGGGCTCCTGGGATCGAGCCCCGCATCAGGTTCCCTACTCAGCATGGAGTCTGCTTTTCCATCTCCCTCTGCCACTCCCCCTGCTTCTACTCTCTCTCTCTCTCTCTCTCTCTCAAATTAATAAATAAAATCTTTTTTAAAAGATAATTAAAAACAAAATCACATATAAAAAATAAAAGGTCACATTTCTGGGAGAAGCTGAAACAGTAATTAGGTCTTGATTTCCTTTCGTGGGGGCAAATGGGGCTTGTTGTTTCTTTTTTAACAAAGGATAATATTTGGGTCCTCATCATGAGCAAAAGGAGCAGGAGAAAGGGAGAAAGAGTATGAGGGAACATTGCAGTTGATTCCTTTTAGAGGTGTCCAGAAATTTCCATAATGGTGCTTAGAACTAATGACTTGATACAATTACTTTCATAAATACTAGAAACACAAAGATAATTTCTACTATAGGACAGAGTATTATTCCCCACTCCTTCAGTAGCAAATGCCTGATACAATTCAAACTCACTTCGGTACAAAGGGGAATTTGCTCACTCCCATTAAGTGAGAAGTTTGAGATTGGTGCTGACGTCATAGAGTCCAGAGACTCAAATTCTGATACTGTCCAAATTCTGTGTGTGTCTCTCAGCTTTGGTTCCTTCATGGGATGACATTATTCCCTCTTAATGTCCACAATCTTCCTCTGGGTGTGAGGGGACAGGGATGTCTGACCTCAGAAAGATGCAGGTTTTGATCATCTCAGCCTCATGAATCTGGAATAGAAAAACCATCTTTCTCCCAAGTCTACGGAAGGAAGTCACAGGATTGTGTCCCTGGGCTCTGCTGTCCCCTGTGTTCGGGCCAGGAGAACAGAGCACAAGGAAATCCAGGCCAGTCCTGGATTTCCAGGGAGCAGAGGAGATGCTGTTCCTCCAGGAAAGAAAGTGCTGTTTCCAGGAAAAGACAGGAGGGGATGCTGGGCAGACGAAGAGAGCAGATTTCCACTGCAGACAGCTAGTGAATACATGATCCTATCAACAAGTGCGTGTCCAATTAAAGGACAATTCCGTTTTCTCACTTGGTACCAAATAAATTGTAACAGTGACAACTATTCTAGTGAAGAGTAGATGCTCATCTCCACAAGAATTAATATGAGAAGACAATGTCCAGGAGAGTTTGCTGCTCGAGTTAATTTAGTTAGGTTAGGTGGCGACAGAGGGACAGTGATTTGAAAAAGAATCAACACTGTTATAATAGTTCTTTTTGGTTTTTTTACCCCAGACCCTTACTGTTGTAATAGTTTAGATATTTTGCTCCAAAATTGATAGATAAAATTTAAGACTTTACACCGGCAACCTCATGGGCAATTTTGTTAATTAGTTCACATCGTTATCCAAATGGTGGACCATTATTAGGGTTACTAATGCATAAAACGCACTGTAAAATGAAAAGAGTTCCAGAATTCCCATATTCTCATATCATTATCTGTTTAAAAAAAATACACACACACGTAGCAAGAGAGCAAACGAAAGTCTAGATTTGCAAATGTATCTATTTGTTTTCCTTTGTTCTGGAAGCTCCTACAAGAGCAAAGTCACCCAACAGCCCCTGCCTGGCATTGACATGTAAATGAATCCGTTTTGGACCCACTTGCTCCGTTGCTGATCTACACGTCAATACCTGACTGTCCTGCCATTTATGTACGGAGAGAAATCAGCCCAAAGGCACGGTTCTTATCACCCCTGAACACACGTTCAAAATTACTTCCTGAAACAGGTACGCCCAAACCCAACTCCAAAATATAGGCTAATGTACTTTACAAGTTTATTCACATGCAAACTGTATGTTGAGGCTATTTATCTCCTTTTATTTTTTTAAGTTTTTTTTATTTATTTGAGAGTGAGAGAGAGATTGAGAGAGAGCATGAGCAGAGGGAGAAGCAGGCTCCCCACTGAGCAGGGAGCCCGACGTGGGGCTCGATCCCAGGACTCGGGACCATGACCTGAGCTGAAGGCAGATGCTTAACTGACTGAGCCACCCAGGAGCCCCAATTTATCTTCTTTTAAAGGAAATCGCCGCCTTAAAGACATCTTTGTAGTCTATAGTCAGGAGATTTCTGGAGAAGGGTCCAGCCGCGGATCAGGAGCAGAACTGGTCAAGCCAATAGGCACAGATGGAGACAATGTTCCGCGCGCCACACCAAATGCTCAAGTGTCCCAGGTGGTTTCCTTCTCAAACCAGAGACTTGAAGATCTGCATTTGAAGGTTCGTATGTTAGACCAAGGATGATGACGAATTCGGCTCCATGAAGGATGCAGGAAGCCCTCAGGAGGTTGGCCAGAGGAGGCCTGGACCAAATATGGCCCAGGGCCATGGGGCATCAACACAGCCCTAAACTCTCCGCCAAAGGTCTTCAGGCAAATGACCTCGGCCCATTGAGGGTGCCTTTCCTTCCCTGTGTTAGTATCACGACCATCTAAAGGCAGCATCCTGCTGACCTGTGTGGCCTCAGAGTTCCTGTGATAAAGTTACAAAGCCTACTTTTCAATGGGGTTGGTTTTCAAAACATCTGTTAAAACTGGGCAGGTTACCAGAGGACCAATCCTAACGAAACCATTTTTAAAACCTCCTTTGAGATAAATATTTACATAGCAGTGAGATGAGAATTTAAATATTTTTTCATTGTCCATATCTTATATAATGCTAACTGATTATTGCTTTCATTTAGGGAAAACCAACATGGCACCTAGGTACTGATGGGGATGAATGCAAATATATGGGATCCTGAGGCCCCTGAAATGCAGCCAGGGTCCCTGCCTTTCTACTCTCACTGTATCTCGTTGAACTTTTGACTGTCTTCTTATAAAAGTTTAGCAAAGTGAAACAAAACTGTGGGAGGAATTATAGTATTTAAAAGGAGGTCTGGGGTGGGCCCAGAGTTTGCACATCCCACAAATTGTCAGGCAGTGCTGGTGGGGCCAGAGTCCCCCCGTGAGGATCACTGTATTGTGTGCATCTAATTCTAATACGAGTTTTAAATCATTAAGAGTTGCTTTGATGGTCTTCTAATTTTTCTCCCTTTTTGAATTAAAACAAAAAGCTAGCTAAGGTTTCTAAAGTTGGGCACTCATTTTTAATAATCAGAAGAATACTCTGCCATTGACAGATCTTGTTTCCAAATAGCAGAGCAGGCAGCGTGGAACGTGCCTTCCCCAAATCAACTCAGGCTGCAAAAAGGCAACAAGAACCTCGGGGAACATGTCCTGTGTGCTTCTTCCACAGCGCTGCCGCTTTGGCGAGCAGCCACGGGCGAGAGGGCTTCCTCAGAGCCCTCCCATGTGACAAAGGTGCAGGGGAACACCTCTCTCTTCTTCCTTAGAAAGACGTGCATATGATGAGGTCATTAGAAAACCCTCAGGTTTCCCACTGTCAGAGGGAATCCCCTGTGTGCAGAGCTTCTCCTCGGCCAGGAGGGGGCGCTTGCTTCTCAAACCCACATGAGGACCCCTGGGGACCAGTCACTGTCTCGGGGCCGTGCTGATGTGTTTGTTACAGGACCAGAAACAAGGACACAACATACCAACAGCTATGTGTTTTTGCATAAACATTTAGAAGCATGCTTTTAGATGTCCCTTACAGATTCTTTCTCCCTTTTCTGCAACTAAGGATTAAAGGTTAGAGAACGCAGGGATGCTCCAAAGCAGCGTGGGCAGGAGAGGGCGAGAGCTATGAAGACACCCAGACTCCCCGTGAAATTCCTCACATAGACCCTTGGATCGCCTGCCTCCCTGCTGCTGAGAAGGCGCCCTGGGTCGGGATCTGATCCTGAGACTCTGCAGAGGTGAGCTGACTGGCCTCCCTCCGCGAGGTGGGAAAACAACCAAACCCCACAGACCCACCCCTGCAGCGTCCACCACACGGGGGTCCTCTCAACGTCCGTTTCTCCCCTGCTCTTCCGTTTTGTGTCACACGACATCTCTGCCTTTTGATGCGGATTTATCTGCAGAGTCCAAATATTTCTTTACCAGACAAGAAAACTGAAACCAAAAAGTCGGATGGCTTTCCAAATATCAGGACAGAAAAACCACTGGGAGAAGCAGACTGAATTCTGCGCCACCACATTCCAGGCTGCCGGGCAGAGAAGGGCCATCCAACATGTCTTCTTTCGTTGTTTCCCACTGAGGTTAGTAGATGCACCCCTTTCTTCTTATTATGAAGTTGCATTATTATGAAGTTATTATGAGGGTTCCTGAATCTCAGCACTATTGACATTTTGGGCAGAAAACTCTCTGAGGCGTGTGTGTGTATATGTATATATGGTGTGTGTATATGTGCATATGTGGTGTGTGTGATATGGATGTATGCCTACTGTGTGCGTATGCACATGTGTGGTGTGTGTGTGGTGTGTGTGTACATGTGGTGTGTGTGTATGTGCGCTGTGGGTGTGTGTGGTGTGTGTCTATGCAGGTGTGGTGTGTGTCTGTCGGTCTATAGTGATGAAACGAAACCACCAGGTTCTCTTTGGTTAGAACTAAAGGCACAAGCTCTGTTTCTGGCGGAGTAAGAGTGACTGGATTTGCCTCTCTGCCTGAAACCACCGAGACACCAGGCAAAAATCTCTGCCCCACGGTTTCAGACACAGGCCCTCAGGCAGGGTGCGGGCCCTGGAGAGGGGAGCCCCCATTTGCTTCCCCGAGAGCGTCCAGGAAGGTGACTCCTGCACTCGCACAGTTGGGAGACAGGAGGTCCTGATCCAGGCACCTCAGAATAGCACAGTGTACATCCTGTGTAAGTGTGAGGGACCCAGCATGGCCCCATCCGCTTCTCACACAGCCCAGCACACACAGTGTGATGGCCACAGCCCGAGACGCCCTCCTGGGGACCTGGGGAAAGAAAGTCCTAACCCCCTTGCTGCAGGTTGCAGTGCACAAACTCGACAGTCACGGTGCCTTGAAAGGTACAACGACTTCCTGTTTCCTGAGGAAAGACTTCCTTTCTAGAGACGCTGTTCTCTTTTTGTACACTATCCCCATGGATTTTGAGAAAAAGTCCTTGTGTTCCTGTGAATAAACATACTTTTTATTACTGAAAATAGGGGTTATTTCCATCTGGCTATAGTCACTCATATTAATATTTTTTTCAGCCTTTGCTTTGAACAACGCCCCCCAAAACTCCCACGCTTACCCCCCGGGAAAGGAAAAGCTCCCAGCCCCACGGAGACAGAAGGGAATGGATTGTGCTAACAATTTGCGAAACCTCGATTTTCCTTTATTTTAAAAAGAGATAATATGGTAATACTCATACTAATGATGAAAATATCTTCCCCCAAGTTTGCAGCGAGGGATAAGTGAGTTCATGCATATATAATGCCGTAGCGCAGCCCGCACATTATAAATGCTGAGTAAATGTTAGCCAGCGGCTACTATCACTTTTACTCTTGTTAGTAAAAGAATGGGGACATGGAGAAGTGTGAAACACGGCGGGGAGAATCCCAGCTCCGGCCTACCAGCCATGGGATCATCCCGTCGATGACCATCTCTTGCCCTGTTCTCCGGCAAGCACATGGTGATAATCATGAACTCTTTCTCAACGCTCAGCAAAGTCAGGATCCAAACCCATGGCTGTTCAACTCCAAAACCCTTGCTGCTTCATATCCCATAAAGCCCAATTACCGGTGAATCTAAACTTAAAAGCCACCTCGTCGTGTGGAAGGCACGCAGGTAACATGGCCACACGGCCACCATCTGAGTGTTGGATCTCTGGGTCCTTGAGTCCTAGACTTTCACATAGAAAACAATTCGGGATAAACATGAATTTGCATCTGTTCTCTTCTCTTTCCAGAGAGCTGCTACCACTCCCAGAAAATTTCTCCTGAGCAGTGCCCAGCTCCCCATCTGCAGATATGCCATTTACCTAGACAAGCCTTCCTGTAGCAGGAAATGCAGGAACGGGCAGACATGACTCAGAATTCCAATTAAAAAAAAGGAAATTTGCATTAGGCGAGCTAACTGCCTGTTTCAATTAGGAACAGAAGCTCTCTCCTCCTTCCTTCCGAAGGAGAGAGGAACGTCAGGGATGTGGGTTTGGATTTCTGCACGGGGCGGGGGGGTGGGGGGGGTGACTGTCCTGATTCAAAGTGCTTATGGGGGTGGGGGGCTCAGAGATATGGCAACGTACAAAGGTTTGAGACCTGCCCATGGAGAAGATGGATGCCTCCCTTCCACCGGGCTCTCTCTGTCTCTTTAACTCTTCCTCGTCTGTTCTCTCTGAGACCCTGGCAGCCCTCACAGCTGTGACCTCTCTAAACTGTCAGCCTCAGATTAACTGATACTTCATCAATTTCGCCTGAACTACATTTGCAACCCAGTCTCAGGAGGACAGCCAAGTGCATCAAACGCCATGCATTAGCCTCCCAGAGCCAGATTTTCTTCAAAACGATGGGGGCATTTTCCAATATTCTTGCAGGGGCCTGAGCAACAAGCCCGGGGGGACTTTGCCCGCAGGGGGAAGAGCAGGAGCCTCTGATTATTCCTTGTAAATTTTTCATGAGGACATCTGCCCACGCTCCACTCCTCTAGAGCTGCCCTCTCTCTCTGCGCTCAGGCCTCCTGACGAGGCATGAAAAACGAGAATGATTAGGCTCAGTCCCCATTAGCCAGGAAGTGGCTGCTAGAAGCAGTGGGATTTCAGGCTGGGAGAGGGGCTGGGTCTGCTGGGGAAGGTCTTTGAAACAAAAGACCAGCCGGAGGTGGATGGCTCTTAGGTGAGTCTACAGATGGAGGCCACCCAGGGGGAGGTGGCCCCAGCAGCACAGATGGCCGTGGCTGATGAAGCCGGCCTGGCCTGGAGAGGGCTGCTGGTTCTGCAGACCCCCCTGAGCCCGGCCTGGGGAACCGGGTGCCTGGCCCCACACCCCAGCCCGCCCTCCTTCCCCTTTCATTCCACCCGCGGCCTCCGGCGTGGAGTGGGGCGCACAGCCAAGATTGAAAGTGCAGAGGTGGGGGAGGGAATTCCTTCCTTTTTTTTTTAAATAATAAAATCGAACCATTCCTTTGGAAATACTAGCAGCTTACACGCTTTAAAATCTTATCTCTTTCCATACAGTTCAAATCAAGAGCCAGCAGCTCTTTCTCATTAATGCATCAAATCATGCCGATGTCCTTTTTGTGCTCCCTTTGAAGTGACATGTGCTTCAATTTATTTTTAATCTTCTAAGTGATGTCGTAAGGACTGCCGCCCCTGTGACATATGACGTTGTGTTCTTGGGGGCTGTTGAGCCGGGGAATGCGCGCCGGACCCACGCTGCACCCGCGCGCTCAACCCGGAGTCCGCCGCCGTCAGAAAGCAACCTCCAGCGATGGGGGACGCCTCAAAGGGAGAATTCCACCGAGGAGGTAAATCCATCAAGAAACTCACTGTGCACACCTTGGAAACGCCACCTTTTGTGCTCAGCGCGGCCGGTCCGTGGGGGAGCCACTAGCAGCCCTCCGTGGAGCCACAGTGCCACCCAGTGGCCGCGCCTGGGGACGCCCTGTCTCCGCTCGGCGTCCCGGACTCAGGGGGAATGACAGACAGCGGGCTGGTACGAACTACTTGCCCTGAATATCACATCTTTAAATTGTTATCCACATGAAAGAAGGCCTGGTACTGATTCAAAGCCACCTTGATGGGGAAATCTGAGAATGTCCATGAAAGGCAGTGCGCACAGAACTGAGGAATGGTTTCTCTCGGTTTCTTTCGCTTTTTCCCCTCTCAGAATGGTGATTACATATTCCAGGGGAAAATAAAAATTAAATACATTGACTTCATTGCTTAATTAATTCGTGGGTGTATAACACAATCCAGTTCAAAGATCGACACAGCTGAAACTGCTTTGCGGGGGAGGGAGGCGGTGCACCCACCTCCCGGACAGGAAGCAGTGGCCCAAATCCTGCGCAGGCTACCCATCCTCTGCTCGGGTCTCCGCGTATTTTCCTGGTTTAGCAGCCCCTAGTTCCTTAGCCATCCGGTGAACGCTTAAAAATCCTTACTGATGAATAGGCTGGTTCTTAAATCAGAAATGCCTGTCTCTTGAGACAGAAACAATGGCAAAATCTTTGCATCCCTCCGTGGCCTTATCTCTCCAAATCAATGTGAGCAATCACAACGTCTGTGAATGGTTTGTTTTTTGTTTTATTCATCTATAAAAAAAAAAGAGAGAGGGATTGTGCTGGCAAGAAAAATTTATAGTAGTACCATTTTTTTCCCCAAGAAGTTTTCAACGAATTACTTACCGGAACCTTTAAAAATCTCCTCTAAGTGAGTTATTTCAGAAGAGGTTGTTTAGTGAGCACTGGAAATTATTAGATTAAACCATCTGAAATTGCTATTTTACGGGCTAAAAATCATCAGATATGATCATCAGATATGAGTAATTTCATAAGATATAACCTAAAATATCTTTTCTCAGAGAATTAGATCCTACTAATTGAGTGTCTACTATGTCGGGCATTTTAGTAATTAAGCAATTGAAGGAACAGCATTGCTACAGTTTCCATGCTCTTGGAATATCAGGCTCTATGAGGACTGAAAACCATAATCCACATAGTAAAGTGATGCTTCCATCATCCTACCATCGTGTCGTAAAGAATTTTCCGGAGTCTGCAAGAGACCACAGATGTGTGAGAGAACAGAGGAGTGTGAATCAGTGGTCTGCTATAATCATAACTTGTCGAGGAATAGCTACCATTTATTGAGCACAGATGATCTGCCAGGCACACAGAACATCAACTTAATTTTAAAATGAATTGAGAATTAAAAAATGAAAATAATAAGAAAAGTCTTACTCACAAATGCTGGTGGTCAGAATCTCAGGTGGGGTAAATATTATTTTCTCCTCCAAACACACAAAAGAATGGTTTCTTGGGGTGCCTGGGCGGCTCAGTTGGTTAAGCGACTGCCTTCGGCTCAGGTCATGATCCTGGAGTCCCGGGATCGAGTCCCGCATCGGGCTCCCTGCTCAGCAGGGAGTCTGCTTCTCCCTCTGACTCTCTCCCCTCTCATGCTCTCTCTCTATCTCATTCTGTCTCAAATAAATAAATAAAATTAAAAAAAAAAAAAAGAATGGTTTCTTGGAAGCACATCTAGCAGAGAGCTCACTTCATAATCATTTTATAGGTGTTTGCACATTCTAAAACTGGGTTCATTCATGGTAAGATCGAAATGATTTCCCATCTTCCCTGCTCTTTTGATCTCTCAGTGCATCTCTGCTCTGTCAGGGGCTGTTGCAGTAGCTCGCATTTCTGGTCTAGAATGACATCGTCCAATTCTGTGTTCTCTGATCACGTACCCATTTAGTAAAACAATCTGAGAAAATAAAAACTCCTATGCATATTTATGTATTCATTCATTATAGGCACACAACTACTGAAGGTGTGTACATGAGAAAGCAAAGGCAAAAATGAACACCTTGGAAGGATGAGATAGGAGAAAGGAATAATATTTAAAATTAATTTGTATTTATAAACAAAATTCTGTCATAAGAAATATTTAAATAATTATATTTTAATGAAAGAACTCTCATTAAATATTTATTCCTTTTGTTTGGTTTGACACTTTATGATACAATAAATTTCCAAGTTTCAGCTTATTTCTGATGTTAAATTGTCAGAGTTGAAAAATCTCTTTCACCAAAGTATATAGATCCAAACTGAAGTGAATCAGTAGTTGCACTTTCTAAGTTTGGTCACCATGTTTCAATCCCATTCAGCGATTATCTGAAGATTTTTAGTTTAACAATCCTTTTAAGTACTTTGCAATGTGATAAATAGCAAACATGTTTGTACTGTAAAATATTTTCATATTTACTTTCCATGTGTTTAAAAAGTATTGCATCATCGTGGGGCACCTGGATGGTGCAGTCAGTTAAGCGTCCTGACTCCTGGTTACGTCTCAGGTCGTGATCTCAGGGTTGTGGGACCCAGCCCCGCATCGGGCTCTGTGCTCAGCATGGAGTCCACTTGAGATTCTCTCTCCCTCTCCCTCTGCCCCTCGCATTCATGCTCTCTTTCTCTTTCTCTCTCTCTCTCTCTCTAAAATAAATAAATAAATCTTGAAAAAAATAAAGTATTGCAACATTGTAAAGGCTGCCTTCCTGAGAATAATGTTGTGAATGAATGATTTGTGCCAGAATTCTTTTTTGTGTTGTTGTTAGTAATTAGGCAAAGCATCATTGGTTACCCTTACATAATTTTTTCATTAATCATTTCTTTGCTAACTGAATAATTTGCTGTTCAGAATAGACAGTATATCTTAGTATATCTCTAGTATGTCTTTCTTTAGTAGATCACAAAGAAGTTGTTCTTGGTGTGTTCCATTATTGAAACTGAATTCAGGGATGCCTGGGTGGCTCAGTTGGTTAAGCGTCTGCTTTCAGCTCAGGTCATGATCCTAGGGTCCTGGGATCGAGTCCCACATTGGGCTCCTTGCTCAGCAGGGAGCCTGCTTCTCCCTCTCCCACTCCCCCTGCTTGTGCTCTCTCTGTCAAATAAATAAATAAAATCTTAATAAAAGAAACTGAATTCAGCAAATACCATCCAATTGAACATGTTAGAAACATCTGTACTTTTCCCCAACTGTATAACAAACCTCCAAGACAGAGTAACTTATTCACAAACTGGTTTCTTCCATAATATTTATAGGAATCTTCCAGAAAGGTGTGAAGACAAAGGGTACCATTTTGTATATGACACATGGTTTTATCTATGTTGCTTTGGCCATTTTACCAAAGTAGGACGAAAAATATTTTGTTAGTTGCTGTGGCTTTCTCTCTCTCTCCCTCTCTCTCTCTCTCTCTCTCTCTATCTCCTTCTTTTACTGAGAAAGAAAACTCAAAGGAGGCTTCTACAAAACTATCATTGAGTTTAGTGCAATTTTGCAAAGTATATAATTAAACAACGTAAAACTTCTAGCCTTGCCCAAAGAGGTATAAATGCTTGTCTTCATATTTGGATTCTTAGTTTTCAATGGCTTGCTAATAATGATGGATTTGCACTTTCATTCATTAATACCGTAAGGCAGTTACTCTCTGCACACACAAGGTGAGGTTCACAGTTAACAAGAGTGGATGTAAATCTATATTTATAATAATTTTTCATAATTTTGAAATCGGTATCTGTTATTGTCAGATTTTGTTCAGCTGCCATCATCTTCATCCAGTTATGTTGGATGAAGAACTCGCATCAAGAGCAGAACATTCGGCAGCTCTGTTACTTCCTCTTAGCTTACCTGTGCTTTGTAATATTAGTATTAACCTCAATCCATAGTTTTTGCAGAAATACTTTTAAGGTATTTATCCACTTTGGAGCACTAGCAAAGTAAAACTAGGGTAAAAGAATCTATCAGTGCGCTCGACCATAGATGAGTAACCTGCAGTCACTTCTTGCACTGAAAACGTGGGAGGGCAGGCGGCACCGCCATCGAGGCTCCCCTTGCCCTAGGGACCCCCCGCTCTTCCTCGGAAGGACCGTGTGCCACCCGATGGACCAAGAGCACCCGGGCCCCGACGCACATTGGTGCAGTCAGTTCTGCTCCAACGCTTGTTTTGACACACGCATTTGTGCCAACACGGTTCATATATTAGGGAACAATTTGAGAATCATGTAAATGCTGTGTTTGCAGATGCAGGATTCCATTCGCAGAAACACTAGGTGAACACAAGGGACTGCACCCAGCCGATGCGAGCCTGGGAACACACACTCGCCTCCATCCCCTCCCAGCTGCTACAGACGGGCACGAGTGTCATGAGCTACACCCATCAGGTCTGCTGTTAGAACTTGCCCCCGCACTCCATATCCGCCTCCTTCCTCCACTCCCGGCAGTTCACAGGCTGACCCCTCGGCGCCAGTCCTCAGCCAAACCTCAGGCTTGTCTCAGGGTTAAGTGAGATGCTACCGTATTTACTGTAGTATCCATGCGGCCTTCATCATGTGCACAACTGTATGACTCTTTATATGAGGTTCTTAGGCTTTTTTTCTTTTTATCTCACTGGTAACCATGTCCAGGGCTGTGCCCCTAGCTCCATGTGCCCCATAATGGATTCATTGCCCAATTTTGCATAGTTTGGCTATCTTTAGGAATACATGCCTCCTGTTGTAACAGAACTGACCTCAACTTGTTCCTTTCTGCCTCTTCCACCACCTGCGGCCAAGAGCATCCCTGACTTATTCATGCACCTGGACTGGACATGAGGAGCTGGAAAGCCCCAGGGAGAAAGTGGCATCCACTTTCTGGGAAAGGTCCCCAGGCCAAAGAAACAGAAACCCCACTGATGTTGTATCAGGTACATTCTATGCATAATTTCAGTTTCATCCTTACGACAGTCCTGGGGGCTAGACATCCGTATCCTCGTGTTAAACACAGGACATAGAGGCCCTGAGTTATCGGGACTTACTGAAGGTCATGCAGCTTTTGCAGCTACTGGACATCATTGCCCAGCACCCTTCTATCACGCTTGACTGGTAGGTGTCCTGGTCCTGCTCCTGATCCACCAGATGTCCTAATAGAAATCCTGTGTCCTCACTCCTCAGAGAGACATACATTGACAGGCCACTGAACTGTCACCTCCTCTAGGGAGAGAGACACCCACCACCAAAGTTGAACAAGATGGCGAGCTGAAGACATCTGAGTCTGCGCAGCCTGGTCTCTTCTGTGCTGTGACCAACAGTGGCTCTAAGGAGCACATTTCCCCTAAAGTTCATATAAGGGGCAGCTATGGGGGGAGTTAGTGTTCATGACCGCAGCTCCTGGTACCAGCTTTTTCTGCTTCAAATGCCTGGTGGTCTCCGTCGAGGGCGGCTTCCATCAGAAGCAACTCCGGGAGGCAGCTTGCTCCCCAGGAGGCCACAACGCCTGGAAACAGCTGCTCCAGGACCTGGCCCTGATGGGGATTGTCCCCGCACCCCGCTCTTCCCCTCTGTGGAAACAGATGTCTGTCTTTGGCTGCTGGCCAGACTGGCGGCCTCTTCCCACATGGTCGCAAGCCCTGGCTGTGGAGCTGGGGGAAGTCACTTTGACTTTCCTAGTTTCAGTTTCCTCTTACATAAGCTAGAATAAATGCCTCTCGACGTCACTGCAAAAATTAATTGGGATAAGACACAGCCCAAAGGCATGGCCATAAAAGGCCCTCAATCCCTATTAGCTCCCTTCTTGTGTCCTGTGTGTGTGTGGTATGGGTGTACGGTGTGGTGTGTGCGGTACAATGTGTGTGTGGTGTAGTATGTGTGTGCGTGACAGTGTGTGGGTGTGTGGTATGTGTGGTATAGCCTGTGTGTGTGGTGTGTGTATAAGTGTGTGTGTGAATGGATTTATAGTGTGTGTGTCGTATGACATGTGCGGTATGTGAGGCGTGTGTGTGAGATATGATGCCTGTGTAGTAAGTGGGTGTGTGGCATGTTTGTGGTGTGGTAACTATGGTATAGCATTTGTGTGTGGTGTAGCATGTGCGTATGGTGTGGGGTGTGTGGTATGCTGTTTGTAGTGTGTAAGAGAGTGTGTGTGTGGCGTGTGTGTGGTGTTGCGACTGTGGTATGGTGTGTTTATGTGGTGTTGCATGTGTGTGGTGTCTAAGAGTGTATGTGGTGTCGTGTGTGTGTGTGGTGTGTGTGTGACATGATGTTGTGGCTGTGGTGTGTGTGTGTGGTGTGTGTGTGGTGTGGTGTGTGTGTGACATGATGTGACTATGGTGTATGGGTGTGGTGTGTGTGTGTGGTGTGTGTGTGACATGATGTTGTGGCTGTGCTGTGTGTGTGTGTGTGGTGTGTGTGTGACATGACGTTGTGACTGTGGTGTGTGTGTGTGGTGTGTGTGTGGTGTGGTGTGTGTGTGACATGATGTGACTATGGTGTATGGGTGTGGTGTGTGTGTGTGGTGTGTGTGTGACATGATGTTGTGGCTGTGCTGTGTGTGTGTGTGTGGTGTGTGTGTGACATGACGTTGTGACTGTGGTGTGTGTGTGTGGTGTGTGTGTGGTGTGGTGTGTGTGTGACATGATGTGACTATGGTGTATGGGTGTGGTGTGTGTGTGTGGTGTGTGTGTGACATGATGTTGTGACTGTGGTGTGTGTGTGTGGTGTGTGTGTGACATGATGTTGTGGCTGTGCTGTGTGTGTGTGTGTGGTGTGTGTGTGACATGATGTTGTGGCTGTGCTGTGTGTGTGTGTGGTGTGTGTGTGACATGATGTTGTGGCTGTGCTGTGTGTGTGTGGTGTGTGTGTAGTGTGGTGTGTGTGACATGATGTTGTGGCTGTGCTGTGTGTGTGGTGTGTGTGTCACATGATGTTGTGGCTGTGGTGTGTGTGTGTGGTGTGTGTGTGGTGTGGTGTGTGTGTGACATGATGTGACTATGGTGTATGGGTGTGGTGTGTGTGTGTGGTGTGTGTGTGACATGATGTTGTGGCTGTGGTGTATGGGTGTGGTGTGTGTGTGGTGTGGTGTGTGTGTGACATGATGTTGTGGCTGTGCTGTGTGTGTGTGGTGTGTGTGACATGATGTTGTGGCTGTGCTGTGTGTGTGTGGTGTGTGTGACATGATGTTGTGGCTGTGCTGTGTGTGTGGTGCGTAAGAGAGTCCATGGTGTGGCGCGCACGTGTGTGTACACGGCGGGTGTGTTGGAGCGTGCTTCCCCGACTCTAGAGCACAGTGCGCAGGAAGTTTCAACGGCGTTACTTTGCTGTGACGCAGCTCATTCGGGAGGAGCCACTTTTCCCAAGTGACAACCGCAGGGTGATGGAGAAGGGATGTCAGAAGAAAGGACACAGGGCCGAGAACAATCCACTCGCACAAAGTGGCCTGCTGTCCTAGGCAATACGGCGCGCGGAGAAGGGCGTAACCTGAGTCTGGTCCCTCGCTCCATCATTTGCCAGCTGGGCGACATCCGACAAGAGCCAGTGGGAGCCTCGGCCTCCTCCCAGCCATGAGGGGAGACTGGCTCCAGGCCCAGTGAGCGGCCCCGTGGGCCCCGGCCGCCTGGCGGTGGGCTGGCCTGGACGGCGCACCCGAGGGAGGAGTTGTCCCGAGCTCGGCCTCCATGGGATGGGGGCAGGTTCTGAGCAACCTGAGCCCCATCCCACCAAAGGGCAGTTTGTTCCTACAGCACAGAAAGTTCCTACAAAGCTGGACTATGTCCTCGTAGACGTCCTGGAGCCTTGACCAGCTCAGTTCCCTCAGGGGACCTCTGGGTCCATGCGTCTCACAGCTTCACCTTAAGAAGTCCAGGCAGGGGAGGGACTACGCTCCTCCCCTGGCCTGTGCGTGTGCATGCGTGTGTGCACACACACACGCACGCACACACACACGCAGTGCACATCCGGCACAGAGCCCTGGCCCAGCTCTGCTCTCTATAGGGACAGCTTTCTCTTCTTGCCACTTCTCGTCTTGTACATTTTCCCTGCGAAGTTGCTCTCTCCCACAGGCACGTGAACTTGACCGGAGTCCTGTTGGCCAACAGCTCCGTAGCCGTAAGAGTTCCTAACTCCCAGGGTTGGGGTTAGTGCTAATAAATCACCGTGTGGAAGTAAATACCAAGCACGCAGTTGGTGCACAGGAGGAAGTCTGGGTTCACCGCCCGCGGGTCTGGGATCCAACAAGAACCCAAGTCTGGGAGCTCTGTCTCTCTCCTTTCCATTTATTGCTCTATAATTCCATCACAAAGTGGAGCTCCTCGAACACAGTGTCCTCCCTAGCTCCTCATCCAGAGAGAAGCATCAGCATCACATTTGGGACTGGAGGCAGGGAAGGCTTCCTGGGGATGCCCAGTCCCCCAATGGGGTGGCTTTAGTGACTGGTGTTACTGGTATTTCGGGATGCTCATGGGAGGGGAAGTGCAGTTTGTTCTAGGTTCTTTGAGCCTTTTCTGATTTCCTCAGATCCAAGGGTCCAATAAGTCGTCTGCTTCACCCACACAGAAGTACAGATGGCCCCAGATTCTGTGCCTGTGAGTTACTGTCAAATTCCACAACCCCTACCAGACAGACTGTGTGCAGTGAAAGCCACTTCAGCGAGTCAGGCCTACACCCAGAGAGGGGGCCTGACATTTTTCCGCCTTGCGTCTTTCTTGCTCCTGGCTCTGGCACCGTTCTTCATTCGCCCAGCTCTCAATATCTGACTTGCTTTCTTCTCCTTATGGTTCCTTGGTTCCTTTATGTGTTGCTCCGGCGTGGCTGCCCTGATCTGTCATCAGATATGTACCAGCAAGAAGCTAAATGTCTACACTCGCCCCAGGCATGCACTCTGTCTGCACCCGGGCATTTGCACGTCCTGCTCAGAAACCACCTGAAATCAGCCTCCTTGGCCAATAACCCAGCCAGATGATGCCTATTTTCTCTCCAGAGAACTGTGGGCAGAGAGTTAGTCTTGACCTTGTTAGTCTGTGACATTATGTGATAACATTTTAATAAAAGTGCTGCTTCCTTAGCACTTAATTTGGCATACCGCGTGAGGGTGTGATTCATGTCTCTCCATTTAAAAAAAACAAAACAAAACAAAACAAAACAAAATTATTTATGGTACTTTTTCTTCTGGGAAGGAATCCCCATGTGGTTAAGCATTTCACAAATATCATTCAGGAGCTGGCAGCTTTTTAGAATGAAAATCCCATTGTAAATCCTTCTAATGAAAAGAACACACTTTAGGAAGCACAAAGCCCTTTTGTGGGGCATTAGTTTCCCCTGGTTTCCTGACCAATGTGATCTCTGTCACTAACGGTTGTCTTTAAACCTGCTAGAGACAAAAGAGCACTGGACGAGGGGCCCAAATCCCCAGGCCAGCACCTGCTGTGTGACCTGCTCGGGTTCCTGGGTCTCAGCACCACCCTGTGAAGGGACCATCCTCACATTGACTCAAAAGAAGTCGCCAGATAAAGCTGGGAGCCAGGCGTAATGCACCTGTTGAATGGATAGTTACAGTAACGAACAAAGGGAAGTTTATTGGCAAATTGTATTCAACGAATGGACGAAATCGGCATATCCATCGTAAGAACTGATTTTCTGATTCTGTATTTGAAGGAAATGACGGGTGCACTGTCATTCTTTCTCAGATACACAGAAAGGGACGCTGCTGAGAGCAGGGCAGTGAAGAAGAGAAGGTGCTTCTGAGCCCCAGTGAGAAGGAAGGGGAGAGAACTGTTGAGGTGGTGCCTGGCTGGACGTGGGTGAAGCTCTCTGCGTGGGGCCGTACGTACAGCAGCTCCTTCCATCCTGGCTTCGATTCGGTGCTGCAGAATTTTCCTAAGCTTACACAGTAGGATGGAGAACTCGAATCACATATGCAGAGTTGCACAGCTGGAGTGGCAAGGCACGGAGCCCCCCGCTGCAGCCAGGGCTCCTTTCGCCCCTTTGTAATGCCCCCCAATGCTGTGTGCCCCTCCACCTCTCCAAGTTTTTGCCCAAGGGAAATCTCTCCCTCCCTGGAAAAATGGAGAGTAGTAGAGGAGGAGGAAGAGCTTTCCTCCCGGGAGATTGTGTGACCATGACCTGGCAAGAAAGAAAATAGAAGGGGCGTCTCTAGTCCCCAGGAAAGCTCATGGGCTAAACTCTAAATGTCAAAAAAAAAAAAAACAACTGAAATGGTGGCATAAACCACAAAACAAACAATACACCTTTTGAGAAGAAATTTAAGGCAGTGAGGTTAAACTTGTTTCCTTTGAATATTACCTCTTTTAACGGAAAAGCTTATACAACCATTGGTTGAAGCAATCAGGGCAAGAATGATGGTGATGATGAAGAAGACGTCAGACAGAATACTTGAACATGACAAAGGCAAAGACACCAAGGCCCCTGCTCATGATTGTTCTTAGGGTTCAGTCGGGCTGGAAAGTTACTTTTCAGCAGAAAAGTGAATTCTGTGAGAAGCACAGTGAAGAGGAAGAAGGTTGAGGACCCATGCCACCCAGAGAGGCGGGAGGGAGGGCCCACGGCACGGGGTGCAGGGCTGGGGGGCCCAGATGTCACCTTAGCCCCCACGGGTGTCTCCGTTAGCTGGCACTGCCCAGCCCATGTGGCCATCCCAAACCAAAGGGTTCGTTCTTCCACAGTGACACGTCGGCCTTCCATGAGAGCTCGGGGGGATCAGCAGGACACTTTCTGATGTTCCCTCTGTCCCCACCCCACAAACCCCTCATTTCCTTCTCCATCAAAAGTTTAAAGACCTGGGGCGCCTGGGTGGCTCAGTCGGTTAAGCATCCAACTCTTGATCTCAGCTCAGGTCTTGATCTCAGGGTCATGAGTTCAAGCCCCGCAGTGGGCTCCACACTGGGCATGGAGACAACTTAAAAAAAAAAAAAAAATCCTGAAGACCTAATAGAAAGAGTTCTGTTTTCAGGAGGTACAGAGGTGAGGCAAAGGGAAAGAGGACCTGCCCCTACGCTACCACTTTTGCACCTGAACCAGACCAAGTAACTGCCAGGTCTTTGCAACAATCTGTGGCCCATCTGGGCTCCGCTCACGAGTGTGCCCAGCAGAGCCCCCCGGGGTGTGGCCCTGACCCCATCTCCCTATTCTCCTAGATCCTAAGGACGCATCAAGGCCCCATTCAAACACGGCCTCCACCTCAAAGTTACCAGCCTGTCCCCAAGAACCAGAAGGGCTCTGATTTGGCCAGGGAACTTCTGAGCTCTGCTCCTGCTTTGTAAAGAGAGGGTATCAAAGGGACTCCCCCTCTGGGCCCATGGCACTGACAACTGAGGGCCACACAGTACGCAGAGACCTCGGGCTGTGTCCAGCACATGCACGCCCTCTGTGGATGTCGTCCTCACTCTTCCCTAGGCGAAGGGCCAGTGGCGCCTGCCCAGCCTGTCTCCCCATCCTGCACCACCACGCTGGAACCCCTGCAGCTCATGCCACCTTGTGGGATGCGGAGACTTAGCTAATCACATGTCATGCTTCTTCTCTGGATCAAGTGTAGTTTGTTTTGGGGTGAGAGGTGTTTATACTACTTCAAAAAATCTGGTGAAAGCAAGAGACCTTCTCTCCAAAAAAAAAAAAAAGTATCCAGTGATAATCAACTTCCAGAGTGGTTACCGTGTGTGCCATCCTATTAACTCACTTAGTTATGTGAAAAACACCGTGAGAAAAGTAATACTGGCATTCTAATTTTGAGGATGAGGGACCTGAGCCAGGGAGATGAAGTGACTTAACCGGATTGTGTGCCTCCTAAGGGCAGAGCCAGGAGGGTCTCACGTGTACCAGCCTCACACTTGGAGTTTCAAGGGATTTTTGGATCCCAAGCTAAGAAATATTGGTGTAGGTCATGTGACCTAAGGGGCTCCTCCTGGAATCCATGGGGTTTTATGAGAATTACATGAAATCATGCATGGGAAAATACGTTGCAAGTTATAAGAGTTAAATCATGAATGTCCTTGACCGTTGCTTTTTCGTTACTGCCTGGCCACCGTCACCTCTGCTTCTCCACTACCCATGCTCCCTAGAGGGGCCCCATTGAGAGCAGCATCCTGCAAGAGAGTCAGCTCAGATTGCCTCCCAGGCAAACCAATCAAACCATCCCGCACGTTAACTGGAGCCTGGAATTCCGTGTTGAATTTCTGATGACATTAGCAAAGCACTCAGGCATCTCTCCATGGAATTACAACCCTATTATGTACAATTGAGTATACATTACTCCTTATTTTCATGTCATTAGCTTGGATAAGGCTATTTCTAAAGCACTGAAGTATGTTAAGAGTTACTTAGGGGCTGAAAAAGCTGAACCAGGAAAGCAAGATTCAAAATGTAATCAGGTAGAGCTGTATTTTTAATGATGCATTCGTACGTCAACTCGGGTAATTAAACAAATATAAAATGAGACAAATTGTTGTTTTATTTATTTCTGTCTTCACTCTGGTCCGGTCAACTTTGGATCCAGATCCACCTGTACAAAACACACATTGCAATGTTCCTATTCATGCTGTCAGTTTGCCTCTGCCTGCTAGGATGCATATCTACATACATTTTTCTGCTTGTAAGAACAAGCCTTGGGCCCAATTGGGAAGCAGGTGGAGTCTTTCCCAATACCTGGAATGCTTTTTTAAAAAATGACAACAGCTGCCAGTGACTAAGCAATTTTGGCATAATGTTGAAAAACAGAACCATGAAGATAGATGAGCAGCTGAACTATAATCATTAAGGTTCAGATCCTGGCTCTGTTGCCCATCATTTGGTCATTTCTCCTCTCTTGACCATACTTTCTTCTGCAAAGTGGCCTAAAACCATGTCTATTGCATGGGGTGTCTTAAGAATTAAATAAAATAGTGTACATGAAGAGCTTAGCTCAGTGAATGGTGCATGATAGGCACCTGATTAACGCTTGTCATTGTTCATTACCACTGAATTGCCAATTTAGGCAACTCATAACCTTATTGAGCCTCAATTTTCTTACCCACGAAATGGGAATAATAATATCTATGTCAGGGTGCCTGAATGGCTTAGTCAGTTAAGCATCCAACTCTTGATTTCAGCTCAGGTCATGGTTTCAGGGTCATGAGATCATGCCCCACGTCAGGCTCCCTACTGGGCATGGAGTCTGCTTAGAGTTCTCTCTCTTTCTCTCTCTGCCCCTTTCTTGCTCTCTTTCTCTCTCTCTCTCTCTCTCTCTCTCAAGTAAATAAATAAATAAACTGCTTAAAATAATAATAATATCTATGTCACAACATTACTAGGAGGACCAAAAATGGTAATGGTGGTTGTTGCTATTGTTAAGCACTGTGGGGTGAGAAGTAAAGCGAGCTTCTGAATGATGGAAGAATCCAGCCTCACCCTGAAGAATGAGAAGGACAGTGGGGTTCATCAAAAAGGAGAGCCAAGCATCAAGAGGACACATCAGCTGCATCAGCTACGATACCATCACCTGAGGGCAGAAGGGAGTGGAGGACCCAAAGTGCCAACACAAATGAGACGCCAGTGATGTCATCAGGGCAGCTTGGTGGGGGCAAGAAGATGCAAGCAGGTGATGGAGGACTTGATCCACCTGACCCAGGAGGCAGCCGGGGTGCATGAGGACAGGGGAAAGGTCATGTGCTCAGGTTTGAGCTGATGGCAGAAAGCAGGCACCTGGAGGAAGCAAAGTGATCGGCCAGCTATACTTGAAGTCTTATGAAGAAGTGCAGGACGAGATGAGGACCACTGTCTTTGTGAATGGCACAATCCCCCTTCTGCTGTCATTCCAGGGCTTCTCATGTGGTGACATGGGTGGCCTTTCATCAGTGACCAGTCTTGCCCATGGAGTCATTGATCCATAGGTTTTCCATGTGCCTCTGTCCCCCAGCTGGCATGACCTAGGTCATGTGGCTGCCAAGGTGGCCGACCATGGCCAGCATGGTGGAGAGCACAGGCTGGCATCCCCAAGTGGGGCCCACATGTGTGGTCCCAGAAGGCTGCACGAGGCTGAGGTGGGGGAGCAGGGAGTGGTGTGGATGGAGGAGGGGGTGCTCCCCAGGGTGGAACGAAGTTTTATCCTTTAATTTTCCAGCAATCTGAAATCAACAACCCAGCCCATTGGGCAGAACCTCTCAGGCAGGGGCCAAAATACAAGATAAGGAATAAAGTCACGGTAGGTTTCCATCCTGAGTCAGACATTATGAAAGGTCAGCTACCACACTGGGCAGTAGGTGGCTGTGAGCGTGACTGGTGACATCTCTGGCAGGCCAGGGCATACTTCCCCTATGGCTTGACCATCACTCCCCACACAGGGCAATTCTGCAGATTTGGGCTGTGTGGGTCCCATCACCAGCCTGCTCAGAAATGCCACTCGCTGCAAATGAGAAAACTGTGTCTTCAGAAAATACCTTTGCAAGGAAGCTTTTCTGTTCCCCTCATTGTCCTGCTAGCAGACAGCCAGCCTTAAAAGATACCAAAAAAAAAGGAAGAAAAAGGAAATATGGAGAAGAGATCATATTATATTGACACAAGTTTCCACCAAAATTACCTGGTAATTTACCTTGGCAGTTAAGGAACAGTGTCTCTTGACGACTGTCCTATCAAAATTTCCCCTGAGGTTTGTCAGCAGGATTTCAGAGATGAAAACAAGGCTATCCAGTGGAGTTCCCCATCAGCTGTCAGTTGCATGCTGTGCATCACCCACTTTTACATCCTGTAATTAAATCAGTGAGCCTTTCAGACTATCTCTGTTTCTAAATAACATGGAATGAGGATCTTTCCAATTGCTGCTCACACACAATTTGTGCTGTCACTGTCTGACTTGAGGGATGGTAAGGAAGAAGAAGTAAAGTCCATCTGGGAATTTCATTCAACCAGAGAATGCCAACAGATAGGAGAGGTGGAGAGTATACACAAATGTTATAAATGGGGTCCTCTGTTGTCACAAATCTTGCAAGAAGAAAAAGCTTTGGGATTGGCTCTTTGGAGCTCATGTTTTTAAAGAATGCACTCCTCTGTCATCATCAAGACAGTATGGTACTGGCACAAAAACAGATACATAGATCAATGGAACAGAATCGAGAGCCCAGAAATGGAC
This sequence comes from Eumetopias jubatus, assembly GCF_037043125.1. Lineage (NCBI taxonomy): Eukaryota > Metazoa > Chordata > Mammalia > Carnivora > Otariidae > Eumetopias > Eumetopias jubatus. The sequence continues at coordinate 5,223,474 of NW_028274815.1, forward strand.
CCTCAACTCTATGGTCAACTCATCTTTCACAAAGCAGGAAAGAATGTCCAATGGAAAAAAGACAGTCTCTTCAACAAATGGTGTTGGGAAAATTGGACAGCCACATGCAGAAGAATGAAACTGGACCATTTCCTTACACCACACACAAAAACAGACTCCAAATGGTTGAAAGACCTAAACGTGAGACAGGAGTCCATCCAAATCCTAAAGGAGAACACAGGCAGCAACCTCTTCGACCTCAGCTACAGCAACTTCTTCCTAGAAACATCGCCAAAGGCAAGGGAAGCCAGGGCAAAAATGAACTGTTGGGATTTCATCAAGATAAAAAGCTTTTGCCCAGCAAAAGAAACAGTCCACAAAACCAAAAGACAACCGACAGAATGGGAGAAAATATTTGCAAATGACATATCAAATAAAGGGCTAGTATCCAAAATCTATAAAGAACTCATCAAACTCAACACCCAAAGAACCAAGGATCCAATCAAGAAATGGGCAGAAGACATGAACAGACATTTTTCCAAAGAAGACATCCAAATGGCCAAGAGACACATGAAAAAGTGCTCAACATCGCTCAGCATCAGGGAAATCCAAATCAAAACCTCAATGAGATACCACCTCACACCAGTCAGAATGGCTAAAATGAACAAGTCAGGAAACGACAGATGTTGGCGGGGATGCGGAGAAAGGGGAACCCTCCTACACTGTTGGTGGGAATGCAAGCTGGTGCAACCCCTCTGGAAAACAGTATGGAGGTTCCTCAAACAGTTGAAAATAGAGCTACCATACGATCCAGCAATTGCACTGCTGGGTATTTACCACAAAGATACAAATGTAGGGATCCGAAGGGGTACGTGCACCCCAATGTTTATAGCAACAATGTCCGCAGTAGCTAAACTGTGGAAAGAGCCAAAATGTCCATCGACAGATGAATGGATAAAGAAGAAGTGGTATATATACACAATGGAATATTATGCAGCCATCAAAAGGAATGAGATCTTGCCATTTGCAACGACGTGGATGGAACTGGAGGGTGTTATGCTGAGCAAAATAAGTCAATCAGAGAAAGACATGTATCAGATGACCTCACTGATATGAGGAATTCTTAATCTCAGGAAACAAACTGAGGGTTGCTGGAGTGGTGGGGGGTGGGAGGGATGGGGTGGCTGGGTGATAGACATTGGGGAGGGTATGTGCTACGGTGAGCGCTGTGAATTGTGCAAGACTGTTGAATCGCAGATCTGTACCTCTGAAACAAATAATGCAACATATGTTAAGAAAAAGGAAAAAGAAGAAGATAGCAGGAGGGGGAGAATGAAGGCGAGTAAGTCGGAGGGGGAGACGAACCATGAGAGACGATGGACTCTGAAAAACAAACTGAGGGTTCTAGAGGGGAGGGGGGTGGGGGGATGGGTTAGCCTGGTGATGGGTATTAAAGAGGGCACATTCTGCGTGGAGCACTGGGTGTTATGCACAAACAATGAATCATGGAACACTACATCAAGACCTAATGATGTAATAATGTATGGTGATTAACATAACAATAAAAAATTTAAAAAATAAATAAAGAATGCACTCCTACCTCATTTCCACATGGCAAAAGCATGATCCTCAGTAACAAACTGAGATTTTTTGCATGAATTATTAAGGATCCAGGCCAGAAAACTAGAGGTAATTGCTTCAATTTGTCAATAGAGATGCAACTTGTGGCCAGACCAAGAAGATTGGAGATAAAAATCAAAGAAAAGGAATGAAGGCCAAAGATGGAGCTCAAGGAGTATGTCCAAAAGGAGTTATCAAAATAGCACACAGCAGAAGCCCCTCAGGAGCTGGGAGGCAGAACCAAAGGGTCTGTAAATCAGGACACAGAGCAGGAACTGTGGATCAGAATGTGAGGACAGAGGTCAGGGGGCCAGCACTGGCTGGGTTCCACGGGCTTCTATGCTTTTGCGGGCAGGAAACACCCTTTTAAAGGCACCAGGCACCGAGAAAGAAAAGTCACAAACACCCTGCTTAGGATGGGGCTGTTTTGAGCTGTCAGCAGCACTCATAAGAAGAATATCAGGATATATCCAACAGTTCAGGATATCATCCAACAGTTACGGAGCCACCAACACGTGGCCAATAGTCCATGACTGTTTTACACTGACCTCCCTTACTGCTCACAACAGCCATGTGCAGTGAGTGTGAAACAAGCGATCATACAAAGTGAAAGTGCTCGCCAATGGTGTGTGTGTGTGTAGGAGTGTCACATAAGCCACTAAGACCTTTGGACTTCATTCTGGATACAATGGAGTTTAAGCAATTAGGGGCTATAGACTCCTTTGAGAAACTGATAAAACACTCCAATCTTTCCCCCGGGATTAAAAAAGAAAAAAAAAAAGCATACAGACATTGTTGCCAAAATTTATATATAAATTCAAGTGGTTTACAGTCCCTCTGAGGCCCATGCATGGATGCCCCAGTTTATAAAAATGTGCAGTAGATAACATGAGGTCAAAAAAGAGTGCAGGAAATTGACATATCTAGAGATGAACTTATTTATTCATAACTGTGCAAAATTCCATTGCTGATACATAATTTGTTAATAAATATTATCATATTATGTTGTTTCAACATAAAATGAGACTAAGGAATGATCTTATTCCTAATCATCTGAAGACAAGCTCAAAAAACTTGATTTTTATTAAACTTCCTACGTGCCACAATTACAAATACACAGATACCATATTCCCTGAAATTACAAATTTCCTGTAAATATAAAGCAATGAAAATCCTGTACTGTTCTTAAAATAATAATCTATCAGCCACTTACAAATTGGCATCAAAATACCTATACCTACTCATCTAAGGTCCTCTGATCCAGCATATGTCAAGGTGAATGCAAAAGGCCACACTGTTCCTCATTCTTGGCAGGCCATTAGTTGCCACCATATTGATTTTACTATACTAATTATCAAAATGGGTGTATGGAAGCAGGTACTCCCTAGGCAAATAGGCCTGTCTTATTTACAACTGGAAATTTCAAGAGGAGGACCTCCAAACACATTTGACAAACAGCATCGTGCGCTGATGTAAATCAAGAGGGCCTGGGGTTCTTTCAATCTGTGAGCAATTTTATCGGCATATTCTGAAATAGCTGGACTTCTCTGCTTCTACTAGGCAAATTACAAAAGCTGGAAGTCAGCACCTAAGAGGTCAGATTTGACGTGAGCCATTCATAACATCACAGGCTATGCTGGGGTAGTAAGCCCACAAGGGCAGGGCAAGGTTATCACACAGCCTCTGACTGGGGCACACATGGGTCAGGCAGCAGATAAAGACAGAAACTGCAAGACCAGATGTCTCAGGCTCTTTTCCATTTCCATTTCCAAAGGTCTTCTGATCGCTGCCTGGGAATGCACTTACGTGGCCGACCTCCTCTCTTCTCACTCCATAACAGGTGCATGGCCCCGGTGCCTCCCAGCATGGCTCTGATTTCTCTGGGTCTCTCCTGTAGGTGCCTCTTAAAGGAATCCCACCTTGCACCCATCTGCCTCTTGAGACTGCAGGATCCTCCACTGGGGACAGTATAGGAGGGACTGGAGGTCAAGATGTCCAGTGACAGGCAAGTCCCAGCACCCAGGGTTGGATCAGGAGGAGCCAGAGGCCTCAGAGTAAATCCAGACCCTTCATGCAAGGGGACTGTAGAGCATCAGATCTGGGAAGGTAAATGTGTCCTCAGGAAAAAGAGTTGGGGGAAGGGATAAAGCTCAAACCCAAAGCCAGGAATATCTGGAAATAAGATTCAAGATGAGATCCAACGTTAAGAGAAAAGGAAGAGGAATCAATCATCGTGTTGTGAGAAGAGCTGAAATATCTGAATCTTGTTCTTACTGGATACAGGCTGCAGGGTCCTTGGAAGGGATGACCTGGACCAGGAAAGGGATCAGGATGACTAGACATGTCCGCAGCACGTGGCCATGTGACACAAGCCACAGCTTCATAATCTGTCTGGACTGGGTTAGAATTATGTTGACAGTTGACACCCTTTACAGTCTGTGTGTGTTTGGACAAATCACCTCTTGGAGCTGCAACCTTATCAGCTCCACAAGAAGATAGTAGTATCTATACTGTGGTTTTATGGGCATCACTTGAATGTATATGCAGCCCCCTCCTACAGTATCTGGTGTGCTGTGGTGTCATTGACATTGTCTGAAAGCTTCCGTGACCAGACTTAGCCTGTGTTCCAAAAGTCCCTTAACCCCGTTCCTTCCCGAGGGCAGAGTTTTCAGCTACATCAGCCCAATACCCATGACTTCTTGGTAGACTCCTGATTACGAGTACTTTGCCCCATTGCTCCATAAGTAAACTTGTCCTCCCGGGCTTTCTGATGGTTCAGAAAACAATTGTTTCATATTCAAGGAACTCAGAGGCCTCTCCATTTTTTGACTTTGTGCACTAGAGTTCTCCGTAGCTGCCCCCCTCCCGTGCTGCCAGTGTAGACAAGGCAACACCGCTGGATGCAGATGGCAGCTTTTGTCTGATAGCGGGGAGAAGAGGGAGGAGTTTTGGCAGATCTGGGGGCTGGGAGTAAAGATAAGGTGGCTGAGAGGGATGCTACAGTTCCCCATTGTGGTCAGACTTAAAGCCAGTGAAAGATCTTTACTAGGAACTTTGTGAGTCTGGACACAGAACCAATAGAGGTCCCATTGAGCAGAAGAGACACTGGGTTGGAGAAGTGGTCATTCTTTTGCCTTTGCCTAGATTCTAGCAGCTCGCTTGCATACCCTCCAGCTGGTGGCTTGTGGGGCACAAACACTGGGCCTCTTTTGATGAGTATTGGATCCTGAGGCAGCAGACCCCTCCTTCGAGCAGCTCCATGGACAGATACGGATGGCGTGAGGCAAGCAGGGCACCCCTCATGGGTGGCTCTTCCTTTTCACCTTCCATCTCATTCCCTCCGTCTGCTCCTCTGATGCTCTCTAGCACTGGAGCTGGCTTGCTTTAGCAATATGTGGGCCATGCGGGGGAGTTGTGGTTGTAGGCACAGACCAACGTTGCTGGAAATTCCAGGAACACTTGTGAGGAGGAGGAGGAGGAAGAGGAGGGTTGGTGAAGAAGAGCGCATGATGTTTCATTGCCACAAAAAGAGTGCCCGATTCCATCCATCATTTGTGGGTTCTGAAAAACGTAGGGATGGCTTGTTCTCAGAATAAATTTGAACCAGTATTCACACTTTATTATTGCTAGAGGGAGACCTAAGGCAATCCAGTATAGGATTGTCCGTTCGCATCCCCATAGAACTGTGCGTCTCAGGGAAACTGAGGCACGATGTGCAGAGACAGGTGCCTGATGACACCATCCAGCTACAATCCCTGTCCCGCAGTCTCCGGGAGGCTGTGGGGGCCTCCAGCAGTGCATATTTAATCAGTATCTGTCAGAAAGCTTAATAGATTTCTTTCTCTACTTTCAGAACACATCATTTCTAGGCTGTGAAAAAAGCAAGAGGAATTTACTTTTAAGTATATAATATTCTTTAACAACAACAACAAAAATCCCACTTCCTTCAGGCTAAAATGCCAGTCTGTTTGCCCCTTTCTGAGTCCACTGGGCCATGCAGTTCCCGGTGAAGATCTAGAGGAAAAACCCTTCCCTCTCTAGCCCCAGGTAGAACAGTGAGAGGGCATTCTATGGCAGGATAGGTGGCCTGCGGTGGGAGTCACTCACCCATGGCAAGGAAATATTCAATCACAAATCTAATTTGTAGTCAAGTGTTTGAAAGAAGGTGCAGGAGAAATTGATAAAATGATAAACAGCCTTGATTTTAAAATAAGATAAAGAAAGATGAGCCCTGACACAAATTTTCTCTGCTTGATGATTCTTCCTTCTCTCCTGACTCGGTGGAACACAGCGGCCATCCAGCCATCCTTCCCGTCCAGCCTAAGCTTGCCGCCCCGCCGGCCACCGGGCTGAACTCGGGGTCCCACCCCTTGACCATCTTGCAGGGCTTTGCTCTAGCTCTTTCTTTACACCTTCCCTCGGGTTCCCTCCATCAGCTCCTTTGCCCTCACCCCACATACTTATTCATATGTCCCCGATCCATTCATTAATTTAAAAAAAAAAGAAGAAGAAGGAAGCTCAACCTCCTTTGATTTTGACTTGGTCATCCTCTGCTTCCTTCCGTCTAATTCTAGAAAGACAGTCCGAAAAAGAGAAACCCATGAGCACCAACGGAGTGAGGCCTACGTGGAGAGCTGGTCAGTGGAGGAGGCCCCGGGGGCAGGCGTGCCCAGAGGGTGGGCTGCCCTGCCTCGTGGGTACGTCATCCTGGAGACGGCAGCTTGAGTGACGGAGGCCCACCCCGCAGCTCGCTGGGCTCGTGTCTGCAGGGGCAGAGCAGACTGGACATGGGACCATGGGCTGGGCCAGAGCGCGGAGAGGGCTGCCCCCAGGCCAGAGCAGCAGTGGAGGCCTCCCTGGGCCCTGGAGGGCATGGGTGGCTGCAGGGGAAGGAACTCAAGAGGGAGGACAGGGAGGGAGCCCAGCAGGAGGCGGAGAAGGGCCCCACCGTGGGCTCCCTCCCACGCTCTTTATCACACCCACTGCCCTCTCTCCGGGTTCCATGACTCCCCACCTGGTAGGACCGCTCTTTCATTACAGCCTCATCTTCTCGAAGCCCTAGGTTCAGCTGACTCTAACAGACAAAGAAAAGGTTACTGAGCACGGACATGATAATTGCTCATAAATCCCCCTGTGCACACGCCCGGCACTGGGGAGAGCGTGCAGCTGCGGCCAGGAGCTGAGGGGAGGCGGCCATGTCCCAGGAACCTGCCACAAGCCCAGTAGGAGTTGAATAGGGAATGGGAATTAGAAGATCCCTAAAAACGGGCGCCTGGATGGCTCAGTCATTAAGCATCTGCCTTCGGCTCAGGTCATGATCCCAGGGTCTTGGGATCAAGCCCCGCATCGGGCTCCCTGCTCCGCGGGAAGCCTGCTTCTTCCTCTCCCACTCCCCCTGCTTGTGTTCCCTCTCTCGCTGTGTCTCTCTCTGTCAAATAAATAAATAAAATCTTTAAAAAAAAAAATCCCTAAAAAGAAAACAAAAAAAAAAAAAGGAGGAAGTCACACTCCCTCTGATGAACATAAGCCACATGTGAAGAAAGGATAGAAGATCTTGGAATGGAAAAGAAGAAGAATATTGGATCTTTAAGAATCAACAAACGAAAAACACACCATGCGTTATCTGGTTAACCATTAGATTGGACAGGATTCAAAGGGAAAAGAAAGAAAATGATGTAAGGGCCGGACTTGAGAACCGTCCAGATGGTGCTGGAAGCTGAGGCAACAGGCAAGATCAAATAAATGTTTTCAAGACAGCAGAAAGGGCGGGCCACCAGGCCTCCAGCCGCCTGTCATTTGTCCCCAAATATGGGAAAGCCCCTTGTCACTCTCCATGTACCTAAGACGCTGCATCCGGGGATGTAATGAATGGGGATTTCTTAGCAACGAGATGCCCTATATTCCTCAGCAATACGTTCACATACTACAAACCTAATTAATTCGAGTCCATTTTGTCCAGTCCCTTGTGCTCTGAATTAATGAGATTTTCATGCAGTCTATCTGGGTAACAGCTTCATGTCCCTTCATTTTCTCAGATGCTCAGAGTCCAAAGGGCCTCCAGCGAGCCGTCCTGTCACCACGGCCGTTTATCGGTGATTTCCCCAAGTCTGGGAGTTGAGGGCAGAGGACCAGGAAGGCCGCTGGTCACATCACTCTCCAGGGTCCTCCTGCTCCCTGAGTCACTCCCTGAGCCTCATCCTTCTGCTGGCATTTCTGGGCAAAGTTCTCTGCACGTCCCACTGGAGAGCAGGAAGAGGTGGCTTGCTGGCGATCGCGTGCTGGCCTTGGTCCAGCCACGACGGCTCACGCAGGGTGTCTGGGACCCCCACATAGACCCCGTGCCTCCCCGTCCTCCTGCCTGGATCAGGACATGGCCTTCCCCTACTGCCAAAGGGCCGGTTCCCAGCCCCGGATGCAGAGCAAGTATGGGGATGCACCAGGAGCCAACAGCAATATGCATGTGCGTGATTACTTCTCTCTGCGTGGGTGAGTGCAGAAAAGAGGAAAAAATGCAGTGTGGACCTTCTTGAACTCACTTATCTCCACCCACGCACTCTCATGACCACCCACACCGTATCCATTTCCTGGACTGTCTTTCTACTCTCCCCACCTTCTTGTACAAAAAAAATAATAAGGGGGGTTCTTTTTCTGTGCATGTGTCCTAACTTCTCTGTGAAAAATGTCCTGACTCTTAACCGGAGCATCTTCTTCTCCTACTGCAGATTGCTCCGCCTTGCAGTACTCCTGATGCATTTGTGCCTGCCTTCCAGCTAGACTGTGAGCAACTTGAGGCAAAGCCTGTCTCTTTTCATCTGTTACCCCATCACGGGGCTCAGCATATGGGCGACACAAATCCAGGGCACTGGACAGACGGTCACAGGCCAGGAAACCCGTGCAGACTGCTCAGGACCACAGAGCTGGGGAACAGCCAGTATCGGGCAGTCACCGGCAGTGGGGACCCAAGAGGGCATCTCCCAGGGGAAGAGCAGGCCAGATGCCCAGTGCTCCCCACCAACGGTGTGGCCGGACTGCTACACTTCGTTACCACGCGAGACCACTGGGAATGTTGTGGGCTCGTCCACTCCTTCAACAGACCCTGAACACTTCTGAGAAGCAGGCTTGAGCTACCTGCTGGGGACAGGGAGGTAGGGAGCTCAGGATCCTGGGAAAGCCACTATTTGAGTGCAGGGGCTCAGAGACAGGTCAGCAGAGCCTGTCTTGGGGTCACAGAGGATAGACCCCAAACCCTGCTTGAAGGAGACAGGAAAGCCCCCCAGAGGAGAAGGTCCTAAGCACACAGGAAGAACTGCCATGTCAGTGCAGGGCAGAGCAGGAGGGGTGCACACAGAGGAAGGCACACTCCCAAAGCTGTGAGGGCAAGGGTCTCATGCCACGGAAAGCCCATGCTGGTTAAAGAGCCATCATCAAGGAAGACCATACACACCAACTTTAACTCATCACCTGTGGAGAGGGGTGCGTGTGTCTGCACACACCACATGCAGTGATATGTGGGGAAAGGTTTAACAACTGGCTGAGGGTGGGGTGACCCTCATTTGTCCAATTTGCCAATCCCTGTGGTGGACACGGTCCACCTTCAAGTCAAGAGTTGGGAAGAGATGAGCCCCAGGAGACCCGTGCATTTGGCGAATGGGAGGCATGAGCCATTTCGGGTTCTTTCTTAAAGGTATATCCTTCCGTAGGACTTACCAAATTTCTTCAAGTGTGAGCCAATTGTTTCTGCATGGTATTGTTTCCAGTTCCCTGTTTCTCTTTTCTACCGAGTGGATTTAGAATTCAAAAATGCTTGTGGAACAATCATAATGCAGGATGCTTTTCATTTTGGCCACTTTCCCTCTCCTTTACAGTCATCTTTCCTACACCAAATTCAACTTCTATTTGAGCTACTGCCTTGTGTTCAGTCCAAATTATTCAACTTAGCTTTTATTGAAAGAGCTCAGGATTTTTGTTTACACAGGCGGATTAAATATCTTTCCCTCCTAAAATCCCCTTAAAATGACAGTAAAGAGATAAAAGTAAAAGGTAAAGACTCAAAGAGCAAGGAGGGTGGGAGGAAGACACGGGGAAGAGAGGGCCAGGGGAGTGCTGAGCTGGGGAGCACCGACAGTGGCCCTGACTCAGCAGACCAGAGACACCGGGGCCCCGGGAATGCTGAACCCACAAAGGTAGGACTTGGGCCAGCCAAGGTCAGGTGGGCAGGTAGTCCCAGAGGACCCTGGAAAAAGAGAGGCAGGGTGGGGGTGCTAGAAGCAGGCTGGGTGGGTGGAAATTTATAGAAGAAGCAATTAGGGAGCTGCCCGGCCCCACCCTCACAAAAGACTGAGGATCAGCTCTGGACATGTGGGTCCAAAAGACCCTGGATCCAGGACACCAGCTGTCCCCAGCTGGACTCCAAGACATGACCTCTACTGCTCACCCGCTTGTACCCACCGGCTTTGGTCCCATATTTTACTTAAGCTCTTCTTTCCAGCTTATCTCACAGGCAAAAAAGACCCAAGGGCATAACATCCATGATGGAAACTGAAACCACCCCTCAAGCAATAACAATGGTCTGACAAAGAGCTCAGGCCAGTCCAGACCACCCAGACTAGTTGGAGCTTAACCCTTGACTCACGCCTGTGCGGATGGGCCACAGAGTGACTGAGCATTGCCTTTACCTCATTATAAGACTAAAATCTCTGCCCAACAAGGAACACAAGCCTCATTTAGAGAACATACAATGTATGTACAGGCATGTTTCCTTAAGGTTCATGCAGGACCTTCTGCCCACCTCTATATATGATGGCAAGCTTCCCCATCACAATATTCATCCTAACCCTAAATAAAAGGAACCCATTCACCCTTGCCTGGGGAGTCACGGCTTTGGAAGTTATTCCCAGGGATCTCCTTATTTGCTGAAAATAAAGTTTCTTTTGTGCAACAACTCACCTGGTGTGGTTTCTATCTGTGACTCACCATGGAGCCAACTTACGTTGGTTCGGTTACACAGCCACACGGAGGAGAGGGTGCTACTCCCAAAATCAGGGAATTAAATGAAAGTGTGCCCCCAGAAAAAGGAGGCTCCCTACCACCCGGTTCCTTGACTCTGGGAAACCCTTCTATGGATGAAACAGTGGGTTTCCTGCCCAATCAGTGTCAACAACACCTAAGAACACCACTCCATACACACACACACACACACGCGCGCGCACACACACAATTACACACACCCAGCACTCACACTCACAGACATCCGGAGAGTTGCCCATCTGCTTGTTTTGTCTAACACTTACATATTATTCGACATGCGATGAGCACCAACCCACTAGACCAAAGCCTCTACCAGGAAAGAGAGGAAAGAAGGGAGGGCCGGAGAGCGGGGGTGTAGAAGGAAGGGTAGGAGGGAGGAAAGAAGGAAGAATAGTTGATTCCTGGGGCGATTATAACCAAGTAGCACCAACTTGGTAACTTAAAACAACAGAGATTCATTTTCTCATTCTTTTGGAGGCCAGAGTCCCAAGTCAAGAGCATACTCACCCCGAAGGCAGTAGGGGAGGATCCGTTCCTTGACTCCAGCTCCTGGAGCCCCAGGAGCTCCCTGGTTTTCGGCTGCCTCGCTCAGCCTCTACCTCCGTCCTCACCTGGGCTTCTGCTCGTCTCTCCATGTAGCTTCTAAGGACGTTATCACTGGATTTAGGGCCACACGGGTAATCCAGGCTGACCTCGTCTTGAGATCCCTAACTAAATACCGTCCGCCTAGACCCTCTTTCCACATCAAGTAACAGGGTCCAAGGGTCAGGATGTGGACATATTTATTTTAGGGCCACCATTCAACCCCCTGCGGAAGGAAAAATGGGAAAAGGGAAAGAAAGGAACGTCAACAAAAAGAGAATGAAAACCAAGAGAAAACCAAAAACAAGTAGAAAAACTACTAATTGCCTGTGATAAAAAGATATCGCAGATTTTGCCTCCATGAAATAAGAACAAAAGGGGGAGTGTACTCTCTGTTTACGGCAGTACTGCTCGGGACAGCCGAAAGCTAGAGGCAACCCAAGTGACCATCAAGGGAGGAGTGGATCAACGAAACACCATCTATACACACAGTGGAATACTCCTCAGCCTGAAAAAGGAAGAAGGACATTCTGATGCATGCTATAGCACGGATGACCCTTGAGGACACTTTCTAAGTGAAATAATCCAGTCACAAAGGACAAACAGGGTACGATTCTGCTTAGACGAGGTGTCTAGGTCAAATACAGAAAAGAGAAAGAAATTTCTAGGGGCGCCTAGGGGGCTCAGTCAGTTAAGCGTCTGACTCTTCATTTCAGCTTAGGTCATAATCTCAGGGTCACGGGATCGAGTCCCGTGTCAGGCTCCGTGCTCAGCAGGGAGTCGGCTTCAGGCTTCTCTCTGTCCCTCCCCTTGCTCTCACACGCATGCTCTCTCTCTAAATAAATAAATAAAATCTTTAAAAAAAGAAAGAAAGAAAGAAAGAAAGAAAGAAAGAAAGAAAGAAAGAAAGAAAGAAAGAAAGAAAGAAAGAAAGAAAGAAAGAAAGAAAGAAAGAAAGAAAGAAAGAAAGAAAGAAAGAAAGAAAGAAAGCAAGCAATTTCCAGTGGCTAGGAGAGAGAAGAATGGGGAGTTATTCAGTTTCAGTTCTGCAAGTTGAAAAGACCTTTGGAGTTTGCACTGGATGCACAACAATGTGAATATATTTACCATGACTGAACTAGACATTGAGAAATGACTGCAATAGTAAATTTTATGTTATGCATATTTGCCACAATTAATTTTTTTTAATTTCATAAAAGAGAGGGCATTCAGAGAATACAGAGTTTAGATACTAAAAAGAGGACAGGTGAAATTGAAAATTTATCAGAAACATTCAAATCATTTGTCTTCATAGTTGTTAACTCTAGAACCCACACAGTTAGCCACCACACTTTCTCAACTAGGCTGGGTCACGGTGCCCAGAGAAAGAGGGCTGGAAAATTCACAGTGTAGAATTTGCAACACAGAAAATACAAACTGGTGTGGAAAGCCTGATAGCGGGCCTGGAAAACACCCTTTCAGCTTCAAATATCTCCTTCAATGTTTCCATCATCACTTGAGACGCATCAGACCAAGTCTCTGAATTTTAGTGCACAAACCATGGTCTCAGGATGGAGAGGGACAGAGGGAGAGAACTTTCCAGAGGTCAAATGGACTTCAGAAGCATTGTTTAATAGGCTGACTTTCCAGAAAAGGAAATGCCAGACCAGACCAGAAGTGGTGTGTCCCCAAAACAAGTGAGAAATGAAGGATGCGGCCAGAGCTGACACCCTGGGGTGGTCAACACCTGCTTCTGACTCCTACTCGATTTGGAAATGTTTCCTGAAAAGTCTGGAAATTTGGTGGAAAAAGCAGTCAGAAAACATAAAAATTTGAAAGTAGAAAACTGCCCTTTGAGACTTAAATAGTTCTTTTAACGTTTCCTCCAAATTTGTACTCTCTGACCTTTTCACAAGCCCAGGGAAATGACAGGCTGACGCCACACATCGTGTGAACAGTGGGTTCCATTCACCTAGAGGAGACAGGGCACGGTGTGACATCGTGGTTGCCATGTCCGCACAGGCGTGCAAACCCACCAGAGCCTGGGCTAGCCTGTGCAACATCACATAGCTCCCATCTACTGAGCATGCCTCAAACATGTTAGGTTAGGTGAGCACTTTCTAATAATTCTCAAAACAAACTTGGGAGGCAGATATTATTAGCTGTAGGAATCTAAAGCTAATCTAAATGCCCTTCTAACTGATCTGACAATTGACATTCAGACAGGTTAAGTAATTTGCTAATTTCCCACCAGCTCAAAAAAGGCAGAAATGAGATTCTTTGCAGATCTTTCTGAATTCATCTCTCACTCTCTCTCTCTCTCTCTCGCTCTCTCTCCCATTTGTGCTTCTTCTGCAAAGCCCAGCTCTTGCCAGCTATGAGTTTCAGCCTGGCCCCAGGGCAGTTTGAATTCGCACGAACATCCACACTTCTTATGCAATTTTACTGCAATTGGCATGGAAACCTTCAGACCCCTGGAGTACTGGCAAATTACAGCTCAGTAGAATATAGATGAGAGAGACAGACAGACAGAAATAGGGAGACTGAGAGAGACACTGAGAAAGAGAGAGATGAATTCATTGATCCTTTGGGTTTTTGACAAAAAAAAAAGAAAGTAAACGGTGCCTCTTTCTGTGAAAGTTTCATGTCCCCTCAAGGGGAACCCTCCTACACTGTTGGTGGGAATGCAAGCTGGTGCAACCCCTCTGGAAAACAGTATGGAGGTTCCTCAAACAGTTGAAAATAGAGCTACCATACGATCCAGCAATTGCACTACTGGGTATTTACCCCAAATATACAAATGTAGTGGTCTGAAGGGGTACGTGCACCCCGATGTTTATAGCAGCAATGTCCACAATAGCCAAACTGTGGAAAGAGCCAAGATGTCCATCGGCAGATGAATGGATAAAGAAGAGGTGCTATATATACACGATGGAATATTATGCTGCCATCAAAAGGAATGAGATCTTCCCATTTGCACCGACGTGGTTGGAACTGGAGGGTGTTATGCTGAGTGAAATAAGTCAATCAGAGAAAGACGTGTATCATATGACCTCACAGATATGAGGAATTCTTCATCTCAGGAAACAAACTGAGGGTTGCTGGAGTGGTGGGGGGGTGGGAGGGATGGGGTGGCTGGGTGATAGACATCGGGGAGGGTATGTGCCGTGGTGAGCGCTGTGAATTGTGCAAGACTGTTGAATCACGGATCTGTACCTCTGAAACAAATAATGCAATATATGTTAAAAAGAAGAAGAAGAAGAAGAAGAAGAAGATAGGAGGGGAAGAATGAAGGGGAGGAAATCGGAGAGGGAGACGAACCATGAGAGACGATGGACTCTGAAAAACAAACTGAGGGTTCTAGAGGGGAGGGGGTGGGGGGATGGGTTAGCCTGGTGATGGGTATTAAAGAGGGCACGTTCTGCGTGGAGCACTGGGTGTTATGCACAAACAATGAATCATGGAACACTACATCAAAAACTAATGATGTAATGTATGGTGATTAACATAACAATAAAAAATTTAAAGGAAAAATATTTAATGATATAATGTATCGTGATTAACATAACAATAAAAACTTAAAAAAAAAGAAAGAAAGAAAGTTTCATGTCCCCACAATGCGTCGAGATGTCATCTGTGCCTTCCCCCACCAAGACTCTTGGCCCCCCTCCCTGGGATTGGATGCCCCCTGAGCCGGGAAAGTTGCCCCGGCTGCAGTTGGCGCTGCCCGACGTGAAGCAGCTGGGGCAGGCGGGCGCCGCACATGTCCTCAGCCGCTGCCAGCCCTGGAAGCGCCACACGAGGGCACAGATGCCCTCTGCTACACCCTCTGCTCCGTGAGCTCCTGTCGCAGAGGATGGGCCGGCTGCCCCTGGAGCATTTGCTTACTTGCTGCTGGGGTGTGCCAACTCTAACCCAGGTCGTCTCTCGTTATTTATGCCTCGCCCTGCACTTCTGTCTTGCTCCCGGCTGGCAAGAAGGGCCTGGAAAACCATGGCATGCGGTGCGCACCGTGTTGGTCACACGAGCCTCCATCAGAGACGGGGAGAAGGGGTGCGGTCTCAGAGTGTCATCGCCGGAGGTGCCCTGGGGGCATCCTCACGGCCCGTCGCTTGAATGCTGCTCAGCGTGGAAACCACAGATGTCAGGCAATGCAGAGCTGTGGGCTGGAGGGGGAGCAGAGGACTCGGGCCCCTTCTGGTTCCTGTCGCTTATGATGCTCCCCAGCCACCCCCAAAAAGCAAACGATGAAGCCACAGATCTCACCAAACCTCTTGATTCCACTCATGAGGAAACAGACCCATGAGGAAGGCAGGCTAGCCCAGGAGACGTACACTAACGTTTGGCGGAGGATAACTTCTCCACAGCAGTCTGGGCCCCTGTTCTTTCGGCCATCCTGCCTCACCCAGACGAGAGTCGGCACAAGGTGGCTTTCTCACTAGGTCCCCTGCTGCCCACTCGGGCGTGTCCTTCGGGTCACCTTCCTCTCCTTAACCTCGCTTGCCTCTCCACCAAGCTGCTTTTCAGTGTGTGTAAATTTACATTTAGATGGAGAACATGGTCCATTTGCTAAGGTACATTTCGGTAAGTGACAAATTCCAGAATGGCAGTGCATTAGTTACAACCAATTAGGAGGAAATTATCACTGTAAAGTGCTCCTATCCACTGCACTGGGACAGAAGGCCAACATGGAGCATCTACTAAGTCTTACCTCATCGGGCTCTGCAGACAGTGGAGAGGTTTAAATCCAATTCAATAAAATATTTGATGTAAAGACTGAATCCATAGGACTATAAATTCCAGTTAGTGATCCAGAAGGAGGTGACTTCACAGAGGCATACATCATCTGCCTCCTCTCTCCACCGTTACCATCAGCAACAGATGTTGGAAAACCTTGCTGTTTAGAAGATATAATAACACACATTCAAGTCCAAGCTCTGCCACTTGAAGGGTGCGTGATCTGGAGATCATTCATTCTCTTGTGTGCAAAATAGAGACAATTATACACACATACCTTGTTGGACCTAAAATGGGTAAAACTTGCAGAGACTCTACCCAGCACATAGTAAGTGTTCAATCAACGGCAGCCCCTATCACTATGTTAACATTTCCTACACAACAGTGGTACCACTTAATACTCATTAAAGCAAATATGTATCACTGCCGTAATAAACAGAGTATTTAGTGCCATGTATATGCCCAACACTTGAGTCCATCTTAGGGAGATTTCAAAGAAGTGCAAAATGTAGCTCTTACCATCAAAATAATTCACGAGATAGGTGAAGAGAAAAATAAATACATGTTCCAACACCAAAATAATTTCAAATGGATTAAAAAATAAAAGTAAGATAATCACAAACCAGAAGAAAATTAGGACACAGAAAAAAATTTTTTAATTTCTCCTGAAGTTAAGAAATAACAAGAAAGAGACACAGTGATGTTTGTAGCAGCTTTATTCATAATTGCCAAAACTTGGAGGCAACCAAGTGAGTGAGTAGATTTAAAAAGAAAAAAAAAAAAGTGGCCCATCCAGACAATGGAATATTATTGAGCACTAAAAAGTAATTACAAGCCATGAAAAGACATGGAGGAAACTCAAATGCTTATTACTGAGCAAAAGAGGCCAATCTGAAATGGTTACAAACAGTATGATTCCAGCTCTATGACATTCTGGAAAAGGTAAAACAATGGAGACATTAAACAGATCAGAAGCTGCCAGGGCTTCAGATCGGGGAATTAGAGGTGAATAGGCAGAGCACCGAGGATTTTTAGGACAGTCAAGCAATTGTGTATGGTACTATGTGGTGGATACATGTCATTATATATTCGTCTAAACCCACAGAATGTACAACACCGGGGGTGAGCTCTAACGCAAGTCGCGGACTTCGAGTAATGATGATGTGACACTGGAGGTTCATTGACTGTGGCAAATATCCCACCCTGGCTGGGAATGTTGACAGCGAGCAAGGCGTGCATGCATGGGGACAGGGGTACGTGGAACATCTCTGGACCTTCTTCTCAATTTTGCTGTGAACCAGAAACTACTTTAAAATATGTCTTTACAAAAAAAGAAAGAAAGAAGCTGTTAAGGAAAAGATTTCAATACATAAAAAATGGAAAAGCTCTTCACAAAAAATAGCATAAAACCAAACTGTACAACACATATGACATAGGACTAATGACTAAATATATAAAGAAATCTCACAAAGCAACATTGTAAAAAGACAGAGGCCCAACAGAAGGCTTCAGCAATGTAAATGAACCCACAGAGGAAGCAAGACAAAAGACTTAGAAACATAAAATGATTTTCAAGACTTCATTTTTACTTTAAGAATACAAATTAAGGGCGCCTGGGTGGCTCAGTCAGTTAAGCGTCTGCCTTCAGCTCAGGTCATGATCCCAGGGTCCTGGGATCGAGCCCCACACTGGGTTCCCTGCTCAGAGGGGAATCTGCTTCTCCCTCTCCCTCTCCCCCTGCCCCCCCCGTTTGTGCTTTCTCTCTCTCTGTCAAATAAATAAATAAGACCTTTTTTTAAAAAAATACAAGTTAAAACAATGTGATAAGATTGTTTACCTCTACAACTTGCAAAAAATTAAAATGGGGGAATACTATACACTGTTGGTGTGACTAAAATAGTACAAATTTTTGAATGCCAAATAGATCAATTTGGAACAATTAAAAATGGATAAAATGAACATATTATTTGACTCAGTGGCTACTTTGTTATACATTTATTCTATAGATATGCTCACAGAAATACATGAATACGTTTAAGTACACACACACACCCACACACATATGCATACACAATGGTGTGCATCTGCTGATTATTATAGCTAAGAGCTGGAGACAACAGTCAGTCAATCAAGAATCTGTCAAATACAAAGAAAAAAAAAAGAGACAAACGAAAAAACAGACTCCTAACCACAGAGAACCCACTGATGGTCACCGGAAAGGAGGTGGGTGGGAGACGGGTGAACTTGGTGATGGGGATAAAGGAGGCACCTGTCGTGAGGAGCACTGAGTAATGTACAGAATTGGCCGATCACTGTATTGCACACCTGAAGCTAATACAACACTGTATGCTAATTATACTGGCATTCAAAAAGTAAAACATTTTATAAAAGAGTCTATTAAATAATTTAGGATTGCCACATACAATGAAACACTATACAGATGTGAAAAAGAATTCAGTCGATACCAGTGTTCTCCTATGAAAAATTCCAAGATGTATTTTAAGTGAAAAACAAGGTATAAAACATATGCATAAGGCTACCATGTGTTTTAACAAACAGAAAACAAAATATAGATCTATGATTAGTTATTTAATGCGTGAAAAAAGAAAAGAGGCCCAGTGGGAGCTCCTAGGGAGTGAGGCCGCTTTCAGAGAAGGAAGAGGCTGGAGGGGTTGGCTGAGAAGGAAGAGGGTGGAGGGGTTGGCCGAGAAGGAAGAGGCTGGAGGGGTTGGCCGGGTGCGCTAGGCAACGGGAGGCCAGCGTCCAGTCAGACGCCGGGGAGACCGCCAGAGACCCGGGGTGGCAGACAAACACGGGTCATCTCCCATCGCACAGCGAGGATGTGGGGACAGCACTGGAAAGCCCTAAGAGGGGGAAGCATCCCGGCCTCTGGGGAGCCACAGGGGGGAGGGGCCGTGGGCCCCACGGACCTGAGCCGACCAGAGACAGAGTTTAAGAGAGAAGGTGAGGGTGCCATTTAGCGCACTTCACTCGGGGTGCGGGAGGCCAGTGGCACAGGGAAATGCAGATCTGCAGCAATGGTTAAAGGAATCAGATGTGTTTTTGCCTGAAAAAGGGGAAAAGAGCCTCAGAACCCCAAGAACTGCTTCCAGAGAAGGGGCCACAGTATCCTGTGTACCCCTCAGAGGGGAATTGGAGGGGAGGGGAGGGCCAGAGCCTGAGCAGCCCCAGTGTGGGTTCTGGGCTCATCTACACAGGCCTCCGCCTCTTCCTGGGAGAAGGTTCCAGCTTCCAGGGGAGGGGAGTGGGCAGACCGGTGAGCAGGGGGGGAGGTGCAGTTGTGACTGCTTCCTAACCTGCAGAACTGTGATCCTGAGACCACTGGGGGCTCGTGACTTGGTTCGGGGCCATCCGTAGAGGTGGCTGGAGACAGCAAGACAGTAGGGGCACCTGCTGGCCAGCCACCTCACCCACAGGAGCACCTGCGGATCTCCAGGAGTTTAGAAACACACATCCCTGAGCCCTCCCCAGGCTGACCAGCGTGGTGGACGTCTCTGGTGGGAAATCTGCCCAAGCTGAAGGCAGAATGAGAGAGAGGCATGTGCAGTTTGATTTAAAGGGTTAGAACAGGAGTTTTCCATGCTGGCTGAAATCTCACCTCATAAAATCATACTCATCAGACGGGAGGGAGGGGGGACCTTACATTCCTGTACCGAGAGGCAGAGCGTAGAATTTAAAAGCCAAGCTAAGGAGCCAGACTGCTGGGAAGGGAATTCCTGCCGGCAGGCTGGGCACCAGCCTGTGGCCTCGAGCTACTGAGCCTCCCCGGGTCTTATTTTACTGATCAGCAAAATGCGGATAACAGTGTGACCTGCCTCACAGGGTTGTCTGGAAAATTAAACGAGTTAATGTTTCTAGGGTGCTCAGAGCCACACCTAGCAGGAAATAAGAGCTGCAGAAATACGCTCCCATAAACAGACTCTAACTCCCTCCCTCACAGAGGAGACAATGGTACACTGGACCGGTCAGATGATTTTCCCAAATTCGTTCAGCTAGTTAATGATCCTCCTGGCCCTGGACCCTGGTCACCAGAAGCTCCACCCACCACCAGAGGGTCCCTGGGGGCAGACAGGAGCCCACAGAGCACCTGCAGACTCAGAAACCTCCCCCACCATCCCACCTCCCACAGCCTGACCGGGCGCTGATGTCCCTTTCTTGAGGGGTCCGACCAGACCTCACAGAAAGAGCTACCTAGGTCTCTAGAATTCCAGCACTTTCCATCATATTAAATACCACTTGACTTTCTATTTCCTCATGAGAGGAAATAAAGAAAACAGTAAGGGAAAAAGGGAGAGAGAAAGGGAAAGAGGGAGAGGAGGGAGGAGGGAGGGAGGGAAGGAAGGGGCATCTCTCCTCTGCTACTTTACAGTCTTGTTGAGACAATATATTTCAGATGTTAAAGAGTGCTACATAAATGTCAGGAAGAAAAGAGTGGATTCTATAGTGCCGACGTCCAGTGAGCACTTATGAATCCTATTAATTAAAACAGCTTGTATGACTTTGGGACATTTGACTGCACTCTACATAATTCATATAAATGGACGCAGAGAACCTGAGGTCTTCTGGGAAACACGACGAACGTGTGTGGTATCTGCCAGGAAGATTTTCGTGGCTGGGGAAAGACTACTCTAAGCCAACAGCAGGCTTGGTACGGGTCTTCCAAGGGAAGGGGCGGCAGGGGTTCACACCAGGAACACCTTCAGGCTGGCCGTGTCCCAACACTCCGATGAGGCCTCTTCTTCAAATACATGGAACTGATTGATGTTCGTTTGGCTGGGCTTCACCGACCTCGGCAAATGCAGCTTGCCTTCACGATATAGAATTGACTCTTTAAAGGAGACATCTTTGAAGCTGGGAAACAATGTGTACCTGAATCACCTTTGATTTCCTGCTATTGCAAGAACTGCATCTCACCGGTTACCTCCACATGCCTGCCAGCGAGCAACAAAGCCTCAGATTTGTTGAACTTACCGGACCTTGAACCCCCTTCCCCACGTGGAATACCAACTGTCTGAGCTGTGGACTCACTGGCTCCCTGGTTGACACAGCCTCCCCCCCCCCCCCGCCTCCTTCTGACCCCCTGGACACATTAGGAATCGTTCATCACCTCAGGGGCTTTGCATGAGCAACTGTCTCTTCCTGGTCCCCGTCCCCACCCCCCATAACCATACACCGGCTTCCTCACTCCCCTCAGGTGCTCAAATAGCTCTTCAGCAGAGGACACGTCACACAAAACCCAATCTAAAATCTCAACCCTTTCCCCAGCCCGGGGCTCCCTGTCCCCCTCACACACTTTAATGTTGGCGCTGATTCCTTCCGTATTTCCTTCTTCATTCTCGTCTCTCTCCTCCACAGAGGAGGGATTGTGTCCCTGTTTGTCCAAAGCTGTGTGCTTGCAACACCTTCCAGCGTCAACGGCGCTTAGCAGATACTCTGTACCTGCATAAGTAAGTCTCTAACTGTGGAGCCAGAATTTTCCTCCTAGAAAGGCCAAGGAGGACGGTGGAAAGAGCCAGCATCTACAATCCCAAAGTGGAGTTCCGGTCTCTACTCCTCATGAACTGGGGACAGTCAGGGACGTCTGTAACGTCTCCTGCTTCAGCTATAAAGGGAGATAAAATGGGAGGCGCCAAGATGGCTTATAAAGAACCATCTGTAAATAATGAAGGGCTCTACTGACCCAGGTATTGCTTTTTAGTTTTATTTATTTAGAACGTCATTGAGACGGACTCTGCCATCACCCGTGGCATCCTGGCACAGTGGATAAGGACCTTCACCGGCTCCGGTGTCAGACAAACAACGGAGGATTCTAGGCTTTCCTGTTAACTAGCCCTGGGACCTTGGGCTGGCCGATGACTTTGCAGCATATAGAAGACAACAGTCGTAGTTGATCCGTGGTTTTAATGTGAACAATACATACAATAATGTGTGTGAAACTCTTAGCAGATGCTTATTGCTAATCTTTTCACTGAGTACAGTGATTCCTGTTTCTAAGAGAGAAACATTATTCGTTGGAAAAGTGTTTGGTTTTTAACTACAAATGTAAAGAGGACTTCTTGAAAGTTTTTCATTTATAAAACGTGATGGGCTTAAGCTTAAATGCTTAAGCTCTTGTTACCTAGATGATAAAGGCGTAGCTCCTAACTCTTCATTTTTGTTGATTAGCAAAATTAAGTAATAAACCAGCCATCTTCTTCACTTTGAGAAAAATATACTTACCATCACAATGCTTAAATCCTTGGATAAATTTGCTCTGCGTTGTGGCAATCCTCCCGTGGAAAACAAAGTGTAGGTTGATCATTTCCCAGAGCAGGGAAGTCTCAGTTTGCCAACTCCCAAAATAAGTCAGCCATGAATATGAAGAGCTGTGCTTCCCTTTGAGCCCAGAGATCCGAGAGTGTCAGAGGTGCTCAGCAAGATAGAAGGAGGAAGGCAGCTAACCTTAACAAGGTGCCTTTTCTGGGCAAGGACTGATCGCTCCTTTTCATCGTGGCATCTGATTTATCTCTCACGTCAGATATCTGAGGAACATGATGATGTCTTCGGCGGAGAAATAAGAAAATGAAGTCACACTAGAGGTAAGACACTTGTCCACAGAGCTAATAAAAGCCACAACCCAAATCCCAGCCTGAGTGTGACAGGCAGGAGATCCATTCATCCATTTGACAAATACACTGGGATTACAGCAATGAGCAAAGCCGAGCCTCTGCCTTCATGGAGTGTATATTTTAGTTCAGAAGTACAAATAAACACATATATTATAGATAGAGTTATACATATGCAAATGGATATAGATATAGTTCTGGGTATGGATATAAATGTTGTAGATATAGTTCTGGGTATGGATATAAATGTTGTTGTAGATATAGTTCTGGGTATGGATACAGAGTTACGGTATGGCTATGCACTTACAGATACAGTTATGGATGGGTATGACAGAGGCAGATGTGGACAGAGACACAGATAGAGACAGGTAGTAATGAGTCAGAGCTAAGGGGAAGAGAAAGCAATGGTATTTTAGACCGGGCGATGGGGAAGGCCTTTCTTAGGAGCAATGCTAAACAGAGACTTGAGAGAAGACCTAAATGAAGCCCCGAGTGTGATGTACAAGTGGCTTGGAAGGATCAGGTTGGGTGCTGTGTGAAGAGTAGACTATAGGGGGCGGTAGAGTGTGGGCAGAAATATCAGTGAAGAAGTCCTTGCAGCAGCTCCACGGAGAATGCAGGCTCCAGGGACTGGCAGCAATAGCAGTGCTAAGAAGTGGTCACGCCTCAGTCACACTATGTCACATTAGACTCCCCTGGGGAATTTCAAGGGAATTTTTTTAAATAAAAGACTAATACACCCAAAGGTTTTTGTGGGAACCAAGGCGTTTGGCAGTAGCTTACATACCCACAGCGTGCTTTCCCAAGTTCCTGAAACAGTAACAAAGTGGTATAAAAACAACATACCCTATGTTGATCCTGTTAAAAATTATAAGGGATTTAGGACTCTAAACTGGAGAAGTGGGAAGCTCTGGGTCCCCTTCCAGCCTGAACTTCTGGTTTCACAAGTAGAATAACTTATGCAAGGTCACATAGCCACTCAGTTGGGACTGATTCCTACATCTGTTCGCAGCCAGTTCTTTCATTCATTACTTTTTACTTATGCACATAGAAAAGGAAGACAATAATTGTTTATTAAAAGAATGACCACCATTCTTAGAAACGTATCTCCATATTTTCTACTGAATCCTAAACTCATCTTTTCTCCAGGTAGAAAGAGACCAGAGCCCCGAGTCAGAATATTCGGCAGCTTGGGGAAAACTCCTTAACAAAAGTTCTGACTACAGAAAGTGTTGTAAGAAATATTATTCTATGCCTTCAAACAAGTCCACGTTTGTGGGTCACTTTTCTTAACAGCAGAATAGAATATTGGGTGGCTTTTTTTTTTTTCAATTAAAACTCGGAAAATAATCTTTCCTACCCCAAAGAGGAACACAAAATGCATTACATTTGGAAGAGCTTATAGACCAGGTTCAGCCAAAAGTGAAATTTGATAGTTCCCCCAAATGCCTTATTATTTCAGAGAAATGGGACACGCCCTCTATTATGGCAGAATAAGCATGACCATTAATGGCACGCATGTTAATAAAAATCTTGGAGACTTCACAGGAAAGTTTACGATGTGTTTTCTAAACCATGGTATTTTGGTGATTGGTCAGTAATTACAAGAGCTTGGACCTTGTGGAATCCATTAGCCATACCCAACATAAGCAGTGCATTTGCATCTCGAGTTATATAAGGAAGGGGCTCGGGCGGGGAGGTTTTAAAAGCAAATAAGCAAGGATCATAAACGCCCTAGAATGTTCCTTAAAGCCAAATCTCAAATCATAAACCTCACAGGGAAGAAAATACATACTTGCATATGTACGTACACAAATATGTCTACGGAGGTGTGTATGATACTTACATCGGATTCACTGACACCATCTACTGTGTTACAAAGAGCACTAGAAAAAGAATCCGAAAACTTTCTTCTGCCCTTGCATCTGCTGCTAACAAATCCTACGACCCTGGGCAGCACAAGTCTTCCTCCTGGCCTCATTCTCCACGACTATTAAAGAAAGAGATTGAGTTCTCTGATCACTAAGGTCTTTCTTTGAATATTTTTCTGACCCCGGGGCTGTATTTAGAATTCTTGAAGCAAGAAATTAGCCACTTTTAAAGACGTGCTACTTTGACCTAGAAATGTTCCATGTTTTGTCCTTTGTTCTCCCATTAGAGCATACATTTAAATAAAAATGAAAGAAACCACTGTTGTTTTTCCAAGCACAGTTTGCGTGTAATGAGGGAAGTGATTATCTCCGCACAAGAACAGCTCCCTTGGAAATGTTTAAAATTGGCTCTTTTCCTCCCTCTAGTGGAATCGTGATGTATTTGCTCTGAACGGAATTGATTTAAGTCTGCATCAGGCAAAATAGAGAAAAAGGGCTAACATGACAAAGTCTCAAGCAGGCATCAAGCCAAATGCAATGTGTTTTTTTTTAAGATTTTATTTATTTATTTGAGAGAGAGAGAATGACAGAGAGAGAGCACGAGAGGGAAGAGGGTCAGAGGGAGAAGCAGACTCCCCACTGAGCAGGGAGCCCGATGTGGGACTCCATCCCGGGACTCCAGGATCATGACCTGAGCCGAAGGCAGTCGCTTAGCCAACTGAGCCACCCAGGCGCCCGCAAACGCAATGTGTTGCAGGTTTTCCGCCCAAATGTCTTAAATGATTTACTTTGTTTATTTTTTTTAAAGATTTTATTTATTTATTTGACAGAGAGATAGAGAGCACAAGTAGGCAGAGCGGCAGGCAGAGGGAGAGGGAGAAGCAGACTCCCGCCAAGCAGGGAGCCCGACGCGGGGCTCGAGCCCAGGACTCTGGGATCACGACCCGAGCCAAAGGCAGATGCCCAACCGACTGAGCCACCCAGGTGCCCCAGTGTTTTACTTTGTTTAAAAAAATTCAAGATTAACAATAAAAAACTTGCAACGTCGATTCAGACCAATGCACAGTCTTCACATGAAATACTCAGGTCCAACTTAGATATTTTGTATTTAATTTGTACCCACAAGAATCTTAAAATCAGTTCACTTATGAAAATTAGTTGGTCAAAGCATTTGACTGAATAGGACAAGTGACCCATCGTTCAACAACAAGGCACAGTGTTTGGCAAGAAATACTCATGTCAATCCAATTTAACATGTATTTACAGCTACTTTCTGTGAGGTTCTTCTGTTTCCATCTCTCTGAAACCATTCTCGACTCCCCCAGGCAGGGTAAACCATACCCTGGTTTGTCTAAAACATCTACACCCGCCACAGAAGGTATGGTAATGATGCTGATGACATGTGTGTGTGTGTGTGTGTGTGTGTGTGTGTGTGTGTGTGTGTGTGTCTGTCTCTCCATCTGGTACCATCTCCATCTCCTGATAGGCGCTCCTTACTCTCCTTAAGAAGAGGAAGAGAGGGTGGTGGGGCTAGACTGTGACTTCAAAGGCTCTCACATTCGATTGTCTAAAAATCACTGTGCTGAAAAGTTTGTAAGTAAAATCAAATATTGCTGTTCTGGCTGAATTCATGGTGCTAGCCACTTCAACCTCCGCCCTGCTCAGTCCTGGGTGAGGGATTTTCTGCAAGGAAGAGTTGTAATAAGATCTGCACACTAAAGAGTGAACAGGGTACTGGGAAAATAGATACCGAGGCCAGTAGGTGTGTATAGAAGGTGAGAGCTTCACTCCATGAGATCCAAAGCTACACTCAAAGTTTTCCATCTTACACACCTGTCGTGAGCCGCCACCGAGCATTACCAGAACCCGAAGAGAGCATCTTACCGGGAAGGTGCAAATAAACAGAACTCCACCTTAGAGGAAACGAAGGACTTTGGACAAAGCCATCATTGGCAGTCTAGGAAAGATAAGCAAAGACCAAGCATCCAAGAAAAAAGAAATGATTTGTTGAGGAAAGAATATTGGGTAACAAGAAGAAGAAAGGAAGAGAGGGAGGGAGGGTAAAGAACGGGAGAGAGAAAGAGAAAACTTTTAGAATTTAGAGAATTCACAGCAGAAATGGAAGTCTTCATAGATTTTAAACACAAAGTTGAGAAAATATTTATAAAATGTAGTAAAGGTATAGGAAAGATAATATGTGACAGAAAAGATAAGGAAATTAGAAAATCGGTCCAAAATGTCCAACATCTAAACAATAAACTATGTAGAAAAAAAGAACAGAGTGAGGAACAGAATTTGTCACAGAAATAATGCAAGAAAACTTCCAAAAACTCAAGGACATGAGTTTCTAGACTGAAAGGACCCATCAAGAGCCCGGCAAAAATGGATGGAGACACGCACACCAAATCACATCACTGTGAAACTCAGAACTTACTTGCTCCCTAAGGGGAAAAATAAAATGGGAGGTGGTGAGGCCCATACACCCCAATTTCCCACCTCCAGGCTTTGCCCTAGAACTGAGAATATCAGTTCAGTGAGGGGACATCGAGAGCATCTGTCTCTCCATTTGGGACCTTGAATTTCTCTGAACCAACTTGAAATAAGGTCATGTCAAAATAAACCAGGCTGATAAAAAGGAATGAGATCTTGCCATTTGCAACGACGTGGATGGAACTGGAGGGTGTTACGCTGAGTGAAATAAGTCAATCCGAGAAAGACATGTATCATATGATCTCACTGATATGAGGAATTCTTAATCTCAGGACACAAACTGAGGGTTGCTGTAGTGGTGGGGGGTGGGAGGGATGGGGTGGCTGGGTGATAGACATTGGGGAGGGTATGTGCTCCGGTGAGCGCTGTGAATTGTGCAAGACTGTTGAATCACAGATCTGTACTTCTGAAACAAATAATGCAATATATGTTAAGAAAAAAAAAAGTAGAAGATAGCAGGAGGGGAAGAATGAAGGGGAGTAAGTCAGAGGGGGAGATGAACCATGAGAGACGATGGACTCTGAAAAACAAACTGAGGGTTCTAGAGGGGAGGGGGTGGGGGATGGGTTAGCCTGGTGATGGCTATTAAAGAGGGCACGTTCTGCGTGGAGCAGTAGGTGTTATGCACAAACAATGAATCATGGAACACTACATCAAGAACTAATGATGTAATGTATGGCGATTAACATAACAAAAAAAAATTTTTTTTAAATAAACCAGGCTGTGCAGAATGATTGAGCAAAGGGGGCCCTGACATATGCCCTGAGAGTCCATGGGCCCCCCAGAGAGGAGGATCCAGAACTGAAGCTGGCCACGAGGCCGGCTATGGCTGGAGCTGCATGGAAGACAGACTCAGGAGATCCAAACACCTGTGAGACCCCACAGAGACCAAGCTCATCTTAAAGGACTACAAGAAACACCCAGTTAGAGAGAGGATAATGTGACCACAGGCCCCTTTCCCCTCATCCCCATGGCTGCCTAAATGGCACTCTTGGCTCCAGGGACCCAGATGCAATCTTGAAAAGGTGCCAGGGTGAGGCTTGGAAGATAGGAGAATCTGATCCACTGAGCGTTTTCTCTCCAAGAGTGTGCATTACCTAGAAGGACCGTTAAAAGATCATGTTATATTAAGTTTAAATCTGATAGGACTAAATATTTTTCCTCTATTAACCAGTTATGGTGCTCGTGAGAAAGACCAAATTATTGATAGGCAACATAAAGGGAAACCATTTTCTCCTAGTTGTAGATTACAGCTATAGGCTGAATGGATTTCATGAAGCTTTTAAAGTGAGGAAAAAATTAATACCTTCCCGTGGCGGGGGAAAGGCCAGCATCCATTTCTCCCCTCCTTGCTCATACAAGGAAAATACCGAAGTATATGAACAAAGCTACATTTACTGAAGCCTGAAGGTTCAAATGGACTTGCTGGTGGATATATTTGCCAACATGAAGCAGAGCTTAGTGCCTGGCTCCTAGGTTCAAAGAAAAACAACAGCTTGAATATGAAGAAAGCCTAAGGCCAAAAACACCCTTCTTCCAGCACACCTGCAATCATGTTCTGCTCTAATGTGCACAGAGTGCCCATTCCGGAGCTGCCAACCTAACGAGGTGTTGTAAGATCATCTTAGCTATATCATCACTTTTTGCTGAAATTTACATCACTGGCTCTCACTGAGAGCAAAGCTTTTTGATGCTTTACACATTCTTAGGTGCTCTGCATTCTGCTCAGGATTCCATTAAAAGGATTTACCTTAACGTATTTAACAAATACATATTATACATAAATGTACATTATACAGATACATAAATATGCCCCAGTTACTTGAAGTATATTATGCACATATAACATTTATATGTGCATCACTGATTATTTCCTTGGTACACATTCCAGAAAGATCCCAGGGCCTAAACACTTTAAAGATGCTACGTAACTGGGGGCCCTGGCTGGCTCCATCGGTAGAGCGTGCAGCTCTTGATCTCGGGGTTGTGATTCAAGCTCCACGTTGGGTGTAGAGATTGCTTTAAAAAAAATAAAATTTTTAATAAAAAAAGATACTACACAATTGCTCTGAGAAGACAAAGCTTTCACAAAGAGCAGTGTCAGCAAAAAAGGAGTTTCCACTCTTGAGAACGCAGGCAGGTGCCACTGTGGGGGGCAGGCTGAGGGGGAGGTGGACTGTTCTGCCCCACAGCCCCTCCCCAGGCCGACGCGTCTTCAGGGTACCACGCGCATTCATGCCTAGGCCCCATCTACGTTTTCATAAGTAAAGGCAGCCTTCATTCAGCCCATTGCTTCTCCATCTCAAGAGCACCACCCTCTTCTCTTGGTCCTGAGAAGGCTCACTATCACCGCTGAATACCAGGCCATGTGAAGGGTTAAAAGGGGAAGGGACATGCCATAAGCCCCTCTGCTCACAGACCACTGGAGGAACCTCTAAGTGGCCAATTGGCCACTCTCACCATAAGGAAGCTCTAGAAATATACTCATGATTCTTAGCAGCCATGTGTCATGTCAAACATTCTATTACTGTAGAAGAAAGGGAGCATAAATATTTGGGACCATGAAAAGTCTGTCACAAGAACAGAAAGGAGAATGAACGTGTCATGAAACGGAGCCAAACAAATGATTCCTTGTCATCAGTTGCTGGGCAGGAGGCACTGTCTTATCTCATGCTTATAAATCATATACCTATCATCGAATAAAAAAAGACCCAAGAGTACGAAGAATTATATCTTCTTTTTAATATCTGCAATGAAGAAAGGATTCCACTTTCCTGAAACCTTTTTTTTAAAACAAAACAAAAACGCCCTCCCTTCCTCTGAAAGCACTTGAACCACAGATTCCCCTTGGCCAGCGAGCTCACACCTTCCCACTTCCTTGACCAAAAACCCCCATCAATGCAAAAGCCCCACTGGACCAGCACCTTTGAACAACCAACATACACTGTGACAACATCATACATTAGAAAATCACAGCAACTTTATTCATTTGCAAGGTACAGAAAGAAAGCATAAAGTGTTTGCTTTTCTAGACTGCTGACATAAGATTTTCAAACTGTTTAAATAACACCAATAACATAATTAGATATCACATCTTTCAGAAACCTAATGCTATTTATTGGCTTTAAAAATGTTTTCAACCGAAATCAAGTACATATTTATACATGTAAATATATTATGTAAAAATTACCTGTAATTCCTTTGAAAACAGTACGATAGTTATTAATACTAAACTTTATTATAATTTAAGATTCTATATGATAAACCTGATAAGGCCTTAAATGTAATTATTTGGGGGGAATGTCTAATTTACAAACTTCACCTAGCTTAGAACTGGAAGGAATTTTAGGTAATCACCTGGTTCAGCCAACTACTTAGGACAAACAAAGAATTATTATCACTTTTTAGATCAAGTTACATGAACTACTGATGTTCAGTGACTCACCCAAGGCCACATAGTTATTAAATTTCCTCTTTCCTCAGCTTTTTTTCCCCTAGGCAAACAGATATCAAAGCTGATTTCATGTGTAAGCATAAGACATTTAAGTGCAAGATAATTTACTAAGAAATCCCATTCCAGGATCCACTGTGCTTATTTAGTAAGATAAATTAAATCTGTGTAATGAAAATACACAACAAGCATTGCATTTAGCTTCTTGGCTCCAATTCTAATTAGCAAAGCAGAGCCCTACACTGAGGAGAAACATGATGTAAATATCAACATAAATATATTGCTCGACTGGCTAAGTTTAATGCATCTTGCTCAGTCCAAAACACTCATTATATCCAAAACCATGTTTTCAGGGGAAAAGAAAGAAATATAAATAAGCAGAACATAATTCAAAGGTTGGTGTATTTGTATTTAGAGCACCTTGGGTTGGCAGTCTCTGTATTTGACTCTGAAGTGCTAACCAAGAGGACCATCTCAGGGGTGGTAGGGCACAAGTCCTCGGTCGTCTTTGTAAGTGTCCACTACCCAAAGATGGCTCTGTGGGAATGTCCTCAGACAGCCCAGGACACATGGACCCTTTCTCTTCAAGAGTACTTGGCGGGCCAAGTCCCCAGTGATGAAGTGTGGCCATACTGGGAAGAAGGCAAGTCTACCACATGGAGATCTCATCAGTGGCCCAGGTGTAGGCATGGGAGAGGCTGAAGGGGCTTCCACCGATTTGGGAGATCTTCCTGGTTACTTCTGTATACCTCATGCTTTCTGGATGAGACAAAACTTGGAGGGATTTGGTAGGGACGTAGTTAGAAATACATTCCAAGAAAACATTTGTTATACTTGAAGAAAGCAACCACTGATCTCTGGCTGAAACATGACAGTCTCAACCTTGATGGGTCCATCAGTCAAAAGGGAGGACAATGGTTTAGGTAAAATCGAAATGTCTGGTCTCCAGTTTTCTAGGACACACTATGTTTATGCAACAGTAATCTGGGGAAACCAGGTAACCAGTCGTGGGCCTAGATGCATCAAACAACATCAAATCTAACAAAATGTATAATTACATTTTGGAGTAATTACAATTAATTACAATTATTTTGGATTACGCTTAAGACCATCTGGAGGACTTCTTCTCTTGAGGGGCTGGCATCAACCACATGGCAACAAGGGTTCTCCATCCGCTGATAGGACACTTCTACCCTGGAGACAGGCAGAATGAAAGGAGTTGGCTTATTTTTTAACACGGCTCTCCATGCAAACGCTGTTTTCCTACCATAACGGATACAGCTTACAGCAAGGGCCCCACCTGGTTTATCTCACTGTCCCCCTCAGCCACTAGCTTTGTCCACGGGAGACATTTGATACATTTTGTTTAATAAATCATAAATTCATAATAAGGCTTAATAGCTAGCCTTTATTGATACCTATTACCTACCAAGCATCAGCATTCTGCATGATTCTTCTGGTGTCATACTCAGGGGGACCTCAGGAAGGGAACCACGTCATCCCCATTTTGCAGAAAAAGTAGCAGAGGCTCAAAGAGATTAACTAATTGGACAACCGGGAAATGTCTCCACGGTCTGTGCCCTGAAGGATCTCAGACAAGCCAGAGGTCCTCCGCATACGCACTGTTTTCATGGCTGAGTCTTCTAAAATTGCACCAGGTTTCCACATCTCCCTTTGGGGTGACCTAGCCTTGATACCTCTGAATGAGTGTGCGGACGGCCTGACAGAAGTATGACGGCAGGTGGTTACAACAGTGCCATTTACCACTTCCTAGCTGAGCGAACCAGAGTAAAATTTCTTTTCCCTCTGCCTCCGTCTTCTCATCTGTAAAATGAGGACGGAAATCATGCCTTCCTGGTGAGTCTGTCATGAGGTCTAATTGAATTAGTGCAAGTAAATGGTCTGACATGGTTTCTGTGCGCACAGCAGAGTTGTTATTCAATTATTTGTATAACACAGGATTGTGTTATGATAGCACTGCTATTGTTGTTTATTTATCTAAACTACTCTGCTTTGGCTTGTTGAGCCCGTCCTACAGAGCTGACTCATGCTCAGCCATCAGGCAAGAAGACAGCCCAGACTCTCCCGCTAGTGTCTCATAGATTTCTAACGAAAACAAAAGCACTGCCTTTAAAATCAGAAAGACCGTGATTTTAATCCCAGTTTTACTAAAGAGCACCTGGGTCAACCTAGACAAATCACTTAGTCCTTTGAGCCCCAGTTTTGTAAAGTGTAAAATATGGCTCAGGTTCACTTGCCGGGATCAGAGAGCATCAGAACGCAAATGCCTGACACACGGGAAGCACCTACCAAGGAAAAGTCACCGCGAGCTCATCAGCACTCCGTGCCCATTACATTAGGACTG
Source organism: Eumetopias jubatus (assembly GCF_037043125.1). Lineage (NCBI taxonomy): Eukaryota > Metazoa > Chordata > Mammalia > Carnivora > Otariidae > Eumetopias > Eumetopias jubatus. The sequence goes on from NW_028274815.1 coordinate 5,256,201, forward strand.
GGGAGCCAAGACCCAGGAACGTGCATTGTCTTAGCCAGGTTCACACTGTTCCTGGCACAGCCAGAACTAGAAGGAAGGTCTGAGGCCCAGTCAGATAGCCTGGGGAAACAATACCGTCAGAAGGAGCTGAACCCCCTTGGAGGATATTGTACCATGGGTTTGAAAAATGGGAACGATGCCATTTTCTCCACATTCGTAAAGTCGTAGCTGATCCCAGCTCACCACCATGGCCAGGAACAGGGCCCTACCATGCACACCGGGACACCTACTTTTGACGGAATATGCTGTTGGCCTCCAGTTCAGCTTCCTCTCTGGTCCTCTCCATGCCCCGGCGCTCAATCCGATGCATCCTCTCCTCGGGACTCACCGTGAGCAGCAAGACCAGGTCGGGCTTGAGCAGGTCCCTAGGCCACTGGTAGATAGGATGATGGGCGGGGGGCAGGTGCTGGAGCCCCCCGGTCACCTCGGTGGCTATGGCGTAGGCGGCCGTGCTGTGCCAGTACCTGAGAAGGAGACCAGGAGTGAGTTCTGCATCCACAGAGGCCAGGGTCAAGGTGCACCTGAAAATCAGCTGGGGGAAACCAGGGATGGCTCTGCTCAAGTTTCCTTAGCATTGCATATATCAAAGAAATAAAACTAAATCTTATTTTTTTAAGATTTTTTTTTATTTGAGAGAGAGCAGAGTGAGGGAGAAAAAACACAAGTCGGGGGGAGGGGCAGAGGCAGAGGGAGAAGCAGGCTTCCCGCTGAGCCAGGAGCCCGACGCAGGACTCGATCTCAGGACCCTGGGATCATGACCTGAGCCGAAGGTCGAAGCTTCACCGACTGAGCCACCCAGTCGCCCCTAAATCTTGTTTTTAAAGTATTTATAAAATGCAAAAAATAAACCGAAGTCAGCAACCACAATGAGAATGCAACGGGCTCTTCAGAGAGCGACGCTGACTCAGCTGACACCCCACTGTCACGTCTCTCTGGCCTGGTCTACATTGCCTTCCGGGAAAGGGAGGGCGAGCGGGGGGAGAGATGTGCTTGGTAGTCCCCTTGCATCCGATCTTGTGTCTCGGCCACATAAAAATCTGTGGATGAAATCCATGTTCTGGGGACCCCGGCGAGGCGGCCTTTGTCCTGCCCAGCGCCCAGCCTCTTACTGTGTGTCGACACCTGTCAGGGAGGGAAATGAACACAAATACGACCTCCACTACTCTGTGAAATCCTCCCTGAGTGAAGCGGGGCCCTCTTGACTGGCTCATTTTAAATGGTGGCAGAGGGAGGAAAAGAAAATCACAACAATAAAAGACAATCTATTTCGAAATGCCCCATGGCTTTCCACTGCCTGCCAGAAACATCCAGCCTAACTAAGACACCGAACGGTGTTCAGGGTGTGCACCCAGGCACGCTGAATCACAGGAGCCTGTCTTCATGCTCTTTCCTCCAGCGGGAGTGAGCTTCTCAGCGAGCAGAACTCCTACTCTACCTGCAGAGCCCTGCTCAGATGAGCCCCTCCCCCCATGGTTCCCTCCTCTGGGCCCTCAATGTCTTTCATGGTCGACTCCACCAAAGAGCTTCTCATGGTAAAGAAAAGCAATTTGTCTATAAGTATGACCTCTTTCCACTCCTCCCTTAGAAAATTCCTTTTTTAGTCACCTCTGCATTCCCAAACCTGAAACCAGTGTCTGGCTCGCAGTCAGTATGCAGTAAATGTTCTTTGGGTGTGCAAATGCATGAATTGGAATCAGTTTATTAATCAGCATACCCTATTATAATCTTGCCCTGTTCATGTCATATTCCAATCTTAAGCGACTAAATGCAAAACTTCAAATACAGTATCAAAGGATTATCATGTACAACAGATATTTATGAAATTCTTATAAACATCCCAATGTAGAGAAGTACCTGTGGCCCCATCCTGGTCTGTATTTCAATTTACTGCCTTCAGTGTTTTAAAATCCTAAATTCTGGGGGTGCCTGGGTGGCACAGTTGATTAAGCATCCATCTCTTGGTTTCGGCTCAGGTCACGTTCTCAAGGGTGTGAGATCAAGCCCTGCATGGGGCTCTGCACTCAGCGCGCAGTCTGCTTGGGATTCTCTCTCTCCCTCTCTCTCTGACCCTTCCCCCCACTTTCCTGCACACGTGCTCTCTCTCTCTCTCTAAAATAACTAAATCTTTTAAAAGAAAAAATAAATAAATAAAATCCTAAATTCTTGACCATTTTATATTTGAACTTCTTTTCACAGTGAAAAGGATGTACTGGGATCTACAAAATAAATTCACAGTGCTTTCTGAGCTATGTATTGATTGATCCCCTGACCGCTACTGGCTCTGTGGACACAGGTAACTCATTTAAGCCAATATAGCCTCAACTTCCCCATCTGGACAATGAAAAGCATGCAACTTTTGTTTCCCTCCACAGTTGCTATAAAAAGAGACAAGTCCTGGGGCACCTGGGTGGCTCAGTGTTAAGTGTCTGCCTTTGGCTCATGATCCCAGGGCCCAGGGACTGAGCCCCGCATCGGGCTCCCTGCTCGGCAGGAAGCCTGCTTCTCCCTCTCCCATTCCTCCTGTTTGTGTTCCTGCTCTCACTAGTTCTTTGTCAAATAAATAAATAAATAATCTTTTTTAAAAAATAAATAAAAAATAAAAAGAGACAAGTCCTTTAAAAACTGTATCACCCTGTCATTATAAGACAATACTATTCTTACTGGACACCGGTTTTAACTAAAGCTGCATTTGCAAATGATGGTAATACAGACAATACTGAAAAGGACCAAAAACATTAATTTGGGAGGTGGTCAATTCCAATACCATCCACCCTTCCAAGCCCCGTCCACCTCCAGAAGTGTGTGCTGCAAACCCCCAGCCTCCACAGCGGCTAGCTCCTGGAGTCCCACCCAGGAGTCTGCTCTCCATCACGTCCCTGATTCACCACCTACAAACGTGCACTTCCCCTTCTCTGTGAGATGCGTCTGGTCTCCCAAGCTGAATAAATCCATGCAGGGTCCAGGCGCTCTTTTTCTTGGCAGCCAAACTACAATTTGCTCTGCATTTTGCACGTGTCCCATTTTCACTGAATTAAATACTCAGCTATGAATACAGAGGCTGATATCATCTTCATTTTAAAAGCCTTCTTTTTGTGGAAAAACCATCCGCAAGAATAGACTTTTAAAGGTAATGAGGGTGATTAAGTTGCCAACCTTAACCACAGTCACCATCAAAAATGACTCTGCCGCCCTCATTTGTTCAGCTAGATGATGGTGTAGTCTAAAATGGATTTCATTAAAATCTTTACACATGAACAAAACCCACCCAGACAACAAATAACCGCTCTTTTCTTCTCATTTGACAAGGTGATACAGTATCTCTCTAAAGAACAAAATTGCCAACAATTCACAGACACAAAGAAGAAAAAGCAAGGGAAGAATGAGAGCCCTGCCTTCTATAGCTGGAACTCTCTCACTAACAACACTGCAGCTCATTTTAAATAATCATACCCACTGGCCATCAATTTCAGACTCTCCACCATTTAGAATTTTCCACTCCTGCCATCAGGCAAGCCACATCAGTTCAAATCAAATGCAATTTGCCGACACATTGTACACAGCTTATATAATAATGCTTTATATCTTAATAGCAATTTGCTATTGCAAAGCACTTCCCCGTGTATCAACCCATTGGATAGTCACCACAGGTTTTAGTGGTAGGCAGGGAAGGGATAAGGGGTATCTCCATTTAACACATTAGGAAATTGGGAGCAGAGAGGATAGGTATCTCAGTACACACAGAAGCCAGTGCAACTCCAGGGACATCTGAAGAAATCATGTGCCTCAGGGAGTCGCCCTGTATTAGGAAAAGTATAGTCTGTCTCCTTGAAAAAGGACACTGTAGGAAGAGAAAAGATCTGAGATATGGTAGGTAGATTCAGACACATTAATAATAGGGTAAAAACATCCCACAGGTGAAGAAGTCCCACAAAGGAATGCAATTTCTTACCCTTCTCCAGGATCCCCTATAACTCGCAACCCTGAAATAACGATCTTGCCATCCCCAGCATTAAAACTACCTGCTGGTATTGCACTACTGGGTATTTACCCCAACGATACAAATGTAGGGACCCGAAGGGGTACATGCACCCCAATGTTTATAGCAGCAATGTCCACAGTAGCCAAACTGTGGAAAGAGCCAAGATGTCCATCGACAGATGAATGGATAAAGAAGCTGTGGTATATATACACAATGGAATATTATGCAGCCATCAAAAGGAATGAGATCTTGCCATTTGCAACGACGTGGATGGAACTGGAGGGTGTTATGCTGAGTGAAATAAGTCAATCAGAGAAAGGCATGTATCAGATGACCTCACTGATATGAGGAATTCTTAATCTCAGGAACAAACTGAGGGTTGCTGGAGCGGTGGGGGGGTGGGAGGGATGGGGTGGCTGGGTGACAGACATTGGGGAGGGTATGTGCTACGGTGAGCGCTGTGAATTGTGTAAGACTGTTGAATCACAGATCTGAAACAACGCAACATATGTTAAGAAAAAAGAAAAAGAAGAAGATAGCAGGAGAGGAAGAATGAAGGGGAGTAAGTCGGAGGGGGAGACGAACCAGGAGAGATGATGGACTCTGAAAAACAAACTGAGGGTTCTAGAGGGGAGGGGGGTGGGGGGATGGGTTAGCCTGGTGATGGGTATTGAGGAGGGCACGTTCTGCATGGAGCACTGGGTGTTATGAACAAACAATGAATCATGGAACACTGCACCAAAACAAATTATGTAATATATGGTGATTAACATAACAATAAAAAAATTTAAAAAAAAAACTACCTGCTGGTGTCATAGCTTAGAGGACAGCCCTGGCCTTCTAACTTATTTTTACTGTGTTCATCTTGGCTGGCAACCCACCACCTCCCATTTTATTCCCTACACACGCTCTGAACCGCCTTTTCATGGAATATTTCAGAGATACAGAAAAGTATACAGAGAAAGATATTTCAAGAAAGGGGTAGAAGTTTCCAGATATGGCAAACTAGCTTGCAACTGATCAACTTAGCCACCAGGAACCAGTGGAGACCCTCAAAAAAAAAGGCAGGCGATTCTAGATGTTGACAAGGACACCAGCCACAGGAAATTCTCAAACACTGCTGGGGGCGGGGGCGGTCATGGTGCGTGGTTCCAACCACTTCAGAAAACTTTTTGCAGTACCTGCTAAAGCTGAACACACATGAACCCCACGTCCCTACAGTTCCACTCCTGGGAATCTATGCACCAAAACTGCATATGTACCTGCACCCAAGTTATGTACAAAATACTCATAGGGGTGCCTGGCTGGCTCGGTCAGTGGAGCGTCCAATTCTTGGCTTCAGCTCAGGTCATGATCTCAGGGTCATGAGATCAAGCCTGGGGAGTCGGCTTCTGAGCTCAGCCACGGGGTCTGCTGAAGGTTCTCTCCCTTCCCCCTTTCCCCTCCCCACCCCACCCCTCCCCGCCCCGCACTCTCTCTATCAAAAAAAAAAAAAAAAAAAATACGTACATTCATAGCAGCGAGGCGAGTCTCCTATGTGGCAAGAAGGAAGTCAGATGCCAGGAGTACTAAGGTACAGACTATTACACAGTGATGGAGGTCGGGCAGTGTTCACTACGGGGGAGCGGAGGTGAGGGAAGAATGCGCAGGGACGGGGAAGGAGAATGACCTGGCTTTATGGGGTGTGGTAACGCTCTGAGTCCGGATGTGGGTGCAGGCATCCAGACTTGGGTGTGTTCATTGCTTGAAATTCCTTGAGATTTACATTTAGGATTAGTGCTTTTTCCTGCATACTTGTCATACTTCAATACAACTGCTTATCTTCCCAAAAATAAGTAAAATTGCGGAGAGCAATACACATTCACTGAACATTAAGCAATAATTCAGTTGCAGTTTCCGACCTTTTGCACGGTGCATCAACTGCATTTCTCTCTCCTTGGTCCTGTTAAGTTTGTTCAGTACCCTTTCTCCCCTCTGGACTCTACAGTTTGTCATTATTTGGCATGTATTCTACTGAACACCTATCTGCAACATGATGTTCTCAGTCAAAATGAGGGTTTTGCGTTTTATGCACGCTGATGCAGTGTACTGACTTATGTTGCTGAATGGTGCTCCGTTTCACAAATATGCTAGCATTTATGTGCCCTTTCTTCTACTGATGGGCTCTCAGGTTTTGAAATTTTTCAATATTATGAACACAGCTGAGGGAGGGTTGCTGGAGCGGAGGGGGGTGGGGGATGGGGTGGCTGGGGGATGGACATTGGGGACAGTATGTGATGTAATGAGTACTGGGTGTTATATAAGACTGATGAGGGGCGCCTGGGTGGCTCAGTCGGTTGAGCATCTGCCTTCGGCTCAGGTCATGATCCAGGAGTCCCAGGATCGAGCCCCACATTGGGCTCCCTGCTCAGCGGGGAGTCTGCTTCTCCCTCTGCCCTCACCCGGCTCATGCTGTGCTCTCTCTCACTCTCTCTCAAATAAATAAATAAAAGCTTCAAAAAAAAAGACTGATGAATCACTGAACTCTACTTCAGAAACTAATAATACACTATGTGCTAATTAACAGAATTTAAGTAAAAAATAAAAAGAAATAAATTTTTAAAAAAGAAAGAAATTTTAAAAAAGAAACTTTTGCATTTCGTCAGGAGGTGAAAGCAGCGTTCGCTTTGCTGTCCCTTTCAGATCGCTCTCTGAGCCCCATGTCCACCCCCACCAGCACCTTGTAGGGCTTCTAGCCACCCCCATGATCTCCAGCTCTGAGTCTCAGTACATTTTCAGTACATTGGTTCTCACCTACCTGATGAGAGCAAAATGGGATCTCACCATGATTGTAATTTCCATTATCACCGAGTTGGGTGATTTTAAGCCGAGGATGACGTGCTTGCCATACACTTCAATCATTCTTGTGGTATTTTAAGCTACTTCTTAGGTATGCAATTTTAAAAATCTAAAGCAGTTTACGTCACTCCATTATCTGAAACCTTCCAATGGCTCCCCTCTGCACTCAGAATAAAATCCGCACTAACTTGGCACATGGGCTCTGCTGTTCTATTCCCTGCCTCTCTCTGGCCATTCATCCAGAAAACAGCCCCTCGTCCACTATGTGCTCATCACACTGGCCTATTTCTAGTCCTTGAATATGCTACCTTCTTTCTCTCTGTAGGCTTTGCTCCTGCTGACTCCTCTCTCCATAATGCTGCTACTCCATAGTTTTCATTCCCATCTCTTTGGGGGCATTCAGAACTCAGATCAGCGTTACTTCCTTAGAGAGGCCATCCTCAGCCCATATCCACCTTGACTTATCCTCTTCAGAGTATTTACCATTCTCTGATATTATCATATGTCTTTATGCACTTGACTGTTCTCCTGCAACAGTAGGTTTGCTCCATGAAAGCAGAGCATCATCGTCTAGCTCATTTCCAGATGAATCCCCTAAATTGAGAACAGTCTTTGGCAAACAGCAGATGCCCAATAAATGTTTTATAAATAAGCTGATGAACAAATGAACTACTGAAAGCATCGATTTCAAAAGCAGAGGCTTTGTCAATATCCCCCAGATGCTATTTCTAGCTTAGTCAGTGGCAAGTTACTTAACCCTTGTAAGACCTAGGCTTCTCATCAGTAAATTGGGGATAACATTTAGTATCCACCTAACCATGCAATTGTTCCAGATACAGTAAAATATATTTATGCTCTTAGCAAAATGCCAGCCTGTGGTGTGGGTAATTAACAAATCATAGACATTATTCCTATTATTATCATAATACAGTTTGACTTAATAAACACAGGTGTATACTTGCATATATAGGTATGGACACACACCCTCAGGGAGAAAACGCCAAATTCACAGCATCTTTACACCTACCTACCTGTCTACAATCACAGGAGATTTGGTAGATTCTTTAGTTATTTCAGAAGCCACGATATAATTGCCCAAAGAGTAAAAAGCTCTTCTAATGATAGTTGGTTCATCATCAAAGATTTTCCTCCACTGGCTGATGCAAGCGGGTGGCGACTTTAAGAGCACAGCGTTGAGAGAGTCTGAAACCGACTGGGTCACAGTGGTTTTGCCTGCAGAAAAGACACAAACATAGCGCTCCGTTACCATAGCCACCAAATGGCTCCCAAATGCTCATATTAGCCCAGAAAGAGCAGAGACACTCCATCCACCTGTAAATCAAAGCAGTTCATTGCCTACTATGATTCTTGATTTAAAAAAAAAAAAAAAAAGACGCAGACTTTTAGGACCCGGGGTTTCCTCTACGTGGTATCATAACACTTGGAAGAAAACCCAAATGGTGCTCTTGTTTACAAATTAATGATAAACTCTGGCGTAGACCTCCGGGCCTGGGAAAACCTCCACCTGGTTCCTCAAAACACTCTGCACCTGCTGCGGAGGGAGCCGCGCCTCACGCTCAACCACGTGACGTCTGCCCCAAGCTGGACCTCGTCCTTGGCTGGATCCTGCTGCCCTTGGCGCCTCGCTTCTCCTGTTTTTTGTGTTTGGGGCTAGATGTGAGTTGTCCGTTGTGTTTTGGTATCTGTTTGGCAGCTCCAAGGCTTTTTCCCCTCCGCTCCCTAGTTCTTCCTAATTTTGCTCCAAAAGGGTCCTCTGAACGGCCCGTGGTTCCCAGATACCCCAGTCTGGCTCCAGTCCCTTCACTTTCGCCCACGCTGTTTCTTCTGTTGGGGAGGATCGCTTCTGCCCTCCTCACCTGCGCTTCTCTCATCTACACCGAAAACGGTCCCGGTGTCAGCCCTTCCAGAGCTGTCCCTGACCATGGCTCTGTTCCCCACACCGAGGCTGCATTAAGTGCCTTCTCGTGGTCACCGGAGCGCCTGAGGCCCAGGCTCCCCTGGCCTCCCACCGAACGTCTTACTCGTCTTTGTATCCCGGGCCTGCCGAGCTCCGTGCCTGGCACACACCAGAGACTGACATGAAGCTTATGAATTGAACTCTGTATCAAGTTTTACTTACTAAAGACCTGTCTGTTCCTGCAAGGGATTCAATTAATCGCATTGCCTGTAACTCAAAGGTAATATTACCTGTGGCATCCAGTCCTTCGATGGCAATGACCGGGAACTTTCCTTTCTGGGCCTGCTCCGGGCACTGGTCAACCAGGTCAAGCACTGCCTGGGCTTCAGGAATGAAGGGTATACACTGCGAAACAATGTCTGTGCATCAGCAGTGAAGCAATGGGGCTTTTGCAATCTCTAACTGCTGAGAACAAGATTGCCCAATGCTAATAAGGCATAAGTTGTGTTTGACGCCGTGCCAAATCCATAGTATTTTGAACCTGGGAAGGGCTGAATTCCTTCATTTTGTACTGAATAGCTGTACCTCAAAAAAGGCGATAGCGGCTGAGATCAGTCAGCCTGCAACCCACACTGACCAGCTACCCCAGAGGAGGAAGGACAGGCAAGACCGCAAGTGCGGAGCAGGGTGACCCAGCGACAGCGAAACTGTAGCACGCGGAAAATCAGCTCCGGCCCCAGCTCCGGGTAGCAGTCAGCACCGTCCCTTCCTAACCGCCTAGGGGGCGGAGAAGAGAGCCGCGCGCCGCGGTCACCGGGTGAGTCGCGCAGGGCGTCCCGGGCATTCTGAGCTCTCACCTCCGCTTTCCCGCACCGCTCACCGCGGCCTCTCTGCAGCGAGGCCCGCACGTTTGTACATGTGTGTGCTTCATCTTCTAAGTGCTTTCGAGGATTAACATGGCCAGCCTTCACGGTAACTCGGTGAGGGTGGCAGCATTATTACTCCCCTCTACGAACTAAGGAAACTGAGGCGGGGGGGCGGGGGGGATAAGAAACTGAAAGTGACACAGGTAATAAATGCTGCGTTGGGATTTAAAGCCAAGCGATTGGTCCTGCCCTTTTAAACCGCCTCGTAACACAATCCTAAAAGCTTGCAAAATGCACTAAATTCCACAGTGCAGCCTCAGAAAGCCGAGTCTGGACACCCCAGGCCCCGCCCAGGCTGCGCTGGGAAAGAACCTTCGCTCTCCTTCCCTGAGCACCTGCTGTGTGCCAGAGCTCCGATTGTCCTGACCAAGGCAAGGCAAGTGTTTCACAGACCAAAGGGAGAACAGAGGGGTCGTGCGACCTGGACCGGCAGCCAGGAAGCAGGCAGCCACTGTTTTAGAACAAGGTTCTTGAACCCCAAACTCATGCCTTTTTCTCACCAAAACCATGCCCCAGCCTCCCAGATGGCATGATCCTCCCCGCACCCGGCTGCCTCTTCCCTCTGAGGCGCCTTCTGCACGCATTCAGAGCAGGCCTGGCGAGCGTGGCCTTGGGACATCAGTTCCCGCCTCGGATGGGAAGGTCCTGGCGGCCAAGAATGGAGAAAAGAGCCGCAGTGTCTAAACGAGAGTCTGGCACTCAGGCGGCCTGGTGTGTCGACGGCGTCAATCAGTTCCCTGGGCAACAGAGGCCAGGCTGGAGAGGCCAGCCCCGGAGAGCGCGCGCCCTGTCCACTCCCTGTCTGGGGGACCCACCCCGAGTGTCCGGAAGGGGCAGAACTCTTACCGCCTCCAGAACGGCGCGGGCGGCCTCCCGGTGCGGGAAGACCCCAGAGCTGGGCAGGTCGGGCACCACCGGGTGCAGGGCGGGCTCCGGGGCGGACACGACGCGCTCGCGGGGGCCCACCTGCCGCCACCCCGCGCCGTCCCGCAGCTCCCACAGGCGCTGCCACACCTGAAGGCGCGCGTCGCCCACGAACTCGCCCAGACGCGGGCCCTCCGGGGACTCGCCGAGCAGGGAGAACAACGCGCGCCGGGTGTCGGGGCTGTCGCTGGGGTCGTGGAGCAGGAAGCCGTGCTGCACGCCGCCCGCCCCGCCGCCGGGGCCGTAGCACAGCAGCGGGCGCAGCCGGCACCGGCGGAGGGGGTCGCGGCGCAGCTGGTGCAGCAGGCGCTGGTGCAGCCGCGCCGCCCGCACCCGGGCCGCGCAGTCCCCGCCCGGCGCCAGCGGCACGCACAGCGAGTAGCTGCGGCCGGGCGGGCCCAGGAGCGCGGCCGCGCGGGGGTCGGGGAGCGCGCCGGGGGCGTCGCCGCCGACGGCGAAGTGAGCTAACGTGCAGCCCGGCAGCTCCAGCGCGAAGCGGTGCGGCGGCGCCATGGCCGGAGCGCAGGCCCCGCGTCGCGGCCCCGAGAGGCGCCCGAGCAGCAGTGGGGAGCGCGGGCGGAGGGCGGAGGCCATGGGCTCGTCCGGTCCCGCCCCCGCCGCTCTCGGGCCGCCACCGCCGCCGGGGAAACGAAAGCTAAGTGATGGGGGCGGGCGGGGCTGGGGGCACCCTCTGGCGGCCTCGGCCCCCTCTGCCCGCTCGGGTTCCGCGCCCCGAACGGCGGCGGCGGGGAGGGGGCGGCCGCAGGTGGCGGGCGCGGTCCCGGCTGCCACCCGGAGGGTGCTCTCGGCCCGGCGCTGCGTGCGGGGAAGCGGCCGGTGGCCCCAGGCCCTGCACTGATTCCTCCTCTGTTGTTTACGTCCCGGGTGTGCGCGCGCGCGCGTGTGTGTATGTGAGTGTGTCCCGGAGACCGCGCGCGCCAGAGCTCTGCCTTTTAGCTTCGTTCTCTTCCTGCCCCCCGCCCTCCGTCCCTGGCTCTTCAGTGCGGCGCAGACTCCTGGCTGGGGGCAGGACTTGCAGCCCCCTTGGCCCCCTGCTCGACCCGAAGTTTCCACCTGACCCGCTGTCTCGCCCTCACTCTGACCCAAGTCCTATGGGCTGCTTTGAAGGCCTGAAGGGAGCGTTTTTCCCTCTTCTTGGAATTACCCCCCTCTTTTGCTGACTCGCTAACTAGGACGTATCACCACATTTGCACGGGAGCCAAATAAAGGCCTGCCTTCGGGTCCAATTCGTTGGTCCTGGCATGCTGTATCAGCCCGAAGCCCGCACCTTGGTATAGCAGGTTTTACACAATTATTCAGATGTTTTGTTTACACTCAATAGCTGATACTTTGGGAAATGATTGCCAAACAGGAACGCGTGGGTGCCTCAGTTGGTTCAGCGTCTGCCTTCGGCTCAGGTCATTAGGGTCCTGGAATCGAGTCCCGCATCGGCTCAGGTCATGATCCCCGGGTCCTGGAATCAAGTCCCGCATCGGGCTCCTTGCTCAGCGGGGAGCCTGCTTCCCCCTCTGCCTGCAGCTCCCCCTGCTTGTGCGCTCTCTCTCTCTCTCTCTCTCTGACAAATAAATAAATAAAATCTTTATAAAAAACTATTGTCAAGCATACTGAAAACAAAAATCCTATCGGGAAAACCCAAACATTTAGAGTAAAGATGAAAAACATTAGATGAACTGAGGGCAAACAAACTTTATAATTGAAGCAGTTTGGATTTACCATGGCTGTACGTTTAATTCTGGAAGGAATACAACTTTTGGACAAACAGGAACTATTGTAGATACCTAGTTGAAGTATGGGCTAATAGACAAGGAGCAATTAAGAGATTAAGATGATTTTAGCTGAGGACAGGATCATTCTTACTCTCTGAGCAATCTCACTTTGGGGCGTTTAGTGTGCAGAGTTGTTTTCATATGTATAGTATTCTAGCGGGAGTGTAAATTGGTTCAAGTACTCTGGAAGACTCTTTGGAGGTATATGCTCAAGGGGAACACGCATAAACCACATGAACGAGTGATTCCAATCCTGGGTATATACCCAACATAAATGCGTACATATATGGCGACCAAAAGATATGTACAAGAAAATGCATGGTGTAATAGCAAAATATTCCAAATGCTCATCATAATAAAATAATTAAATGTATTGTGGTATATTTAAACAAGGAAATCAATAAATGGGAGCTATGAAAATGAACAATCTACTGCTAAACACAGCAAAGTGGATAAGTCTGCAAACACAACACTGAGTGAGAGAAGCCCAGCAGAAAGAGGACGTGCTGTTGTAACCTAGAGTATGGTTTTTAGGACAGGGTTATCTTTGGAGTGGAGGTAGGGTTTAGGGCCTGGGGGAAGGTCTTGGAGACTTCTTGGTAAAATTCTTTTTCTTGATAAAGATGCTCATTACATATGTGTGTTCATTCTGCCAAGAATTCATTGTGCTGTGCATTTATGAACTGTGCACCTTTCGATGTATGTATAGTAGTTGATGTATGGTACTGATGTACAGTATGTGTCAGTAAAGGATTTACCACAGAAATGTTATGATGATTGCAAATAACCAATTCCACCATCTGCTAATGGGTTGCAGCCGGTGCTGGGACATTCCTGCAGGAAATGGCCCACATCAGGGAGTACATTAAGGATGTGCAGGTGTTTTGAGAAAAAAGTCTCTGGCTAAAGAAAAATGGTGATGACATTTGGCCGTTTTCCAGTTGCATTTGGATGCCTTTAGAGATGGCCGAGTCCCGAGTAGAAAGCCTAAAGGGGGCTGCCTTGTACCTCCTCCAGCCTACCCCGTCTTGAGCAGTTGGAAGAAGAAATCCCTCCCTGGGCCTGCGCAAGCCATGACTTTGATTAAGAAAGTCTACCACTCCTGAAACTTACTCTTAAATGAACGGGAGACGACAAGTTGGAAAGAATAGAACATCTGTTCAAGGACTTTTGTGAGTTCTTTGCTGGGAAAGACTTTGACTTATTTATTTCTATTTTTTTCATATTTATTAATATTTTATCTAAAAAATAGGAGGCTCTCAGTTGTTGAAGCAAAGAAGAAGGAAGGAAAGAGAGAATGCCTGAATGAATGAATGAATGAATGAGTGAGTGAATGAACACATGAACGAATAAAAGAAACTGGCCTCCTTAGAACAGACTTAGGAAAAAACAATAAAATAATGTGCTAATAATGATCAATCATTGAGCAGTGATGCAGGTGTTTAAATCCCAGTTCAGACACTTACTCCCTGTGTGACGTGAGTTTCCCCCGCTATAAAAGAAGTTAGTACATGCAAAGTGCGGAGCAATGCCTGGTACCCCGTGCTGGATTGTGCGCTAGCTATTGCTAATTTATTATACAAGCAGCACTCTTTGTACTTAACATACATTATGTCATTTAATCCTGACAATGCCCTCTGTGCGTGTGATATTAATACCCATGTTTCCCAGATGTGTTAACAAGATCAGGCAGGTAAAGAAATTTACCCAAAATTAAACATTCCTGGCTGAACTAGGATTGAAATCTTAAAATATTTAGCTTGAAAAGCCTACCTGGCTCTCTTCTGTGCCATGCTGCTTTGATTTGAAATGTAAACTGACTTGGTTTTTGTTTCTTCATACACATATGATCTAGCAAAGAAAGGAAACAAAAAGTATTTCTTGATTGTCATACCATGGTGATATTTCAAAATGTTTGTGACTAAGATGATTTCAGGCACTTGGAAAGTATCCACCAGTGCATAATTGGAAATCATTACACATAGGCTTGCTATTTTGGTGAATTTGCTTTTAGTTTCCTTTCTAAGTAAAATGAGAGTTATCTTTGTTTCCATTCAGAACATAACACTACTAGAAAAACAATAGCTAACCCTAACTGAACACTTAGAGTCTTCCATACACTGTCCCAATTTATGTGATTCACATGCATTAGAATTTTCAGTCTTCCCCAAAATCCCACGAGACAGCTGGATTTACAGACAAGGCAATGGAGACCCAGAGAAATAATGTAAGTTACCAAAATCACTTAGTAAATGATGAGCTGGGTTCACGGCTCCAGAAGCTTCCCCACTAGGACTGTTGCAACTTTCCACAGGTCTCAGGAAAACTTAAGAGTACCTGTTCAAACACAACTCTGATTAAAGACAACTAAAGGAAAAAAAGTTTCAGCACAAAATTTGACAGCGCTTTCTAAGAAACGGTAAAAATAAGGAAGAAGTCACTGTAACTCTTGACAACTACGAACCATCTCAGCGGGGCACCTGGGTGGCTCAGCTGTTACGTCTGCCTTCGGCTCAGGTCCTGATGAGCCCTGCATCGGGCTCCCTGCTCCACAGGAAGCCTGCTTCTCCCTTGCCCACTCCCCCTGCTTGCGTTCCCTCTCTCGCTGTGTCTCTCTCTGTAAGAAATAAAATCTTAAAAAAAAAAAAAAAGAACCATCTTAGAAAAGCATCTGATTTTCCTGTGGTCTTTTATTTATTTGAGAGAGAGAACAAGGGAGAGCATGAGCTGGGAGAGAGGCAGATGGAGGAGAGGCAGACTCCCTGCCAAGCAGGGAGCCCAATGCGGGGCTCTATCCCAGGATCTTGGGATCATGACCTGAGCCAAAAGCAGACGCTTAACTGACTGAGCCACACAGGTGCCCCTTCCTATGGTCTTTTAAAAATAAAATAGAAATGGGGCACCTGGCTGACTCAGTTGGAGGAGGGAGCGACTCTTGATCTCAGGGTCATGAGTTTGAGCCTTAGGCTGGGTATAGAGAGTATTAAAAAATAAACTATAAATAGATATGCAGGAAAAAATGTCTACATTTCAACACTATGAAAATACATAAGATGAATAACTAAAGGCAGATTAAGTGTAAATGCTATTATATGCCTGTGCATTCTGACTGTGATCTGGAAGGGGCCCTGAGGCGAGTGGGTTCTGTCTTCAGCCTGCACAGGTCAGGAATACTTTGCATTCTTTGACTTTCATAATGAACTGTCAGGGCGGGCCCCCCTCTGGAAGGGCGCCGGGAGAGAGCCCCGGCATGCTGTATCATGCATGAGTAATACATCTGAGGAGGTGCTCGTATCTCTCTCCAAGTTGCGGCTCTAGACGGAAATATGGACAGAGAGCAAGATCTTGGTCTGTGTCCAGTTAGAAGGCTACTATTGACCCAGAAGACAGGCGAAAGGTGAGGCAGAGAGAGGCAGATGCCTATAGCCCTGATCCTGAGCGTTGGGTCTTGGCCCTGTTCCAGCTTTCATTTTCGTGAACAGGAAAATCGAAACTTGAGCTCAGCAGAGAGTTAGTCAGAGGCGTGTCCATCCTGCCCCTGTGATAGGCTGCCCCAGCACATACATAAACTGAATCCTGAGGTTCAGTGCAGCCTCAGAGCGCCTGGCCACCATGTGGATGCTCATGCCAATCGCTTTTGCTGGAAAGCTGCTGAGCGCCTTCAGGAAGCCACTGAGCTCTCTATGGAGCAGCGTGGTCCCCTGGTTCTTCTGGCTCAGGTCAGCTCTCTGGCTGGCAAGGGGCGAGAGTACCCGGCCACTGCAGATGAGCCAGGGTGAACTGCAGGAGAGCAGAGGGGAGGAGGAGGAGGGCCCGGACCAGCCCACCACCCCCACCAGCGTCAACTACCACTTCACCCGCCAGTGCAACTATAAGTGTGGCTTCTGCTTCCACACAGCCAAGACATCCTTTGTACTGCCCCTAGCCGAGGCCAAGCGAGGGCTACGGCTGCTGCAGGAAGCCGGTGAGTCCCCAGTCCTGGGAGGGAATCAGCACGCAGCTGCTGGCTGGGGGCAGGCACAGGTGGGAGAGCTCCTGCAGAATTTGAGATGCTCCCCAGCCCGTCTTGTAAGGGAGTATTAGGATGAATTTGGGGTGGATGCCTAGGCCTTCAGAACCAGAGTTGGCTGGCGCAGACAGTAAGGGAGGCAGACCCATCCCTCCTATAGCCTCCAAGTGAGCAGAAGTCTGTGCACCTCCCAGGCTCCCAGTGCACCCAGCATGTGCCGAGAGACAGGGTGGGAAGTTGTGCCACTTTCTGAATTTGTCCAAAGCCCTGATAGATTGGGGCTTTCCAGAAATTGTTAAGAACTACAATATTTGAAGGGCACCTGGGTGGCTCAGTCGGTTAAATGTGTGACTCTTGGTTGCAGCCCAGGTCATGATCTCAGGGTTATGAGATCAAGCCCCACATCAGGCTCCACGCTCGGGGCGGGGGAGGAGTCTGCTTGAGATTCTCTCACTCACTCTGTCCCTCCCTCTCTCTGTCTAAAATAAATAAATACATCTTAAAAAAAAAAAAAAACTACAATGTTTGAGTCTTTTACTTTGAATCAGGTATGTACTCCTAGCATGAAACTTTAAAGAAACTATTTACAATATAAATATGGCAATGACTTTGCTCTCAAGACTTGCATGCTGTCTTCTCCTTCTGGAATGTCCTCTCTCCCTCATGTGTGATCCCTTGGTGCCTGTTACAAATATGTATTATAACACTTTTTTTAATTTTTTTTAAAGATTTTATTTATTTATTTATTTGAGAAAGAGAGAGAATGAGAGAAAGCATGAGAGGGAAGAGGGTCAGAGGGAGAAGCAGACTCCCTGCTGAGCAGGGAGCCCGATGTGGGACTCGATCCCGGGACTCCAGGATCATGACCTGAGCCGAAGGCAGTCGCTTAACCAACTGAGCCACCCAGGCGCCCTATAACACTTTTTTTTAAAGATTTTATTTATTTATTAGAGAGAGAAAGCACGAGTGGGGGGGAGGGGGAGAGGGAGAAGCAGACTCCCCACAGAGCAGGGAGCCCAACATGGGGCTCAATCCCAGGACCCTGGGATGATGACCTGAGCTGAAGGCAGACGCTCAACTGACTGAGCCACCCAGGCGCTCCTATTACAGCACTTTTTAAATTATACCATTATGTTTTGTTTTTTGTTTTGTTTTTAATATCTGGATCCCCAAAGAGTTTGAGTTCCAAGGTGGAATTTTAGCATTCTATGTATCTTTGTGCCTAGCAGGATATCTGGAATGTAAAGGGGGGTTGATAAATGTTTTTGGACAGATGGATTAATAGATGAACAAATGGATGAAGGGAAGTCTGGTGTGGAAAGAACTTAGACCCTTGACTCACAAGGCCAGGGTTTGAGCTCTTGCCCTAAAACTTGTAAGACTTATCAAGACATTTAACTTTTCTGAACAGCAGTTTAACAATCTTTTAAAATGTAGATAATCAAGATAACACCTATACCTGGCGCCTGACTGGCGCCTAAGTGGCTCAGTGGGTTACGCATCTGCCTTGGGCTCAGGTCATGATCTCAGGACCCCGGGATCAAGCCCCATGTTGGATCTCCCTGCTCAGCAGGGAGACTGCTTCTCCCCCTGCCTGCCTCTCCCCCTGCTTGTGCTCTCTCTCCCTCTCTCTCTCACTCTTGCTGTATCTCAAATAAATAAACAAAATCTTAAAAAAAAAAAAACAGATAACGCCTATACCAACCTCAAAAAGTTACGACATGGCACAAATAAGTGAATGCTCAGGTGTTTTTAGAGTATAAACTATAATGGTTATAATTAATACATTTATCATTAATATAATGATTTCTCAGGTTTAAGTAAATAAAGTCAAAGTTAATTAAAATGATCAAGGTATAACACAGGTCATATGCCCCGTAAGTGAGATTTCTGGCTAATAGAGGAAAATCTATTTTGGTGATGATTAAAAATGTAAAGTTAAATGTAAATTATATTTAAAACATACTACTCAGGCGGAAGATGCTTCTACAATATATTATTTACTTCTCTTGCTTTTACACGAAGAAGACGGAATAGGATTTAGCCACTGTCAGCATCAGTTATTGATCCGTGCTGTAACACGATCACTTCTTGTGTGTTAACATCACCGTGAAGTGATCGTTGCTCGTCTACGGTCTTAACTTCACACCTACAGCCCGTTCCTGCAGTGCTCGGTTCCCTGCATCCCCTGTGCATCTTCCACTCAAACTCATCAAGGGCTGCAGGGCCATATACCGTATCACCTTCTCCAGCTTATCTGACCCTATATTCCACCACACCTTCGGGGATAATGTTTCTATTGGATGATAATCACCGTCAGTCACACAGGCAGGCTCCCAGCATGTTGGATTTCAGTAGTGAGATGACGGAATCGATCACTGTCCGGTCATAGACACTTCTGAGTGAGAAAAACGGTGTTGAAAAGAATAGCAGATGTCATTTGGTCTGCCATAAAGCAGGGCTGTTCTGGGTGAGCTGGGACGAAGGGCAGCCCCACTGACAAAGATGGAAGGCTGTGGAGCTTGGGCATCCATCCTAGCTCCATTTTTTTTTTCCCCTAGTCTTACGATCTTGAATAAATCACTGAACCTTCCTGAGCTTCAGTTCCTACAGCCAAAAACCAGGATAATAATTCCTTCCTTGCCGAATGAGTTTCAGGATGAAATGCTTGCCTGAACCATGTTACCTTGGATGCGGTATGGGGAGGCCAGATGCAGATCAAGAGAGAAAAATTGGAAAGAGTTGTGTGATTTGTTACCCACCGTTCCTTGGGCAGGGCGCCACTCACCACACAGGAAGTCTTGAGTGAGGACGGTTTTCAAGGAAGCAACTGATAGGGAGGCGAAGGCAGCTTAGCACGGGCTAGTTTGAACAATCTCAGCGAGCTGTGGTCACAGGGGCTGTCCGGGTTGTCCGAGACCCGGCTCTGGGACGCAGAGGGCAGAGGACAGTGGCCCAGAGAGAGAGCCTCATAGATCAGGTGCTCTGGGTGTTGACGTCCTTGGTTGTTCAAGAATAGGAACTGACCAGCCTTCAGCCAGGACCTCGAAACTGAGTCGACCACATTTTAAAAGCTGTGCTACAGTGAATTTGCACAAATTAAATTTCCAAGCACAGTATTCGTTACTTAGTAGGTATAAAGTTTGTTGAACAGAAGTTAACAAACTTCTGTTCAGCCCTTTCTGCTAGTCTGGTTGGTGCTTCTAATTATTTTGCTCCTGTGACCAAATCTGTTTGCTGCTCTCACGGGTCCCCCATGCTTCCTCCTTGGATCTCACATGGGCTTGTGTTTCTGTGGCTTGTCACCCCAGGTCCTTTCCTTGCCATGCTCTGGTTTCTGTCTCTAATCTGAGCATGCTATCTGGTTGCCTGTGCCCTCAGCACCCTCAACGTCCAGTGAAGCAGGCGTTTCAAACTTCACTTAGCAGAGCCAGTTGCTTACTGATTCCAGGTTCATTCTGGAAATGACTCACTCTGATGTGGCCACTAACACAGAGCATCTAATAAAGACTCGCTCAACTGAGTTGAACTGAATGGAATCAAAAATGAACCCCACTATGATAATATCACTGTAGAAATTCTAAATTTCACAGTCTTGTGGACCTTCGAGTTAATGTCCCCATTCCTTCCAATCTTTCCTTCGCTCCACTAAAATTCCAGTGGAATCATTGAAGGCAGGGTAACAAACCCACCAAGAAATCAACACGGAGTTGTTGGAATTGATTGATGGCGCTTGGACATCTTCAGCACAGGTCCGCAGGGCGGTGGCTGCCAGAGGTTCACCAGACTGCCCAGTGGAATGCAGAGCATTTCAGAGACGAGAACCATCTAATCATGCAGAAGTACAGCATTGATCAAGAAGGAGGGGGTGAGGCAGGAACGAGACAACAGGCCGAAGGCAGATCCGCTGCTGCCCCCACCACTAGGAGAGCCCTCCCCAAGTCCTGCAGATGGCAGAAGGCATATTTTCAGAAGAATCTGGACCACCTGGCTGTGCTCAGCCACCCCAGGTGGAGCAGGGAGAAGAAAAGCACCATACTGAAGACTGGGGCCTGCTGGGTGTGAGAGCCCATGTTCCTGGGGTGCAGGCAGCCAGGGGGTACGGCATAGCAGGAGATTAAGAGTCTTCTCCAGCAGAACAGAATGGCCGGAGAAAAGACCAAGGCTCCCAGCATGTGGGGCAAAATCCGGTGAATAAGTCAGTTTCTCTCTCCGTCACTCTATAGCAAAACCCTCCATCTGAGGGGTTTCATCCTCAATCGCAGAAATTCCCTCCCGCTCTTTTATGCATCACTCAAATAAGAAAGGACAAATGGAAACACCGAAATAAAAGGCAGACGCCAAAACAAATAAGCAAAGAGAATATAGGAAACCTTCAGAACATCTGTAACTGATAATCCCGGAGAGATGAGAGAAAATTTACATATATATGAGAAACAGCAATGCGATGGTAGGTGAAGAAGATACGGGAGAGTCTGGGGAACGGAAACTGGGATTTCTGAAATTAGAATTGTAATAGAAGGACTAGAAGACAAGGCCTTGGGAAAACGGGGCGCAGGAGACAGAGCAGGAAGGTCTGGTGGCTACAAGCCGGAGCGCCAGCAGACCAGGGGTGGGACCTCCAGAGAGACAAGCACGTTGGAGAAGAGGTAGGAGTTCTCAAAGAGTATGAGAAACTTCCCATACCAGAAGGAACTGTATTTTTCAACCAAGGACCTGCCAAGTGGCCAGAAAAATGAATAGAGACAGATTCTGCTAAGGCACATCACCTTGAAATTTGGGGACATTGGAAAGAAAGCTTCTGGAAGGGAAAAAGCCATGCACTTAAAAGGGATTATAAATCAAGGTGTTGTCAGGCTTCTGAACAATAATATTAAAACCTTGAAGACGGGGCGCCTGGGTGGCTCAGTCGTTAAGCGTCTGCCTTCGGCTCAGGTCATGGTCCCAGGGTCCTGGGATCGAGCCCCGCATCGGGCTCCCTGCTCCGCGGGAAGCCTGCTTCTCCCTCTGCCGCTCCCCCTGCTTGTGTTCCCTCTCTCGCTGTGTCTCTCTCTGTCAAATAAATAAAATCTTTAAAAATAAATAAATAAATAAATAAATAAATAAATAAATAAATAAAACCTTGAAGACAGCAAATAATGCCCTTAAAATACTGAGGGCAAAGTGACTTCACCCAGAGTACTATACCTGGCCAAACTAATGATCAGGGATGCATTTGGAAACATGTAAGTTCTCATCTTGATTCATATATTGCATTTTTTCAGGAAACTGCTAAGGGCTTTTCAAAAGGGCAGGAATTCCAGGCCAAGAGGCATCCAGCACGTGTGAGAAGGAGGGGCCCCCCTCAGCACAGCATGCCGAGGTGTCTCAGGCTGAGAGTCCCCAAGCCAGAGCATTCTGGATGGGGCGGAGGGGGGTTTCTGCACATCTCTGTGCTGTCTCGTCCATCCATGTAACTGATTCCCTACATTAAAGTGCATCTATTTTATTTTCTTATTCTTTTAAAGATTTTGTTTATTTATTAGAGAGAGAGGGGGAGCACAAACAGGGGCAAGGGATAGAGAGAGAAGCAGGCTCCCCACTGATCAGGGAGCCCGATGCTCCATCCCAGGACCCTGAGATCATGACCTGAGCCTAAGGCAGATGCTTAACTGACTGAGCCACCCAGGCGCCGCTAAAGTGCACCTATTTTAAAGCAGGGGAGAAAGTTAGGCCCCGGGTTATGTACATGGTTAGTTCCCCCCTGCCAAACCCTCTGGGGAGCATGGGGAGCCCAGGGGGGGGGGGTGGGGGCTGGGGATAATGGGCAGCTTTCATTTCATTTTTTGTTACTTTGAGAAAACATTACTTTTGTCATTAAAACAATAAGGGGTGTTTGTGCAGTGGGAAAAAAAAAGAGAACAGAAGGAAAGATCCATGTTCTACCTCTCACAGGGATGGAGAAGATAAACTTTTCAGGCGGAGAGCCGTTTATTCATGACCGGGGCGAGTACCTGGGCAAGCTAGTGCAGTTCTGTAAAGAGGAGCTGCGGCTGCCCAGCGTGAGCATCGTGAGCAACGGGAGCCTGATCCGGGAGCGCTGGTTCCAGAACTACGGTGAGCTTCCTGGCACCACGCTGTGGTCGCCGCGGCTATGCTTGTTGGTTCCGGGCATCCCGGGCCTTAGGCCAGGCACGCTGGGGGAGCGGGGGTCGCGGGGAGCAGGGTGTGCGGCAGGGAGGAGACACCAAACTCGAATCCCTTTGCAAGCCATGCGTGCAGTTAGGAGGCTTCCTTCTGCGGGGCTCTCTATTTAGAGCCCTATACTTGTTGACCAACTTGTTGGCAAGACAGGTAACAAAATGTTAGTGCAACTATGTTATGCATCCCGATTCAGCAGGTGCTGAGCCCTATGGCTTTAGCTTAGCCGCTAGCAAGGAACACTGACACAGTTCCACAGCCCCTGCCTTATTGTTTGCTACTAATGTTTAATTTTTAAATATTAAAGGAACTATCACTTTATTAGTCTCATAAATGAAGCAATTGGACTAAAACAATCTTTCCCACCTTTGGCTACCTATTTGGCTGCTGAAGAAAGTTAAATAAAGTATCTGTGTAGGGACTGAATCTCGGACTAATTATGTCAGAACCTGGCGGTGTGTGGAAAGACCAACTTGGGGGCTCCAAGGGATTCTACTCTGTGGCCAGGATGGCGAACCATGGATCCCAAGACCGTGGAGTTCCCTTACAGCTGAGTTTCCATAGATGTGATAGATATCCCTAGAGCAGTACCCGGAACTTGGGGAGCAGTGGAAAATATTAGCTGTTATTACTACTGTCATTTTGGGAGACAGTGATAACTCTTAGAGCACGATTTTCTGTTCTAATTTGTATGAGCTATTGGAGCCTTGACGTCACTGAAAGAGGGGTTGCATTTACTCTCTGTTGAGGCTGCTCACAGGAAGTCTCTGACCACACACCCCTCCCAAGATGGTGGAGAGATGGGAATGGGGAGGGGAGACTGGGGATGAGGGCAGGGCAACCCATCTGATGAAGATGAAGCAGGAAGACAAATCAGAAGTCTCTGGGAAAGGTAAATCAGGGAAGACTGCAAGACGACGTGTGAGAACCAAAACGTCTGTGAAGGAGTCACTTGGTGAAACGGGGTCAGAAGCTTCCAAGTAAACTCTGGGAACCAGATTCAGAAAGGCAAGCAAGGCTTAGGGAACAGTGTGAGCAGGGGAGAACCGGTCAGGCTCGTTGGCGGTGTCCCCCAGCCGTGCTCTCCCTCCAACCCTGGCTCCCATGCCCGGTGTGGTAGGAAGAGCAGGTCCCACGGGATCACTGCGGCCAGGGTCAGAAGCTTACATGCTGGCATGGGAGAGGCCGTGTGAATGAGTGAGTTTGGAGGTGCTGAGGAAAAACCCACTTCAGTCCCTTCAGCAGGGAGACAGTAAGCAAGTGGGAGGCCCTGAAGAATGAGAAGCACCATGCTCTGTTCATAGTGGACAGACAGCCAGCCAGTGAGCCATGAGCTTCCATTGACGTTCATCCTCTGTGGGAGTGTAGGGTTAGTGTTGCCATATTCTGAAATCTACGTTCTATCTTAAATCTCCCAATTAAATATTTGCAAATAATTTGAAATATTGTTAGATGTCCTGAGGGAAAAACAACAGCAATGTTTATGTATAACTATGTGGTCTGTAAGCCTCCAATCTTCCACCTCCAGTTTAAAGGACCAGGGGTGAGTCGCTGAGCTTGAGTGGACCAAGAGAGCCGTTTTGGATCAACTGCCATCTCTCTTAAGTTTGGCAGTTTTCTAGGAGTGCTCACAAGACTCAGTAGCCAATTAGACTCATGGCTAATGAGTCTGATGAACTCAGAGCAGAGGATGAACTCTGATGAACTCAGAGCAGAGGATGCAGTGCAGAAACAGTAGGGAACGGGTGTCACAGGGGTCCAGAGAGGTCAGACACGGGCTTCTGAGTCCTTCCCTTCCAGAACGTGCAAGATGTGCTTTCTCGAACACACAGTGAACCATAGGGACATGTCCGGAATGTTTTTGCCTAGGAATGCTCATGTGGGTCTTAGGGTCTGAGGCTTTTATGTAGGGCTGGTCACTTAGGCACATACTGCTGGGTACCCATCCATGGCAGCTGAAAGTCAGGACTCCCAACAACAAAACCAGGTACATCATGAATCTTGTTCACCAATCCCAACAGCTCTTGACAAGCTGATCAAACATGCTGCATTGCTCCAGACATAGACACATCATCAGTGGGAGACATAGAGAACATTCTGGTGGCCATATATGCAGGGATTGGCCAAAACTCCATCATAGTTCCATGTTCTTCTAGAGACTGGTGAGGACTCAGCGAACAGATCTGCTGTGCTAACTCTCTCTTCACAAGGGCTCCTACAAGACAGTCTGAGAGCAGGAGGAGGGGATATAATTCAGATGTAGCAATTAATGAAGGACCTTACTTAAATGTGCCAATAAAGATTCAGACACATACAAGTGCCATTTTAGGACGGTCAAATGGGAGTATCTCCATCACCTCATGATGTGTGTATTCATTTTTTTTAAGATTATTTAAACAAATACCAAGTATAATTCACATTTCTGTGAGTGTTGCAGGTATGAGGAAAAGTCTTTTTAAACATTAAAACTTAGACACAAGCAAGATGTGTTTTATCATAAAGAGATATAAATGGCCTAAAAGCTTTGGTCCTTGAATGGAAAGGCTTAAAGGTGCTCACTTTCCCTCAGGTGAGTATCTGGACATCCTTGCCATCTCCTGTGATAGCTTTGATGAGCAAGTCAATGTCCTCATCGGCCGTGGTCAAGGAAAGAAGAACCACGTGGAAAATCTTCAGAAACTGAGGGCGTGGTGTCGAGATTATAGAGTGGCCTTCAAAATAAATTCTGTCATTAATCGATTCAACGTGGACGAGGATATGAGGGAACAGATTCAAGCCCTGAACCCCGTCCGCTGGAAAGTAAGTACCGTGGTTCAGGCGAAAAACTTGCGACACTGAAACCCTAAACGTTCAAGTGAGAGAGGACTCTGGACTGACCGAGCCAGCCAGGAGACCGGGTCCTTGGTCCGTCTGCCAGCGCTCTTAAACTTTAAACTACTTACACTCCCTTTGTCTCAATCTCCTCTCGAAAAACTGAAACTGATTCCCTTCTGGAATGTTGGGAGGATAAAGGTCAAAAGATAGAGTCGGGGGGCACCTGGCTGGCTCAGCCGGTGGCACATGAGATTCCTGATTATTGGGGTTGTGAGTTCGAGTCCCATGTTGGGTATGGAGATTACTTAAAAATAGAATCTTAAAAAAAAAAAGATACAGTCAGTGCTTGGAGGCGTTCTGAAGAATATGAAAACCTAGAAAACCTAACCTGTATATATTTATTAAATATAATAAAATCTTTTTATATATATATGTATATATATATAATAAGACTAGATTTCTTCTTAAAACTCTTGGCTTATTCATAACATAAATGGATAAATGTTCTTCATAAATTCTGTTAATACATTTTTCATTGAATTTTCAGAAGACAGTGGGGCAGGGGCGCCTGGGTGGCTCAGTCGTTAAGCGTCCGCCTTCGGCTCAAGTCCTGATCCCAGGGTCCTGGGATCGAGCCCCGCATCGGGCTCAACAGGGAGCCTGCTTCTCCCTCCGCCGCTCTTTCTCCCTCTCTCAAATAAATAAATAAAATCTTAAAAAAAGAAGATATTAAATAACACTATCCCCAAGTTGTGGCAAAGTGAATTCGCCGAGATCTGTGCTTTAGGACCAACCCCTCTATCAGCTACTAAAAAGTCTAAAGTTCAAACTCAAGGTGTATTTATAGCATCCACAATGTGCAGACACTTACAAATAGCAGTAAATTAAAGTTTCGTTAAAGTTTCCTACCCCTGGCTGTTCTTCAGAATCAACTCAGGGAACCGTTTTAACCATCTGAGCAACCCAGGCGCCCGTTTTTGTTGTTGTTGTTGTTGTTTTTTAAAGATTTTATTTATTTATTCATGAGCGACAGAGGGGGATAGAGAGAGAGAGAGAGAGGAGCAGAGGGAGAAGCAGGCTCCCAAGGAGCAGGGAGCCCGACGCGGGACTCGATCCCAGGACCCCGGGATCATGACCCGAGCCGAAGGCAGACGCTTAATCAGGGAACTGTTTTAAAAAGCAGCTTCCTGGACCTGCACCCCTACCCAGAAGAACTGGAGAGAAGCTAAAGAAAGAGGTGTGGTGAGAGGAACAGAGGCTGTGGTCCAGGAAGGGGGCCGACGAGGGCCGGAGGCTAGGCTCCAGGTTCCTAGACTTTCCTTCTGGAACCACCTGCCCATCGCTCTCCTCTTCCCTGATCGCCCATCGCTGTCCCACTTCTGCTGCTACTGTTTCTCTCACTACTCTCTTGTCGGCTTCTCTCTCTGTGTATATATGTTTTTCCTCCTGGCTTTGGTTTGCGAGGAGCTCCTCGTGGCTTCTTGATCTCAGAGCTTTCTTCTCCAATCTTATGACTCCTACTGTGGCTCCCACTTGCTGATTCACTCCAGAATTGCCTGTTCAAAATCCTGGGTTTTCTGGAGGGAGCAGATTAGCTACTGCCTGTTGGGAGAGCAGTTTTCGCCCCGGATCACGGGTGTCTGCAGACTGCAAACCGATGAAAATCAATGCCCTTGGGTCAGGTGCCTGGGCCCCCCAGGCCGCGTCCGCCGTGGGACCGGGACCGGCAACAGCACACCAGCACTGAACACGCGTTGGCAGGAGGGGCCCTCACGGTATTCCTCAACGGAGGGCTTCACTGTCACCTGGAGGCTTGCTGTAGCCACAGCAGAGCTGGCCCCACCTAAACTTGTCCAACCAAACCCACCACCCTCCTCCCATTCCGCTTCTCACGCTCCTTTCAAGCTGGTAGATTCTGGAACCAAAGTCACCCGGAGAAAAGCCCACGTGTGTCCTCACCCGCCTGATATTCAGGTCAGCTTGGGCTTCCAACCCGAGTGGACACCTCCTCTGACCTCCCTGCTAGTCCTCTCTCCCCACCCTGTGCCTGGACTGGGCTTGGGTGCTGTGGGGACAAAGACAAGGGGTGTCCCCTCCCTAGAAGCTCACAGCCTACTGAGCAAGATAGTCATGAAAGCAAATAGTAAAACCACTGTGTGACCAGGGTCTGCAGGGACTGGGGAGCACAGAGGAAGGGGGTGAGAATAGAGTGAGCTAAGAAGGCAAAGCTTAGGGAATTTTACAATTAATTCTAAGCTGACAACAATGTTAATTAAACACTATGTATAATCACCCCCTTCCTTGAAAACCTCACAGACCCGGGCTCTGCGCTGGCTGTGTTTTTTGTTTTTGTTTTTGTTTTAAGGATTTTATTTATTTAGATAGAGAGAGAGACAGCGAGAAAGGAAACACAAGCGGTGCGGTGGGCGGGGGTGGCGGGGGGGTAGGTGGGTAGAAAGGGAGAGGCAGGCTTCCCGCGGAGCAGGGAGCCCAGTGCGGGGCTCGATCCCAGGACCCCGGGATCATGACCTGAGCGGAAGGCAGACGCTTAATGACTGAGCCACCCAGGCGCCCCCTGGCTGTGTGTTTGATCAGCTACCATCTCATACCACCTTGAGCGGGTCCCTGGGACAGAGTTTTTCCTTCTCAGATGATGGTATTCCTTATGAGGGAATGATACATTCACACATACACAATTATTTACTTAAAAGAATGTTGGAAGACTCTTACTGGCTTTGGGAAACTGTCCTGGTATATTAACTGCAAAATAAACTACATAGTCGAGAGGCCTTAATAAGGATATATTGAAGTCAGCAGAAACAACATTTTGGAAAATACTTGTTTCTTGGTTTGGGGATCACAAATGATTTGTTTATTTTCTTGATGCTTTTGTATAGTCCATATTCCCTGCAATGAGCACCCATTACTCGGTGTTCTGCAAAATTAGATCATCAGACTGGATGAAACATACACTAGACCAGTCTTGTATCTTTGGATGGTGGGCACTTCCTGACTTTGAGGGCCCCAGAACAATGTCTTTCTAGACTGTTCCTGAGTCAGAGCAGTCTTCTTTGCTTAGAAGAGATGACGCTGGGTCTGGGGGAATGAGGCTTGGGGTAAAAATGGCGGGAGGCTCTTTGCAAAGCAAACACCACCCTTCTCTTCCAGGTCTTCCAGTGTCTCCTGATCGAGGGGGAGAATTCTGGAGAGGATGCTCTGAGGGAAGCGCAGCAGTTCGTTATCAGCGATGAGGAATTTGAAGGATTCTTAGACCGCCACAAAGAGGTGTCCTGTTTGGTGCCCGAGTCTAACCAGAAGGTTGTATGAAGCAAACATTGCCTGGTTCACCATCACACCTTGAGATTGATCCAAACAGGGAGCTCTAGCCCAGAGGGATCCACACACTGTTCCTTTAGAGGGTTCAGCGAGCAGGACTGGAGGGGTGCAGTCACCTTCCAGCTGTGGGACCTCTGAAGGAGCTTCAGCGGCCCTTCTCCCTCCCCTGTCCTTGGACCATGCATCTGCCCATTGTTCCCACAATGGGAGCTGTTCCAAGGACACAGCCTTGAGCGGGGATAGCTTCCTATGGCAGGATAGGTACACCTCCCATATACCTATAGAAGGTATAACTAGTTACAAGGAATGAAAGTCACATTAAAATCTTCAGGTAAGCTCCTAGGGAATAGCATTAAAGCTTTACACATTGAAAAAGGGGGAAATTCCATGTAGGGTAGGAACAGCCATTGGGAATATTGAATACAGAACAAGGGTCTCCCACAGCTTGAGGAAATGGGGAAATTGGCCTGGGGATTTCATGGTCAGGGAAGCTGTCAGAGTGGGGCAGAGAACCCAGGCCGCTGGCAGCTTCTAGAACCTGAACACAGACAGATGCCCCTGCAGATGTATGTTAGGTGGGGATGGGGGCGCCGGCAGATCGATCGCCTTGTAAGGGACATACCCAAAGCCACTCAAGGGATATAAAAAGTGTAGAATCCCGAAGTAATAAAGCAGAAATATACCAAGGCTGTGAGACAGACCCTTGAGCGCGCGTACTGAAAAATACACTTGAAACTACATTTGTATTTAATTTCTCTTTTGCAGATGAAAGATTCCTACCTTATTCTGGATGAGTATGTAAGTATTTGTGATGAATTATAAAATTTGAAAACTTTTAAAATAAGAAGAATTTTAAAAATAAAAAATTAATTAAGCCGCAATGCCAGAGTTGAGCTATAATGAGCATAACCGGTCCCAGTTTTTCTTCTGACCCAGCATTTCATGTTTTTATCATCACTAATTAGCATTCATATTATAGAGCCTTTCCCGCACTGGGTGGGTTCCGAGCTAAGCACGTGGGCAGGACTTTGCTTGAACCTGGGCCCTGTATTTGCACCAACCCCAGGCGGCGGATCCGTGGATATCACCACGAATCTGACATTGCAAAGAAAGCAGCGTCCTCTGTCGCGCCATCTTGGGCTGGGAGTTCCCCGGCAGCGGGAACCCAGGGTGCTTTGGAGGGAGGTCCTCTCCCACTTCACATGACCTTTAACACCTCGGATGCTGCCAGCTCGTCTCTTGACTGATGAGTCTTGGCTTTGGTGAGAAGCGGCTACAGCTCCTCTCCCCAAGCCACTGATAGTATCGTTACACCTCTGCCTTACAAAGAAAAAAGAAAATCTACCCCTTCTCAGATTTGAAAGGAAAATCACTTTTTTCTTTCCTTTGTCTTTTTTTGGGGGGAGGGGGCTAGATTCATAAACCTTTGCCAATAGTTCTAGTATAGGACGAACAAGTCCATTCGAAGAACGTGTTTCTAAGAAATGAGCTGCAGGGGCGCCTGGGTGGCTCCGTCTGTTAAGCGCCTGCCTTCGGCTCAGGTCATGATCTTGGGGTCCTGGCTGTTGGACCCCACGGCAGGCTCCCTGCTCAGCGGGGGAGCCTGCTTCTCCCTCTTCCTCTGTGTGTGCGCATGCATGCTCTCTCTCCCTCAAGTAAATAAATAAAATCTTTTTTCATGAAAGAAATGAGTTCCAACAAGAACAATGGCTTTAATATATACACGGAATTTGGTGTTTTGAGAAATACTTATTTTGACTTTTGGTATTTTACTATTTTTAAATTAATCAATGATGTTTCACTACCATTTCGTTGTTTCTCAACGTGAGCTTCCTTTATGGAGTATAAGGGGAAAGGTGATGACACTAATGTTCAGCATGTGGGTTCGAGTTAGAAATGAAAAGTCAGAATTTATTTTTATTTTTGTCTTTTTAATTTTTTATTTTTAGAGAGAGAGTGTGTGTGTGCAAGGAGGGAGGCTGAGGGGGAGGGTCAACGGAAGAGGGAGAGAGAGAATCTTAAGCGGGGCTTAATCTCATGACCCTGAGATCATGACCTGAACCGAAATCAAGAGTTGGATGCTTAATTGACGGAGCCCCCCTCCGCACCCCAGTTTTTATTTTTGGAGTATCATGATTGCTGGGGATTCCTCCACAAACTCTCTGGTCTCCACACAGTTGCCACAAACGTAGCGGAACCAAAATTTGCTTTTGGTAATTTAACAACATTTTGATTCAACAAGTATTACTACAAGATACTTAGTGACATAGGTCAGAAGAAGTGTGAAGACCTCATTCCTGCCTGTAAGGTGTTTAATTTAGGATGAAAACGCGACCCTTGACAGGGCATATTCGACTCTTCTTGACCCGGTTCCTGCCTGCCTTTGTACTTCCTTTCTTACCCGTCTTTCTCCCTTTCTCGAAAGAAGTTTTTATTAATTTTATGCCTATATATTTATGCACGAACCATTTTCACTCCACAATATCATCTATCTGCAATTTCCCAAAGACGCCATCCTGCTTCATGCGTCTGTGCTTTTATAACACTTTTCTCTCCAGCTTACAATTTCTGAACATTTCCCCTCCCACATGGAGGGACATGCACCTGCTGTGGCATACATATAATTCGGTTTACCATGCACTTAATTGATCTAATGTGTTTATGTTAGTTAAAGTGAGCTACTTGAATAGAGAAAGGGCCTTCAAGGAGGTCAGCATCCTCAGTTTGGTGTCTGGCCCACAGCCTTCAATAAATATTTGTTGAACTGACTGCACTATCAAAAATCATTCTGGATTAATCCTCAAAATTGAGTTTCACAGCATAAATTATATAAAAATATCCCCTTTTTCTCTCGAATTTCCTAGATGCGCTTCTTGAATTGTCGGAATGGGCGGAAGGACCCTTCCAAGTCGATCCTGGATGTCGGGGTAGAAGAAGCTATCAAATTCAGTGGATTTGATGAAAAAATGTTTCTGAAGCGAGGAGGAAAATATGTATGGAGCAAGGCAGATCTGAAGCTGGACTGGTAGAGCTGAAAGCACAGCAAGCTTCAACCCACCCCTGGGGACTCTTGCTCAGACTCAAGGTGTGGCAACTTCCGGCAGCGGCGCTTCCGGTCAGCATTTTGCGGGTGGCCCCACATCTGATTTTCGGTTGCACAGGCTCTCCGATTATCTGTGGTAACTGAACACACAAATCACTTGGTAATTGAAGTCCATGATAATGCAAAACCATTAACTTTAGTTAATTCGCTTATTTAGGATTTAGCTCTTTGAGCAGTGTTTTCTGTGACTCCTGTGTTCCCCAATTTTGATGTTATTTTTTCCAGTCCTTTCATTTGATAGACTCAGGGTTATTTTCTGCTAAATGTTGAGATGCCAATTTTCACACCTAGAGCAATTACAAAAGCTCTCCCCTAATCATTCTGCTTGTTGCAACACTCTTTCCTTTCTGTCTTTCTACCACTGAAGTCTTGGACTTTTTACCCAGAAGTCTAGAAACAGTCAGCAGATGTTTCAAAGAGTAGGAAATGATCATCTCATCAGTTTTCACTAAGTACCTAGAAGGAGATCGTTCATCTGCCCATGCTCTGCACGACCCCTGACCCATGCTGACTACTCCATGAACGTGAGCTAGCTCTGCTGCTCTCCTTCTTCTTCCAAGAGTCTCAGCAAAACCAACAAACCATTTACATCTTGTGACATAGTTGACACGGGGTTGGTGTTTGGGTTGCCTATGAACCTGTTACTCCAGCCACCTGAGTCCGCCTAGCAACAATGCATGAATTCATTTGAACACAGTTGTCCCCACATCTCTGAGAAATGACACCATATGGCTCAGATGGTTAAGACTTCAGCTCAGGTCATGATCTCCAGGTCCTGGGATCGAACCCCATATAGGGTTCCCTGCTCAGCAGGGGGTTTCCTTCTCTCTCTCCCTTTGCTGCTCCCCCTGCTTGTGCTCTCTCTGTCTCTCTGTCTCTCTCTCTTTCTCTCGCTCTCAAATGAATTTAAAAAAAAAATCTTAAAAAAAAAAGAAATGACACCTTACTAGATCGGCCTCATGTGTTAGGAAAAAGCACTGGGCTAGTGTGTGGGAAAGACTGTGTGGAAATATCCAGAATGTACCTGGATTTTACGTAAATTAAGCCATGGCACAATATAATATATCTCAACTAATTCTGAATCACTTGTTACAAGGATATAATCTGGGTCAATAGAAGAAGATCCTGGGCCTTCCTTTTACAGCTTCTTTGGGAAAATGTCACCTAAACTGGGTCAGGGAACAAAGTCCCCTCCTTGTGGAAATATCACATGCAGTTTGTTTATGTAATTTAGGCGGTATCTCATTGCCTGGAAAACAATAATTTCGTATCATTGTTTCAGAAAACAGTATCATGGAAAGTTTTTTTGCCCAAGCATAGAAAAATTTTAATCCAGCTGCCATGCCAATCTTGGTCACTAGGTGGCAGTAAATGCTGCCTGAGTCCATTAAGCAGCCATAGAGAAATACCACTTCATCCAGTTTCCAGACTTGGTGGTTTTGAAAGTTTGGTTTTTGTAATTTTTTTTTCCTCAGAAAAGATACTTATACTTCAAATTTTAAGTCACTATAATTCAACTGAAATGTTTTTGGGTCCCATCTCAAACAGGGTTAACATAAATGGGTAAATAAATATATAAATAAAATTTAAAAATTAATTAACTAATTAATTTTTCTAAAAAAGGATGGGTTATCATGCATTTTCCATTTTATTTTGTTTTATATTTTAAGAGAAAAATGAATTAGAAAGCCTTTTTCCTGTATGGCTTAATATAATCAGTATAAACATAAAAGTTTTTTGTTGTTTTCTTTTTTAATGTAACATGAGAGCACTTTGCTGATCTTCACATTATTCAGCAAGAGCAAATTCAGCCTAGAAAAATCACGGATGTGGAAGCACTGAAGATGTTGTCTGGTAGACAGTGAGGGCTCAATCGTTATTTGACACGAAATCTGGATGGGAAACCCGCAACCTCGGAGTTGGAATGAATTTCTCTCAAATTCACTCAAATTCAAAATGTGAGGAATTGTATAACTCTTCCCCCCAAAGGGAAGTCTAAAACATAATGAAACAAAACAACTGCACCTGAGAAATAAGTATTTTAAATATTTTTCCAACTGATTTGATACCAGCCCTCCCCTGCTTGATGCCCTGTCAGGATTTGCAATGTTTAAAATTCCTAAATGTTTCTTTTTCTTAAGGGGGAGAAATAAGGACATAGAGCATTAGAGTAAAACTCACATTTGGATTACATAACATTTTGCTTTATTTTAAATAGGAGTTTGCAGTTTTGTGAAACCCTCTTTTTTATTGAAAAGACGGTTGGAACACTCATAATGTGCACTGAGTAGTGGGTGGAAATGTTGATCACTATATTGTACACCTGAAACTAATATAACACTCTTTGTTACCTGGAATTAAAAAAAATAATAATTAATGAGAAAGGAAAATATCAAATGGTAATTTATCTGAGGCATCTCAGTGTAAGGCAAAGGTTTGTGGTGATTTTAAGTGTTTACACTGTAATGATATGAACAGAATTTTGCCTTAAGAAACCTAGGAAGATC
Organism: Eumetopias jubatus; assembly: GCF_037043125.1. Taxonomy (NCBI): domain Eukaryota; kingdom Metazoa; phylum Chordata; class Mammalia; order Carnivora; family Otariidae; genus Eumetopias; species Eumetopias jubatus. The sequence goes on from NW_028274815.1 coordinate 5,290,561, forward strand.
AGACAGTATTGGTTTAAAAAGCATGCATCATCTCTGTCGTTTAGTGATAAAGCACATGAAGGTTGCCCGTTTTCTAAGTTTGAAGATGGCTGAGATCACCCAGCTGAATCATCTAGAATGCAGGCTCTTATTCTATCCCCAGGCGTTTGGAGTCCAGTCGTAGGGTTGGTAGAGAGAACCATGATGCTAAAACCAGCCAAGTCTCAATGAGGCTCTATCAGGCGGTGATTCATCTTGTTGGCTGCCCTCTTGTTGAAAGACTATAATCAGCTGTGATTAGGGGGAGACTCGCCATGCTGTAAGGTTTTAAGGCTTTGTCCTGAGTGTATATAGGTCTCAATTTTGGGGAAAAATATATTTTTTCTTCATATGTGATGCTCTTATCAGTCTGATGTATTGTAAGATGTTGTAATATATTAAAATATTTTTGTACAGTGCCTTCTCTCTCAGTGGGTCAATGTAATGAAGCCTCTCCTTGGTGTATATTTAAAGTAATTGTGTGTTTTTACAAACTGCCATTGCTAAAGGCAAGTACAATTTAAAAATCAAACAAGGTTATCAATAATTAATAAGCACATTTAGGCAACCCAATCAGTAACAAGATAGAGTGGAGATGATTCACTGGGGAAAATGCCCTTTGTATTCTAAAACGAAAGCCAGCGTCTTGGGGACCAGGTATCCAAAACCTGATGGTGTCAGGGATAGCACCCCCCTCCATCTGTGGTCCTAGCTCCGTGCTCTGAGTGTGAGCTGGTCAGCCGTCCAAGGGGCAGGCAGGCGCCTAACACTGGAGTCTAAGGAGGTGCAGAGCTCACCCCTAGCACCCTGGTTCCTAGCTGTCGGTTCAGTTCCTGAGCCCTTCCTTACCTGCATCTACCTGCCCTGCATGGGCTCCACTAGGGTGGGAACCATGAGCACCTCCCCTGCCAGCCAGCACTCCTGCCTTCCATCCCTCCCATAACTGGTTTATTTTTTCATTCAGGGCATCTCAACTTGTCCCTGTCTGTGATTCTGCTCTCAATTCCAGGCTCTTGGAGCCAGGGGCTCTGCATTCCTGGCCCCAGTGTCCACGTGGTGCCCTCCAGACTTGGACTGGTCCTCCTTGGCCATGCAACATTCTCTCAGACATGCCCCTGCGCCCTCTGGTTAGGGCACTCACCTCTTCAGGAGGGATGTGACCTTACTACCCTCATCCTCCTGGAGGCTTGTGCCTGGCTCTAGCCCCAGAGAACAGGGGTCAGATCCAGGGCCTTGAAGACAGTGAAAGAGTCTCAAGGGGGCATCTGGAGTCCTTGATCATTGTGTCTGGGCCACAAATCGGGGTGTACAACTCCATGTCAAGCTTCTGCTGCTAAGTGCCCTACCCAGTCAGGGGAAAGAGAGGGTGAATTACACACAAAACCCACACAGCAAGTCCAACTCAGATGCTATCGAGATGGGCTTGAACAATCAGAAAGACTTTAACATTTTTTTTCATGATTCTAAAAATAATACATATTTGGAGTATATTTGAAAAACAGAGGAAAGCAAAATGAAGAAAATAAAAATAATCCATAATTGTATCACCTAGAGTTAACTGCTAATTTACTTCACGTCTTTCTGGTCAGGCATATTTTTTAATAGAATTGAGTTCATTCTCAGTATTATTTCCCACATAAAATCTTCTGAAGGTTTTTAAAGCCAATTAGCATTCTTATACTTTAATGAGAACAGCCAGTTCCTCACAATTCACACTAATAGATGAGAAGACATTCAATGTCCTTCTAAAAACCACAGTTGGTTTGAAAAAATCACTGGCTTTGGTTTCTGAGTTGCTTACACATTTGTTGATGAATGTGAATATATCTCATGTTCTGGGAATTCACTTTATCCAGAAAAAATATATAATAATAATAAAGCTTCTCTGTGCAAGTTCATTCCTGGAGGACCTGGGAAATTGCCCAAAAGTGATTTCTGTTTTCATTCAAGTGCCATCATGACTTGGCCCTGTCTGATTCTGGTCCCAATTCGATATGCGAGGTTTCTCCCCACCCCTGAGCAATTCTCCAGGACCAGTGGGGCCCCATAATTCACCTCCACTCCGATGTATGTGCCAGAGACAGTAGTGGGTGCTCAGGGTAAGGGTTCAGCCCACAGGACTGCCCCACACACCCCTCCTCAGACGCCAGTCCCAAGCCCAGGGCATCACCTGTGCTCCTGACTGACCAGCTATAGATCAGAGTTCCCACAACCCCTTGTCAGGTTCAATTAATTCACTAGAGTGGCTCACTGAACCCAGAGAGACATTTTACTTTCTAGATCCCTGGTTTATTATGAAAAGGATAAAACTCAGAAAGAGCCAGAAGGAAGAGATGCATAAGGCCAGGTATAGGGAAAGGACGAGGAGCTCCCCTGCCGGCTCCAGGGGTGACAGATCTCCCAAATCTCTTCGTCTTCCCCAACCTGGAAGCTCTCTGAATCCCATCCTTTTGGGTTTTTATGGAGGACTCATTACAGAGGCATGATTGATTAAATAGTTGGCCAATGGTGATTGAAAATCTCCAGCCCCCTCCCCCCTCCCAGAGGTCTGGGGGTAGGAATGCAAGTTCAACCTTCAGATCACAAGGTTGTCTCCCTTGGCAACCAGCCCACATCCTGAGGGCTTTTCTAAAGTCATCTTATTAACATAACAAAATCCACTTGCTCTCATCACTTAGGAAATTCCAAGGGTTTTAGGAGTTCTGTGCCAGGAAGGAGAACAAAGACCAAATGTACATCTCTTCTTATAAATCACAGTATCACACCCTGAGACCTCTTAGCTCCTTGACTGAATAGACTGACCTCTAATCAGTGTTCTCTCTTGAGGTTTGGGTTGTAACCAACTCCTGAGAACTCTTTCCTGCAAGCAAGTAGTTACTGAGGAGTCAGAAAACCAGAGAATTTGTGAAGTCGGAGCCATGTCTTTTCAGGAGGGATAACTTATTGCTCCTTACATCGTACGTAAGTTAGAGAGGCCACCTCTTCCAGGAAGCCCAACAGATGGTAAGCATTCAAGTGTTGTCTGAACTGAGCTGGCCTGACTCAGCTCAGGCCGCCATGATAAACTACCACAGGCTGGGGGATCTTAAAACACGGACCTGGGTTTCTTAACAGTTCTAGAGGCTAGAAATCCAAGATCAAGGTGCTGGCTGATTTGGTTCTGGGTGTTAAAAAAAAAAAAAAGAAACGTCAAGCCCTAAATGGAGGCATTTGGCCCCCAGTACAGTGACAAGATTCAAGGATAGTTTCAGCCTCTCCCTGGAACGTGGCCTTTTAAAAGTCCTTCTGAAAGGTCCTGATCAGCTCTGGTGAGGCCATCTGCAAGAGAAATCCCTCCTGTTGTTTTCCCCTGAAAAGAAGAAGTTCCAGCCTGAAACAAGCCTTTCTTTTCTTCTGCTGCTAGCTTCTTGCCCCACCATCCTTCCCGCAAACACCTTCCACTGTGTTGGGAGCTGTCCGAGCGGCTCTCCTCTTGCTAAAAAGGATGATGCTACCTAATCCATGAATCACTTAATAAAGCCAATTTGATCTTCAAATTTACTCTGTCGAACCTTGTTTCTTAACATGGGTAATAATTCTTGAGACATCTCTGGTGCACTCCTGCCTGCCCTAAAACTAAGGGAGGGAAAAAACAAATGGTTAACTGATAGAGATCACAGTCCTGCAGGACAGGAGTCTCCATCAACGTACCAATGTCTTAGTGATTTACAAGGAAAACGCATTCTTATCCATAGCCTAACTTCCAAAGACCCATAGCTCAACTTCCTGGAGCCCTAACATCACTCTTCCCTCCACAGTGATGTGGGAAACAGAGGCAAAAGGGAATGCAAATAAAATCAAATTTCCTTATGACCTGCAGCCCATTGACAAGGACCTGTGATAGGGAGCGTATAATATTCCTTAATGTTAATGCCCTCCTAGAAGGAAAAACTACCTTAGTTTGACCGTAGCCATACCCCCAGCATCCTGAGAGTCCTCTTGAGTGTATGAAAGTCCTTTTGGACACCACCCTTTTTCCTTACCTCCCCCAACCCCCAAGTGTGTCATCAGCCATTCCTCACAAGCCCAACGCAGCAGCTCTTTCTGCCCACGGGTCCTGTGCCCATGCTTTAATAAAACCACTTTTTTGCACCAAAGACGTCTCAAGAATTCTTTCTTGGCTGTGGGCTCCAGACCTCACCAACATCCCCAAACTACATCACTGGGATAAGAATAAGCTCTCAGAAACATAGCCCAGTAGGTCCAACATTCATGCCCGTACGTGAGGGGGAAGAGGCGGGGAAGTTGAAGGTGGGTGGCTAGATCTTCAGAAGCACACCAAACGGGGAAGGAGAGAAGCTGCATTCTTCAACCTAACTTTGCACTCAGCCCCATCCAGTGCCAGACACACAGATAAAACCAGAAGGTTGCAGAAGTGCACGGAGCACAGGATAGTCAGATTAAAGCATCCAAAGGAGTCACAGAAGTGATACCAAAGGCATCAGTAGGGAATTGAGGTCTGAAATATTAGGAGAGGTTTGCCAGGCTGCCAAGCGGTAGGGAATCCACGTGTACGTGTTCCCGCGTTGGTGGTGCTGGTGGTGTGTGTGTGCGCATTCGCAGAGAGAAACAAAGGTTTTTATGGATTGTCTGAATTTTAAGGAGATTGAATAATCCAAGACGAGTACATTGAAAATCATAGCAGAATAAGTTAAATACAAACAAAACAGTTCTTAGAAAGAAACAGAAACAGAAACAGGAACAGGGGCGTCTGGGTGGCTCAGTTGGTGAAGCATCTGCCTTGGGCTCGGGTCATGATCTCAGGGTCCTGGGATAGAGTCCCACATCAGGCTCCCTGCTCCGCGGGGAGTGTGCTTCTCCCTTTCCCTCTCCCTCTGTGCTCGCTCTCTCTCTCTCAAATAAATAAATAAAATCTTAAAAAAAGAGAAATAAGCAGAAACAAAACAAAACAGTCTCTAAAGAGCTCTCTACATCTGTTTAGGTCCAGAAGGGTCTGCATAGATCCAATTCTGTTCTTCCTCTCCGTGGTCCCCCCAGACCTTTTCGTCATTCCCGGGGCATCCCAGGCCCAAGCCCAGCTGCCACCCTCATTTCTAAGGACAAACCCTCTGTTCTGGCGAACCAGACAATCCGTCCTGGGGAAGGTGTTATCTGACTTTCCCCGTCCTGGTGGCTGGAACTCCTCCCCGGTCCTCACTTACAGTGGTCGGGGCCCCGGGAAGGAGGCCCCGGGGTGGTTGTTCGCTGGCTGCAGATGCGCCCAGGACTGGCACCTGCAGAGAGCGTCGAGCAGGAGGTCCAGGATGTATTTGCCGTGGATCGTCCATGGATAACAGATCTGTGGGCTGGGACCCTTCAGGACAGGCTCAGGGTAAGGCAGGCAGGGCACCTGCCTGGACCGATTACTAGAAGCAGCTGTACCCAGAAAGGGGGTGTAAGTTTGGTGTGGCAGCTTCCTTTGGGAGAGGATAATTCCTGGGAGGTGAGCGGTCAGCATCCCACACTCCCAGCAGCTGGGGGGGAGGGAGTGCCTTGGTTCTGTGGATGGGTCTGCACGAGGCACTGGGGCATTCATTACACCTGTGAAATCTCACCCAAACCCCGGTCAGAGGATGCGGTTCCAGGCCCTGCCCCTCCCCATCCTTTACACCTCGAACACGTGATACCATGTGGCCACACCCACGAGGAATGTGCTCTGGGCCCCCACCTCTGGTCTTGACACACTCCTGGTTTCCATACTGGGTTTCCTCTCTGCCGACCTGATACCGGAATTCCTTCCAGGTTCCCTTATCTTCCAGGCTTTTCACTACCTGCCCCAGAGGAGCTCTCATGTCTTGACAATCTGTTCTCCTTACTTGGTAATGCACTTTGACTCTCTTTAAGACACAGTTCGAGGGACGCCTGGGTGGCTCAGTCAGTTGGGCGTCTGCCTTCGGCTCAGGTCATGATCCCAGTGCCCTGAGATCGAGTCCCACATCGGGCTCCTTGCTCAGCGGGGAGCCTGCTTCTCCCTCTGCGCAGCTCCCCCTGCTTATACCCTTGCTCACTCTCTCTCTTGCCCATGCGCTCTCTCTCTCTCTCTCCAACAAATAAATAAAATCTTTAAAAAAAAAAAAAAGACACAGTTCGATGAATTACTGCTACTCGAAACCTGTCTAAAATAAATGTATTCGGGCGCCTGCGTGGCTCAGTTGGTTAAATGACTGCCTTCGGCTCAGGTCATGATTCTGGAGTCCCAGGATCGAGTCCCGCATCCGGCTCCCCGCTCAGCGGGGAGTCTGCTTCTCCCTCTGACCCTCCCCCCTCTCATGCTCTCTCTCTCCCATTCTCTCTCTCAGATAAATAAATAAAATCTTTAAAATAAAAATAAAAAAAAAATAAATGTATTCGTTGGTTTAGACTAGACTAAGCTGCAGTAAAAAATACACCCTAAAATTTCAATAGCTCGACACATGGGACTTTATATTCTCCCGGGAATTGTACTACGGAGAGGCAACTCAGAGATCCAGGCTGATTGCACTTTGGACCCAAACATCTCAAGAGGTGGCTCTGTAATCACTCTGGTAGGGGTGGGCAAGTTAGAGGGAGGTCTTGAAATTCTTCTCTGCTTCAGCCCCAAAGTGACACCCCCGCTCACAGTCTATTGAACAAAATGAGTCTTATGTCGCTGCCTAACTGCGAAGGAGCTTGGAAATGTGGAGAAACATGTGGATTCTTAGTGAGCATTAAATGTCTGCCCACAATTAAGTCCACCTAATGTTGAATATAATTTAATCATCCCTTCAGAAACTGAAAAAGGCTTTTTAAATTCTGTTGAGCCGCAAGGGCCATATTCTATTGATTACTATAAAAAAGCAGTGTAATAAAATGTCAAAACAACTCTGAATCTGCCAAGAACCTTGAGTGATAGCCCCATTTATGCCACTAGCTAGCAGTGATCTTGGAATTATCAAAGACCACTTTCTTTTTTTTTTTAAGATTTTATTTATTTATTTGAGAGAGAGAATGAGATAGAGAGAGAGAGCATGAGAGGGGGGAGGGTCCAAGGGAGAAGCAGACTCCCCGCTGAGCAGGGAGCCCGATGCGGGACTCGATCCCGGGACTCCAGGGTCATGACCTGAGCCGAAGGCAGTCGCTCCACCAACTGAGCCACCCAGGCGCCCTGTCAAAGGCCACTTTCAACCTCGGTGTTTCTATATGTGCAACAAAAAGCTTAGACTCAACCTTCTCTCTGGCGTAAATGTCTACCTAGAATCTATGGCACGTGTATCTGAGCTATATAGGAGTACTAGTTCGCGAGAGTCGTGGAAGACACGATTCATTTCCTTCTTTCAACAAATACTCATCGAGGGCCCAGAACTTGTCCTTCCTGAGCTGAGTGTGGTGGTGAACAGGGCAGAAAACGTCTCTAACTTGGAAAAGATGCCAAGAAAAATGGTCTTACTTTGCTATTGGCATAGTAACCTCCTTCTTTATGACTGTTAATCTTAAAAATAAAGCTCCCAGTTATTTTACCCACAAAAAATGAGTTTATTCAGGAATAGCAGAGAACTGTGACCCAGGACCCTGAGAACCGGGACAAACGAGATATGGCAAAAACCATAGGCAAGTCCACCAAACAGAGGGGAGGAAGGCTCTTTTATGAAGGAAACCAGGAAGGTGGAAAGGCTGTTATACACAGAAAGTCCACTGGAGTAAACCGGGAGCTGGAATATGGTGGCTCCTCCTTGGCTGAGCTGTGACCATTTCTCTTGGGCTAGGCTATCGGCCCAGAGGAGAGCCTTCCTTCCTCCAGTGCATGCAGTAAAGTAGCGTCCACCTGCAAGGTCCCTCTCTTCCTGCTGGATTTGCAGCTGACCAGGAATGAAAGGCCCTGAGAGCTCCCTCTGCCCAACCTCCTGACGCCCCTTGGGTGAGGCGTCCCCTTATTAATTTTCACACTACCGTTTATTTTACAAATGCCTCTGTATATGGCATTTTAATTTTTGTTATGACACTTATTCTCTCTACACTGTAGGCACACATGGGCACCTTTTAGCTCCATGTATTGGTCTGCTAGAGCTGCCGAAACAAAATACCAAGGAGACTGGAGGCCTCAGACCACAGAAATGGATCATCTTACGGCTCTGGAGCTCAGAAGTCTGAGATTAAGGGGTTGGCAGGGTTGGCTCCTTCTGAGGCTGGGAGGGAGAATCTTCCCCAGCCTTCTCCTGGCTTCTGGTGCTTGGCCGGCAACATTTGGCGAGACTCGGTTGGTAGAAGCATCACCCAACCTCTGCCTTCACGCTCACAGAGCGTCCTCCTTATGTGTGTCTGTCTTCAAACCTACTCTTCTTATAAGTCACATTGGATTAGGGCCCACTATACTCCAGTATGACTTCCTCTGAACTAAGGACATCTGCAACAACCCCGTTGTCATAAAAGATCATACCCTGAGGTAGTGGTGGTTAGAACTTTACCATAAGACTTTGGAGGCACGCAAGTCAATCCACAGCAGTGCTCTTAAATGACAGCAGGGCTGAATTTTTCTCTCCACTTGTATTTTCTTCCTGGAGGTTTTGCTTTTCTTCCTCAAGCTATCATTCTTGATGTTTTGACCACATATCTCATGTGATAGTAATGTAAGCTTGTTTTTTTGCATCTTCTCTGCAGGCTGCCTAGGAAAATTGCTGGAGCCTTGCGTTTTTTCTAGCTCCAAGGGTTTTTGCAGAGCTGAAGGCAGAGATGCCTGAGGACAAGCCCTCTGCATCTTGCCTTATGTGGACGTTCCATGCACGGATTGGATTATTTGCAATGTGTAGGCTGGGAAAGAAAGAGGAGGCCTTTGATTTTTTTAAATATTTTATGTATTTACTTGTGAGAAACAGAGAAAGAGAGAGAGAGAGAGAGAGACAGGCAGAGGCAGAGGGAGAAGTGAGCTCCACAGGGAGCCTGAGGCAGAACTCGATCCCAGGACCCTGGGACCATGACCTGAGCCAAAGGCAGACGCCCAACTGACTGAGCCACCCAGGCGCCCCCGGGAGGACTTTGAGAGGCAGGAGGCAGGAATGCAGATCTGGGGAGCTTTCCTAAGAAGCTCTGAGAGTGGCAGAGACTTGACATTGCCCTGTCCCTCTCAGGCCACCTGGGCCACCTGGGGAGCTGAACCAGTGGACAAGAAACTGTGGCCAGCCTGCTCAAAAGGGATAGCATGGCTTGGGGGAGGTTGTCAGAGGACCTGGCCACATGCTGAGGATGAGTATGGGTCACATCCCGCAGCCCCAGAACCATGAACTCCTCCTGACCCTTGTGTATCCCAGCCAAGAGAGTCTGCACAATGGCTGGCATTTAGTGCCCGGCTACACTCTGGAAACAAGGAATTGCATCTAAATTGATTTTATTTTACTTTTGTAAAAAGATTCTGTTTATCCATTTTGAGAGAGAGAGAGGGAGAAAGAGAGAGGGAGCGTGAGCAGGGCGGAGAACCAGAGGGAGAGGAAGAAGCAGACTCTCCGATGAGCAGGGAGCTGGACTGGGGCTCTATCCCAGGGCTCGGGCTCCGGGATCATGAGCTGAGGCAGATGCTTAACCAACTGAGTCATCCAGGTGCCCTCAACTGATTGAAAAAAACTAAAGAACTGGTGAATTTTCTGTACTTATAGAATGTGTGGGATTACAAATTCATACAAACTGTCTAAAATGTTTTTATTTTAAGCCATGAGTGTGAATCTTGAGTTTCCCCCAATTTTGTGTCGAGAGGAGAAACTTGAGAATGGAATTCCTTTTCTCCAGCCTCTGGACCATGTATAGTGGCAACCTGTCTAGTGTCTAGCACAGAGCCTTGCCTATAGTAGGTAATCACTTGCCTATAGTAGGTAATCACTTGCCTATAGTAGGTAATCACTTGCCTATAGTAGGTAATCACTTGCCTATAGTAGGTAATCACTTGCCTATAGTAGGTAATCAAAACTACACTTGCTCCGTGAGCGAATGATGAGTCAAAAACACTTAGGAACAATGGTTATCTTCTAAAATGGGCTTGACGTGACAGACCTTTGTGGGAGATGGCCCCAGGCCAGGACGTGTGAAGGCACTGGACTGATGAGTGGATGTGACCTGGAGAGACACGGGCAGCTTATCACTGGAGAGAACCAGGATGGTCGCTCCAAGGCAAAGCTCGGAGTAGATGATTTCATGCTTTATTTATTGATTGCTTAGCATGCCCAAGGCCCTACGGGGGAAACATAGAGTAATGACCTCATCACTATTCTACAGAATCTTAAGATCTAACAACTGGACAGTAAATATCCAAAACACGAAGTGTGACAGATGCTGTGATCAACACAGAAACAAGCTAAAAATTTCACAAGTTCAGAGATATGGGGGGTAGGGGAAAAGGCCATGGATTGGGAAGACTTACAGAAAACAATTTGAGGTGCATTGTATGCAAATTATATTATCACTGATGGGCTCCTCCTTTCCTGACAATCTCATGAACAAAGATAGAGTGGGCAGGAAGTCATTCCCACAGGTCACTACCTAAGCATGCACCAAGTCCCAGTCACACACTTGGCGGAGAGCATGGTTCCTCTCCTCAGCACTCTCCCTGCCAGTCCCGGATGCTTCTTCCCAGCTCCTCTGATATGATTTCTATGTCCCTGGTTGCTGTAGAAATGGTACCTAGTACGGACCCATCCAGCATGGAGTACATGGGCTCATTTCCATTCCTGGCGGATTTGCAGACATCCATCCATCTGCCCATTCATCCATAAGTCCTGTCACACTGGGTCCTGCCTGGTGCCAGGACCAAAGTCCAGGAGGGGTGAATACATATTCTGTGAGGCTCCCACCCCTATGCAGAACCACTCTCATTTCCTATTGAGAGGTTGGAGTAACCAAGTATTAGGCTTCTTCTCACTGTGCCTTTTTCTTTTTTTAAAAAATTTTTATTTATTTGAGAGAGAAAGAGAGAGCTCAAGCTGGGGCGGGGGGTGGTGGGAGAGGGAAAAGCAGACTCCTGGCTGAGCAGGGAGCCTGACTGGGGCTCCCTCCCAGGACTCTGGGATCATGACCTGAGCTAAAGGCAGTTTCTTACCTGAGCCACCCAGGGGCCCCTCACTGTGACTTTTTCTTGAATAATGACATTTCTATTAAGAATTTAAGAGCGCTTGGAGGTCAAGTGTCTGTTCATATCTTCGAGGAGGGGAAATATTTACCAGAATAACCTCTCAATGTAGATGAGACAGATTTATGCTGAAAAAAAAAAAAAGATGCACATGTAGCAGAGGAAGATAAATTATACACAATGTCCGGGTAGTTGAGAATCTTGTATAACTGTTTGAAGGAAATGGGAGAAATAATAACTAAGGACTATGGAGTCCTTACAGTTTGGTGTCTCAGTTATGTTGATTCTGCTTTGTGCATATCTGGCCTATTTAATCCCTCCCAAGATCGTTATGACACACATTAGTATCACCTGCATTTTCCAGCCAAAAAACAAAATGGAAGCACAAAGAAGTAACTCGCTTAAGCATAAGGGTCTGGTCGGTGAAGGCATTAGAATTCAGAGCCCACAGAGGAGGGAATGGTGTTAAGGAAGGAAGCACTTATGGCAGGTTTCCCCATAATTCTGGAGAAAAGAGTCTATGTATTGAAGGAAGCATTGTTTCATACACACCAACAAGTTTTGTTCAGCTATGCATGCCTGACAGGCATATAATTTAACACTTGGCGAACTTCTAGCTACTAAAGGGAGTGGCAAGAATAAATCTTGCAGGAATTCTGCCTTCAACGGTATTCTACAGCAAGGAGCCAGAAGCCCCAAGGATAGGAGGTGGATTGCTGTGCCTGGATCTGGGGTATCCGACCGTCCAGGTCGGCTCTCCGCCATCCATCAAAGCAACCAGGTAGTGGGATGGATTCCCGCGATGCCTTGACAGCCTTGACAGCCTTGACAGCAAGGTCCTCAGTTGGCAGGGATCCGGCTGCGCTTCTGCGGGCTCGGGTCTGGCCTGGGGCAGCGCTGGGACTCCAGTCCGGGCCGGGCTGCCCAGCCCAGTGCTCTCCCATCACCCGGCTGAGAGCTCCAGGGGGTCACCCGCTTCCTTTCCAGCGGCCTGACGCTCCCCTCGTCCCGAGGGCTGGCGTCCCGGCCAGGCTGCGGGAGAGGAGAAACGAACGACCCCGCAGTCCCCGGCGCGCGGCGGGCAGAGGCGCCGCCCAGGGCGGGCGGAGGGCGGAGGCCGGGCCCGCGGCGGGCGGCAGGGGGCGCTGCGCGGCGGGCGGGGGCGCGGGCCGAGGTTGGGCGCCCGCGTCTTTGTGCCGCTCGCCGCCGCCCACTACCCCCCCCCCGCCCCCGCCGCCGGCCGTGCGCCCCGCTGGAGCGCGGGCTGGGGATAAAGGGCGGCTCCGGCGGGCGCGGGCGCGGGCACGGGAGAGCGCATCCAGCACGCGGCCCCGCACACCGGGCCTGGGCACTGCGCTCGGAGCCCCGCCCGCGGTCAAGCGGGAGCGGCGGCCCCCGGAGCTCCGGCCGCGCGGGACCAGGTGGGTGACGCGCGTCGCTTTGTGTCGGCATCGCGGGAGCGGGGCGCGGCCGAGGGGGACGGAGGGATGTGGCCGCGCGGAGCGGGCCCGGCCGGGGTCCCGGGCGCTGGGGTCGGGGTGGGGACGCGCCGGCTCCCAGCCGAGGGCGCCACCCCGGCCCGGCCCTCCCCCTCGGTGGCCCCAGCGCCGCGGCCACTTGGGAAGCTCGGGTCCCGCGCCGCCTCCCGGGCCGGGAGCCGCTCCGCAGAGCTGCGTCCCTGGCGCCCCGGCCGGCCGGGCGGGGGCGTCTCTCGGGCGCGGGGCGAACGCAGGCCGCGCGCCGCGGGGTCTAGCGAGCTCGAACCGCCCGGGCGCGAGAGGCGGCGGGAAGGTCAGCCCGGCCGGAGGCGGCCGGGTGCCGCGCGTCCCCCCCCGCTTTGCCCATCACCGCACTCGGGTGAGCGCGGCCGCTGCCCTCCCTCCGAGCCCTCCGCTCCTGGGGGTCTCGGCACTCAGCCCTCCGGCTGTGGCTCCCCAGTTCCCGGGCACCGTCCTGAGCGCCCAGCTCTGGTGACTTGGGCAAGGCTCTGGTCACGGGGATGAAGGGGCTCCTTACTGTACCCTAATGATCTCCATAGTCAGGTCAGGATGGTCACTTCGAAAGTTCTCTGCCTTTCTTTCCAGTGAATAAAAAAAAAATGTCCAACAAATCCCCTGTGCTTGTCTTGTGCCAGGCGGAAGTCTGGGTAACGGAAAAGGGTTAGAGAAAGCCCCCCGAGAATATGCGGAGTGCGGGCTGCTGCCCTAGGGGAGGGGCGTCTGGCCCCTGCCCTAGGAAGACCTCTGACTTGGACATACTGCAATGGACAGTTCAGGCAAGGAAGCTCTTTCCTGGGAGTGGGGCCTGGGGATTGGTAAGGACAGATTCTAGTGAATAGGGTGGGGGGTGGGGGGGTGCCCCCCGGGGAGAGATCAGCCATGCGAGGAGCCCCGCTCTGAAGTCAGGGGCAGGGCACAAAGTAAGTTGATGCAGATGCCTGTGGAGCCGGAGTCCCGGGGCGGGGGGAGGAAGAGGAGGGTCAGGGCTGCTTTGTGAGGGAGGGGGCTATTGAGTCAGAGCCGAAAGGTGGGGCAGGTGGGAGGGAACTGCCTGGCCCTGCAAGGAGGTGGGAACACAAGGTGTGTGCAGATGCGGGACCTTTCCCATGGGACTGAGCTTCCCTTCCCCAGTACTGAGATGAGGGACCTGGTCCCTTGTGGTTTTCTAGTGACGTTATAATTTTTGTTTTTATTATTTTGTAAAGAGTATAAAGGAAATTTGAATGGAGAGGTCAGATGGGGACAAATCGTGGTCTTTGAACTGCAGGCTGACTTTGGTCTTGACCTGGTGGCAGTGGGAGCCCTTGATGGTTTTGGAGGAGGAAGAGGAGAGTGAGTGAGCTGAACCTGGCTTTGTGTCATGAGGGGGATGTTGTGCAGTGTGCTGAGTGCTACCTCTAGGATCTGACCCCCTTCCCCCACTGCCCACCTACTGGGATGTGAGCTTCCCTCCTGTACCACTTATTAGAGGTCAGACATGGCTTGCAGACCTCAGGAGAAAATGGGATGCAAATAACCTAATTTTAATGGGATGGGAATTTTCCAGATCCAGCACAATTGGAGTTTGGAAGTTTACATGTTTAAAGGGGCCCTGATTCTAATGCCAGGAGCCCAGGAGAACTAAGAAACAAGGGGCGAACTGGAATGCTGGGGGCGGAGCTGCAACCAAGAGGGCATAACGTGGGCACCCAGAGGCTGTGCACGGATGGGGGATTGAAAACTGGAAGAGCACGTTGAAACGCATGTGTTTTATAAGCATATTCAGTGCCCCGGGTTTCAGGGTGTGTCATTCCTGCATCCGGATCCGCACTAGAGGACTGTGCTTCTCTTGTGGACTTGGTGTGGTTTGGGACTCGGAAGGGACCGCACGCACTCCTCAGTTGAAGCTGCTGACGTTTAGCGGGTGAACTTGGGGCTCGGCCAGAAGCTGGGAGCCACGTCGCTTGTTTTTCCCGTTGTGGTTCATGATTTGGCCCTGCTGCCTTCTCTTGTTCAAATTCCCCCTCTTCTTGAGAGCCTTTCTCTGTGCTGCTGGAGACAGCAGGAGGCCTGTCCTTGCAGACTGAGAATCACAGAGCCAGATGGTCACTGCAGATTCCTAGCCCAGCTGCTCATTGGGACTTGGAGAGGGGTCAGGGACCCCAGCCTGGAGCCCCCCCCCCCAACCCACGGGGCTGTGGCTGACCTGGGCCTGGCCTCAGCGATCCTGACTGCCCACTGTTCTTTCTCTTGCTCTCCACCTGGGCTAGGGAGAAGCAGAACTTGTCAGCTGCTCCGGGGATCTGGTGGTCTGAAGCCACTCAGGGGGATACTGAGGCCTTAGACGCCAACAGGGCATCTGACCGAGCAAGGACCACCCGTGCCCCTGGATCTCTGGGTGTGGCATCTCAGAGGGAGCCAAGAGGCTATGAACAGAATGGATTGCTTCCAAGGAAGACAGAGCCTCTCCATGTTCACTTGGGTAGCTTCCTACCTTGGAGATCCAAGAACTCAGCTGAAGGTGCCTTCCCTTAGGACTAGGAAAGTCATTTGAGGTCATCATTCTCAGGACCAGCATCCCCTGTCCTTTGTTTCTGCGTTGCTGACACACATGAATCGCTTTTCTTAATTAGATGAAGAAATTAAATTGCAGCAACTGTTCACATACATCCCTGCTGGGGATTAGTCCGGGAGGAAGGAGATCGTACAAGCCCCTGACCCAGCTGTGTGACCGAGGGCGGGGTCTTAACCTTCTCGCCTGGCCCCAGTTCCTCCCACTATAAAACTCAGCTGTTGGCTGAGGTTATTTCCAAGATCCAAAAATCATAATGTGCTGCCTTAAAGGGGTTTTCCAGGAGGACTATTGCAGGGTAACTACCAAACGCAACAATTTTAAGGATTTTTGGAGAAGAATGTCTTTGCCTACAAAGGACGAGTTGAGAGCTAGGCTTTGGAGGGGGTGGCTCTTGGTGATGAGAGTGTCCATCTTCCTTCACTCCTGGAATCTAAAACCTGAATTGGAACGTATTTCCTCAGGGGCCTGGACTCTGAGAGCAGGGCTTCCGATGAAGAGCAAGTTGAAAGGCGGATGCGATGTTACAGGGAAAAATCAGTTCCCTGGATGCCGGGAACTGGTGTGTCAGCCAACATTTTAGAGTTCACCTAGTGTTTGCCCAGGAGAGAGAGGGAACTGTGGTTACCAGGCACGTAGCAGGCCCCGTCCCCGGGTGCTGACGGGGCCCTGGCTGTGGACTCAGTTCTCAGACAGCCCTCCCTGACTCCTGTCCCCACCTGGCAGAGCACGGAGGTGCAGCAGAGAGCGGTTGGGTTGTCCGAGGCCAGGCACATGGTAAATATTGAAGCCCGCGTGGGACTCCGAGAAGGATATATTCTGTGACCTTGGGGCGGCCACAGTCTGGGGGTGGAAGCCAGCGCATTGACAGACTGTTCTAACAGTGGGGTTGGCATGCAGAGTGCAGCGGGCCATGGTTGCAGCCGGTGATGCCAGGGACTTGAAGGATGAGTCCCCATTGGCCGGGCCACTTTGGAAGGTCAAGGTCAGATTCTGAGCCTGGGAACAGCAAGCAATAGCCGGGGTGGGCTGGGAGCTTAGAGCCGGCTGCGCTGCCAGGGTCCTGTTCTCGAGGAGGCTAGCTGTCTGTGAACGCCGTTCAAACCAAGATTCCCCCGTGTAGACAGTTGCTTTCGTGGCTGGTGTCTTCTGGAAGGTCGTGCCAGTGTGGGATTTTCCTTGTTTTGTTTTGGGGCCTCTGTCCCTCCATTTCCCCCCCCCCCCCCGCCCCAGGTCTGCGTGCTGGGAGCCTCTGTCCCTCCATTTCCCCCCCCCCCACCCCAGGTCTGCGTGCTGGGAGCCTCTGTCCCTCCATTTCCCCCCCTCCCCCCCCCAGGTCTGCGTGCTGGGAGCCTCTGTCCCTCCATTTCCCCCCCCCCAGGTCTGCGTGCTGGAGGAGATTCGGTTCAGAGAAGGTGAGCAGAACCACAGGCAGCAGCCGTCCTTTTACAACCCAGGAACCTGTCCTCTTGTCTTCAGAGTGCCCTGAGCGAGGCCGCTGTGATTTCCCCGGCCTGCAGCAGCCTGTGGCCTGCCGTTGAGAGCCTCGGAGCTGGGAGTCAGCCCCAGCGGAGGACCGGGCGGCTACAGGCTCCCGTAGCTTCTGCCCCAACTGGTACAGCTCTGTGGGCGGGCCTGCGCCCGGACACAGTAGAACAGAGGGGAGCTTCCAGATCACAGAGTGCGTATTGACTGTGTCTCTCGCAGGGTTATTGGTTAAACAGGGGTTTGTGTCCTCGGAATGCCTCCCACCTAAATGATTTTCCTGGGACCTTTTTTTGGCTGCCGAAGGGTCAGCTTCCAAGCAGTTCTTTGGAACAGGGCATGTGTGACTTTGGGGGAGGCAGCATTTTAAGGTTCTCTGGGGGGAGGTGGGCCCGTGCAGGCTGCATCAAACATGGGGAGAGTGCCTTCCAGACTTCCACTGACCTGCTGGCCTGCGGACAGTGAGGAGCCCTGCCTCTGGGACCTGTGTTAACCGGCTGCTGACGGGCTCTGAGTCTTCCTACTTGCCCTCAGTGGCTGGCTTGCCTGCAGAATGTCCTGCCCCCCACCCCTTGCCGTCCGCCATCAGGCTCTGCTGCATCCCCTGCAGGAAGGGCAGCCTGCTGGTCAGAGAGGCTGGCCCTCTCCCCCGGCTTGTGGGTGCTGGGAAACGTCCCCTTCCCAGAGACGTGCAGACCTCTGCGTTAGGCACCCTCTTCTTCCTCGAGGTAAAACGTTCTCTTAAACGCGTGCTCCGAAGCCAGAATCAACACAGGTAGTTTTTGGCTTTCTTGGGAAGCTTTGTGTCGATCCCACCGGGGTCCCTCATCATCTCTCCACGGACCTCTTGTCGCGTTGCTGCCGGGACACCCTCAGCTACCCCCGTTGCTTGCTGAGTAATGAGTGTGCCTCTTGGCTGAGCCTTTGGGATTCTTCACTGTGTGGCCCCAGCCCATCTCTCCGGGGCGGTTCTCGCAGCAGCCTCCAGACGGGGGCCCCGGGGCGTCCTCCTGCCATCTCTGCGTGCCCCCTTCTTAGCAGTCCTTCCAGGCTCAGAACACCTATTGCCTTCTTCTCAAAGCTGTAGAATCATTAACGTGGGGATTGGGGGGGTGTCTACTCCCCAGGTACTGGCATCTTGCGCTGGGGCCCCGGAGGTGGTGTGGAACACAGGCTGGGACTGCAGGCCTCGGCCCGGCCAGCCCCTTCCCTCCCAAGCCCTGGCTTGCTCTCTCCCGTCCGCAGGCCGAAATGTTCGCTCTTCCAGGGGCTTCCATAGCAACTTTTCCTTCACAACCTGTGATCGTACTTAAAAACTCTCTCGTCTAATTTTCGTGATTTATGTAACCGTTTGATTTCCTCTGCTAAATCATAAGCCCTACAAGGGTAAGAATCTACTCATTTTTGCATTCCCTTAGTGGGTATCATGCACTTTCTAGTGCATTTTTGTTAGGTGATTGAATCCAAGATCGAGAAACGTGGCTCACGAGGGAAACGAAGAAATGGGATTTGAGTTTACGTTTTGTGCTCCTGTGATCTGAGCAAATCGAAGGTTCTCTCTGGGAGGTGAGTCCACTGAGCAGCACGCCTCAGGACGGTAAGAAGCTGAACGCAAAACTCACGGGAGTGTCTGTCTGGGTTGGAGGATGAAGGGGCACGCAGCCCTGTGGGTCAGGGATGCAGGATGGAAGGCCTTGCCAGTCCTGGGTCCCGTGGCAGCAGACCACATCAGTTCCCGTGCCAGACAAGAGCTTTGTGTGGGCTGCCTGGAGGCGGCCATGTAGCCTGAGGAGCTCTGTGATGCTGGGGAGCATGAGGCGGAAGTGGGCCTTGCCCTGCGGGTGTGCACAAGGACCACAGTGTGCGGCTCCTAATGTGTGTTGCGGGGACTCTGGAGGCGGTCGTGAACGAGTGTCGACGTGGAGGGCGGGGTAGCGTGGAAGGGGCAGCTCCGTGCTGGCATGCCGGGAGGCCCGAGATGTGGGGCCAGGTAGGATTTGTTCTTGAGCATGTTGAGTGGTGGCCAGGCCCTCGGGGGCAGGAGAGGGAGGTGGGCTCCATCAGCCTTATCAGTTTGGATCTTTGTAGTGGGAGACTGAGGTGCTCTGGGTAAAGAGGTGGTTGGCGTTCCTAGAGTGTTCGTCAGGTAAATGCACTATGGGCCATTGATTCACGTGGTTCTCCACGCAGAGGAACTGAAGCACATCAGCTGCAAAGATCCTAGAGCGTGTGTGTGGATTAATTTGTAGTATCCAGTATATTCTCCATTTCTTGAGTGCCTTACGCTCTCCTTTGGTCTGCGGTTCCAGTTTCCATTCAAAAGCATCACACAGGGTGTGTGTTCCAGAAGAAGCTTTGCTTCGGGAAGTGTGAAGGCTTGCGGGGACCCCGGGGGCCCCTGTTTGTGAAACAAACAGTCCCAGAAAGTAATTTTTCCTAACGCCCCCGTTGTTCCACAGTACTTCTTGGGAGCGCACACGGTGGTGCTCGGTAGTCCTAGGACAGTGGAATAGAAAGAGCTTCCAGAAGACTTTCAGAGCTGGTGCCCCGGGATGGGAATTTATTGGCTAAAACTGTGTCTCCTTCTTCCTAATCGCTTGGCAGGTGCGGCGGTCCCAGTGCCTGGTGTGGATGAGACAGAGCCGGTGCTCTGCTGAGATCACAGTCACTTCTTTCTTCTTTCTGTCTCAATGAAGCGTTAGCCACGGGCCCTGGGAACCGATAGTGTGGTTCCCGTGGGAGGCCAGTGGTGTGGCGGATAGGGTCGGATGTAGCAGAGAAAAGAAGAGAAAAGGTATCTGTATTCCCTCAGCTTGTGGGACCCTAAGAAACCACCTGTGTGCCGGGGTGTAGTCTCCTCCTCCCAGGCTTGGGCCCTGACGTCTTCCTGACTCCCCTCTGTCTGCTTGCATGGGGGCCGTCTCTACACCCAGCGGGCGTCCCCCCAAACCTAATACCCTGTGTGATGTG
This sequence comes from Eumetopias jubatus, assembly GCF_037043125.1. Taxonomy (NCBI): domain Eukaryota; kingdom Metazoa; phylum Chordata; class Mammalia; order Carnivora; family Otariidae; genus Eumetopias; species Eumetopias jubatus. The sequence continues at coordinate 5,310,188 of NW_028274815.1, forward strand.
TGAGGAGGTGGGGCCTTTGGGAGGCGCTTAGGTCATGAGTGGGGAGCGCTCTTGAATGGGATCGGTGTCCTAATAAACAGATCCCAGAGAGCCCCCTGGCCCCTCTTGCCGTGAGGACATAGCGAGTGGATGGGTGGCTGAACCAGGCAGCAGGCTCTCACCAGACACCGAATCTGCCAGCACCTCGGTCTGGGACTTGCAGCCTCCACAACTGTGAGAAATGAGTGTTTTTTGTTGACAAGCCACCCAGCCTCTGGGACGGTGACTATGGTAATTTGAATGAATGAACGTGGGCAGCAGCACCTAGTGACCGCTTCTTCCGGAGTCGGGCCTGCCCTGTTGCCAAAGACCCTGAGGAGGTTACATTCACGGATTCGGGGGGTTAGGAGGCCAGCATATCTTTTGGGGACACAGAGGGACCCGTAGCGCATTAACTGTGTGTCTTCGTACGATCCCGTGTGTTTGGCTCATGAGCAAGGACTTAGAGCATCTGGTTCATGTTTCCTCCATGGCGGCGGGAGGGTTCGGCCGCTCTGGGCTGCTCAGAGCACCAGGTTCTGCTCTGTGGCTCCGCTGTCCTCGGCCTGTCTTCGCCCGCCCTCCTGCTGGGCGCCCCGGGGTCCGGATGGCTCAGCACCGCTGCCAGCTCCCTTCCCTGTTTAGGGGCCAGAGAGGTGGGGGGAGTTCGGCTACATCTGTCCTTTCAGAGAAGAACAGGCTTTTCGGCAAGTACCGCGGCTGCCTCTGTGTGGGTCCCAGTGAACCGGGTGGTCCGGTGGTCCAGGGAAGCGAGAGGCCGCGGGGGCCGGGACGACCATCCCTGAGCCCGAAGCCCGCTGCCTGGTGTGGTGCGTGCCCGGACTGTGTGGTCGGGAGTTGCCCTTGCTGGTCTCGCCTGCTCTTCTTTGAAAGGGAGGAGCCCGTACGGGCCACGGTCCGGACCGGTGTGCGCATGGCTTCCGTAGCCTTGGGCTCTTGCCAATGTAGCGTAAGCGCATCCGAACCTTCCCTGGGCAGTTGGAGTTTCAGGTGCAGCGAGGAGCGGGAGGTCACCGCCTTGTCCTGTGCATCTCTGTGCCCCTGAGCCACTGGCCCGGTGCCTGGCACGGAGTAGGTGCTCCGGAAATATTTGTTGAGCTTCACAGGCCTTTTTTTCCCTTCGGAGACCCTCCCGGAAGCAGTCTCCCCGTTCTCCGTTCCTTCTTTTGTTCTTTCGCCCATTCATCTGGCAAACCTCCTTGGTTCCAAGCAGGTGAAGGGTTACCCAGTGAGGGCCAGGACAAGGAGCGAGGGAGGGAAGGGGGCTGGGGAGGCCTTTCTGGCACAAGAGGGCTACGGCGTTCCGTAATCGCTAGGCAGGTATGACCCTCTTCAACTTTTGGAATTTTGTAAGTTCCAGTTCCGCTCCAGGAAAAACAACCGGTTGGGACACACAGGAATTCCCTATCCTCTGGCAATGTCGCTCACCCTCCACTTTCCCTATTTGTGAAATAGCTCAAAACTTAGGGTGCATTTTTTTTTTTTTAATGCTGAATAAATATTCACTGAGTCCTCACCCAGGTGCTGGGCTCTGGAATATGCAAACGTGCGCACGTCTCAGAAGGAAATATTTTCAGCTTGTTCTTAAATGAACATGTTCTTCCCATTAAGCAGAGTGGCCAAGGGGACAGTTCTTATCTGTTAATACTTTAATCACTCCCACCCCTCCTCCTCCTCTGGCCCAATGCCCTGCTTCCTTGACGGTGACCTTGTTTTCTCTCAGTTCCTGGCCACGTGCAGGCTGGTGGGTGCAGGCTTTCTCCGGGGGACCAGCTCGGGACCAGCTTGGGCTGTGTCCTGCCGGCCTGGCAGAGAAGGCTGCTCTCTAGAAGATTGGGTTTACCCGGGGAAGGCAGGACCTCTCCGGGTGCGGCAGAAGCCAACCCGAGCAGATGGGCAGAGGGGGAGAGCACGGGGGGCTGGACTGTCCAGCCGGTAGCCACTGGCTCCCTGGGCTCCTGAGCCCTTGCACTGTGGCCAGTCCCAAGGGAGCTGGACTGTCTGTGTAGAAAGCACACCTGGTTTCCGAGATCTCGTGTGAAACGCACACTGTAAACACAAAATATCTCAGTAATAACTTTTATATTGATTGCATGTTGACGTGATTTTCTTTATTTAAATAGAATGTTACTAACATTAATTTCCCATGCTTATTTTTACTTTTTAAGAAAATGTGGCAGGGGCTCCTGGGTTGCACCGTTGGTTAAGCTTCCTCCTGACTCTTGGTTTCGGCTCGGATCATGATCTCAGGGTCCTGAGATCAAGCCCTGTGTCAGGCTCCCTGCTTCCTGGGGAGTCTGCTTGAGATTCTCTGTCTCCCTCTGCTCCTGCCCCTTCTCTCTCTCTCTCTCTCTCTCTCTCTCAAATAAATAAATCTTTAAAAAAATTTTTTAAAAATGTGCCAGAAAATGTAAAATCACAGATGCGGCTCACATTATATCTCCTTGCTCTATTTCCTTGCCGTAGTGCTGGTCTGGAAGGACTAGGCCCAGCCTGGTTCTTTGGGGGTCCACGGGGCTTTCGAGGAGCTGCGCCCCTGTGTAGAGGGCCCAGGCGGGCGTGTGCGTGCCGGGACTGGGGTTATCCACTGGTGGGCTGCCCAGTAGCGTGTCTGGTACTGACTGGGGCCGTGTTCGTGTTGTCACTCTCCACTGACAGTGTCTCGAGTTTAGCCCTGGATGCTTGAGATTCCTGCCTGGCGTGGCCTGTTTGTGCACCCTCTTCTCTGTAGTCCGTATTATTCAGGGTTGACTCTTCAAGGAACTGAGCTCGATTCAGTATCAATTCAGATGCAAATATCCTTGGACTGTGTTTTTTTTTCAGTGTATAAAATGAGGAGCTTGGGTTGGACAGACGTTACATTTTGATCTTTTGAAATTTGCCTTGACCCTCACCTTGGCGTTGGGTTAATTGCTACAGGTCCTCCTAATTCTACCCCCCTGTGGTCCCCCTGTCTCTCTCCCAGCCCCCGCTGTGGTTTTCCCCATACGGTGGCACTCTCCCCACCGGCCTCCTGGGATCAAGCCGAGCGCAGCCCCCCGCACGTCGCACAGGTCCGGGAGCAGTGAAGGCTGGCGGAGAGAATGCCTTCCTCGTTGAACCCCCGCTCTCTCTTTTCTCCTGCATCTTGGAAGCCTGTGGCTTTTGCTGGCCGGTTCCATTCTCCGTCTTGCTGTCCCTGGCTGGCGGCATTTCCGGCTGTCGACTGACATGCCCCCGTGGTCTGGGGCATCCCAGGGTACCCCCTGCCCCCGCATCCCCCGCTTTTTCCCGCATCCCTGCTGCCTTCTCCGCTGGGCATCCTGCTGGCTCCCCTCCTGCCACTTCCTGGGAGCTCTGTGTGGCCCCCTCAGGCCTCATGGTGTCCCTGAGCTGCTCTGGCATTTTGTGGATGACGTGGCGTGGAGAGACAGCATCCTTTTACTCGCCGGGCACAGCAGGCACCGAGCCTCCGGCCTGTGAGCTTTGCAAAATGAAATATTTTTAAATCTTGGAGACCAGTATTAGCTCCAAAGTGTTAAAAAAAAAAAAAAAACCCACAAAATTGATGTTGACACACTTGTCCTATTTTGTCAACAAAATATAACTGCCATTTAGTCAAGAGAAACTCAAGGCACAGTTCTATAGAAATTATGTTTAACCTGAAGTGAGGGCACTATTTACTGGGAAGTAAAACATCCCTGACCTAGGTACTACCCTCTGTGCGTCTGTCCTCTTTCCAGTTCTCCTGGGTGGTAGAGCGGAGACTCGGAGGTCCGTGTTTATTTGCCACACTTTCTTGGGGTGCATTGTGGCAGGCTGGGCTTCCTGGAGGAAGGGCATGTCTTACTCCTGTTCCCAGCACAGGACCCGATACACTCAGCTTCAGGGTGTTAAACTTTTTTAAATCAACTCAATCCATTTAAAAAAAAAAATAAAAGGACCTTCAGATCTGCCTGAAGGTTTATGCATTCTTCTTTCTGAAGCACCCCCATAGGGTGGTTTTTAAGCCCAATGGCATCTATAAGCGGATCCCAAATGGCAAACACCCTTAACTGAGCTGCTAACAAGAATAATCATCTGGAAGCTGCACACGTCGTTCGTATGATTTTAGTTTAAATTATATATGGACCTTTCCTTGTATGGACTCTCTGTTATCTATACCATATTGTTTTATCTAGAAGTCAGTCTAGTTACAATATAACTACCATTACGTGACAATAAATACTTTGGTTAGTAAGAAAGATTTTTCTTGGTAAACACGAAATTGTTATTGAAAAGAATTTCTAAGAGGAATTAGGTAAAAGGAACATTGGCTAATATGATGGCTAATATGATGAAGTGGGTGGGCTCTGACAGAGCAGGAAGCGGGTAAGGGTAAATCATGTTGGCTCAGCAGAAGGAATGCATTTCTAGGCCTAAATGGGGTTGGGCTGAGGGGGAAGGACGGTTTCAGGATAAATGCTTGATTTTTACTTGCAACCACAAATACTTTGGACAGTTGCACTTTGGGGTATCTAGCTCAAGGAAGTGATACTGAATGTGGGAAAAGGAAGGAAATCTTTATGCACAAATGCTTCTTGTGTGTGTGTGTGTGTGTGTGTGTGTGTGTGTGTGTGTGTGTGTAGTTTAAATAGCAGTCCCAAATGGAAAACATCTAAGTATGGTTAAGTAAATATCCTGCTCTAATTAGATAAGATTTTTGGAGATTGCGGACCTGGGAAAATGTTTATAATATATCATGAAGCGAAAACAACTGTGAGACCCAGTTGCCATGTACCATGTGGTTTGAACCTGGAAAATATGCTGAGGAAAGGGATCATAAATAGTAAGGATTGGATTGTGGCATTTTCTATTTTTGATTTTTTTTTTTTTTTTTTTTTTAGAGAGGGACGGGGGGGGGCGGAGGGAGAAAAAGGAGGGGAAGAGGGAGAGGGAGAGAGAAACTCTTAAGCAGGCTCTTGGCGCAGCTCAGAGCCCGTTGCAGGACTCAGTCCCTTGACCCTGAGACCATAACCTGAGCTGAGATCAAAAGTCAGATGTTTGACTGAGACACCCTGGCGCCCCTACGTTTGATTTTTAAATTGTGGTTATATTTTACAGTGAAATAAATGATTTTGGTTTTAAAATTTATTTAATTGTAAATTTTGCCCACCAGTGCACACCATTTTATTACTTCATACACAACAAAGATGTCTTTCAACAGATAAATTAACTGTATCTCCAATGGTGGTTTCACTGCCGCAGGCTCGAAGGGGAACGGGTAATGAACAAGGAGAAAGCTTCTGTTATTGATAAATGAAGCAAGCCATACAAACTCCCACATTTTTCCTGCAGGGCTCTCTTTCAGGGTGGTTTATGTCACAGCTCTGCACATCTGACCACAGGCAGTTACCCTCAGGAGTGTGACCGTGTGACCTGCAGAGCACATTACAGCTCAGCAGTTGTGGTCCCGGCTTGAGGGCAGGGTCGCAAGACTGCAGGGATGGGGCCCTGAATCCTGCTCCAGGCTTCAGATCCCACTAGGCCTTCTGCAAAGACCTTGAGCCTCTCTGTAAACTCCCCATATTATTCATCTAAAAAGTGAGAACAGTACTCGGATTACTATCTTTTTGGGCCTTCTGTAAGAATTAAGTAAACTGTGAATAAGAAAACTTAGAGAAACCGTGGAAGGCCTGTCCAGAAGGCAGATTCACAAGTGTGAGACGTGAGGAAGTGGGGAGCGCTGCCTGCTGTACCCCAGTTCCCTCTGGGAAACACTTCCTGGTTGAAAAAAAGACTGCCCTTCTGATCTTCGAAAACAGAAACCGTTAGACCTGTCAAGGCTGCTACTCTAGCATTTCGACTAAAACAGAGACAGCCTAAATGAAATAAAGCCGTATTTCCTCCTTTCCCTATTTTTCCTCTTTTAATTGTTGTTTTGTTACATGTTTTCAGTGATGATGCCAGTGAACGTGGCATTGCTGGTAGACGAAGGACCTCTGTACCCATCTTATCCTTCACAATTTTAGCCTGACTAGATGTTTATCAATTTTATGGATCTTTTGAAGAACCAGCCCCTGATTTTGTTGTTTTTTCTCTCTTGTTTTCCTGTTTATGATTTCATTGATTTCTGCACCAGTTTATTGTGTCTTTTTTTCTGCTTGCTTTGGGCTTAAATTGCTTTTCTAACTCTCATTTCCTAAAGAGGCAGCTTGGAGGGCTGACTTTAGATCTTTCTGCTTTTCTAATCTATGCGTTTAATGTTCCAACTTTCCCTGTAAGCACTGCCTTTGCTACATGGTACTCATTTGGTAAGTTTTATTTTTATTTTCATTCAGTTCAAAATGTTTTTTATTTATTTATTTTTTTGAGACTTCTTCCTTGCCCCAAATGTTATCTAAAAGTGTGCTGTTTAAAAAAAAATAAAATAAAATAAAAAAAAATAAAAAATAAAAAAAAATAAAAGTGTGCTGTTTAATCTCCAGATATTTGGGGATGTTCCAATTTTCTGTCATTGACTTGTAATTTAGTACCATTGTGATGTGAAAGCAGAGCTTATATGATTTCAATTTTGTTTTTTTATTTGTTAAGGTGGGTTTTATGGCCCAGAATGTTTCCTATTAGCTGTAGGAAAGTATATTCTGTTGTTGTTGGATGGAATATTCTGTGTCAGATAAATCAAGTTGATTGTTAGTGCTTCTTTGGTCAACTATGTCTTGACTGATTTTCTGCCTGCTGGATCTGTCAGTTCCTGAAAGGAGTGGTGGTGTGCAGCTATGATTGTGGATTTGTGGATTTCTTCCTGCATGTCTGTCAGTTTTTGCTTCTGTGTTTTGATGCTCTGTTGTTAGTTGCGTATACGTTTAGTGTTATTATGTCTTGGAGAACAGACCCCTGTATCCTTATGTAATGTCCCTCTTTATCTACAGTGATTTTACTTGTTCTGAAGTTGGCTTTGTCTGAAATTAATATAGCTACTCTAGCTTTCTTTGGAGTAGCATTCGCATGTTATATCCTTCTCCACCCCTTTACTTTTAAAAGGAGCCTTTTTATTTACAGTGGATTTCTTTAAACAACGTCGAGTTGAGTCTTGCTTTTTTATCCACCTTGGAAATCTCTGTCTTTTAACTTTTATCCAGTATATTCAGACTGTTCACATTTAAAGTGATTGCTGATATAGTTGGATTAATATCTACTGTTTGTAATTAAGATTTTATTTTTATTTGTTTATTTATTTTAAGATTTTATTTTATTTATTTTTTAAAAGACTTATTTATTTGGAGAGAGTGTATGAGTCGGGGAGAGGGGCAGAGGGAGAGGGAGAAGCCGACTTCCCGCTGAGCGGGGAGCCTGACTCGGAGCTCAATCCCAGGACCCTGTACCCAATGTAGAACTCGAACTTAACAACTCTGAGATCACGAGTCACATGCTCTACCACTGACCCAGCCAGGTACCCCTAAAGATTTTATTTTTATGTAAGAGATCAAGAGTCACAGGTTCCACCCACTGAGCCAGTTAGGTGCCCTGTGATTGTTTTTAGTCATTACATCTGTTGTTTTTTTCCCTTCTTTGCTTCTGAATATTGTATATAATTCCTTTTTCCTCTGCTCTGTTAACGTATCAGTTATACTAATTTCTAACATTTTTTGGTAGTTGCCCTAGAGTTTGCAATATATGTTTGTTAAGTAAACTAAGCCCACTTTCAAATAATACTGTGCCACTTGATATGTAATAACGTTATCTTATAACAATATTGCCGGGTCTTCTCTCTGTTCCCTTATGACTTTGTGCATTCCTCTTACCCATGTGCTATAATTACCCAATACATTGCTGTTATTACTGTTGAAACAATTTTCTTTTACATCAGTTAGAAATAAGAAAAATGAAGTATTTTATTTTTTTAAAGAGTTTATTTATTTATTTATCCATTTATTTATTTATAGTAATCTCTACATCTAATATGGGGCTTGAACTCATGACCTCAAGATCAAAAGTCACATGCTCCTCTGGCCGAGGCAGCCAAGCACCCCCAAAATATTTTATTTTAACTTCATTTATTCCTTCTCTCTCTTCCTGTGTTTATGTTGATCTGTGTTTTTGACATATCACTTTCCTTCTCTCTGAAGAACTTTTTAACATTTCTTGTGGGGCAGAACAGCTGGTAACACACTGCCTCAGTCATTGCTTATCGGAGAGTGTTTTTTCTGTCTCACTTCTGAAGGATAGTTTTGCCGGAAATAGAATCTTACGTTGGTGTTTTTCTTTCAGTGGTTTAAATACCCCCCTCTGCTCTCCTCTGGCTTGTATGATTTCCGAAGGGAAGTCAGACCTGACTCTTGTTCTGGCTCCTCTCTTGATGTAGCGTTTCTCCCCGTCTCTGGCTTTTCTCAAGAATCTCACTCTGTCTTCGATTTTTGCAATTGACTGTGATACTACTTGGTGTACTTTTTTTTTTTTTTTTTTTTTTTTTTTGGTATTTATCTGCTTTATGTTCTCTGAGCTTCCTGAATCCATAGTTTGGTGTCTGTCATTTATTTTGGAATATTCTCAACCATTCTCACTTCAATTTTTTTTTTTTTTTTTTGCCCTGTTCTCTCTTCTTCTGGTGTTCCCCTTTTGTATGTGTTATATATTTTGAAATTATCCTACAGTTCTTGGATGTTCTGTCTTTTTTTTTTTCTTTTTTTTCTGTTTGTATTTTAGTGTGGGAATTTCTGTCGAATTCTCTTCAGGCTCACTGCTTTTCCTGTTGGCTTTGCCCTATCTACTGGTGAGCCTGACAAAGGCATTCTTCATTCTTTAGCAGGGTTTTTATTCTACCATTTCCTTTGGTTCTTTCTTTAAGATTCCACCTCTCTGCTGGTATAACCCATGTGCTCTTGCATTTTGTCTACTTTTTCCATTAGTGCCTTTAACACATTCATCATGATTATTGTAAATTGCCTGTCTGATAATTCCAATATCTGGGTCCTCTCTGAGTTTTGTTTTGATGCTTGCTGTCCTTTCAAATTCTGATTTTTCTTGCCATTTGGCATGCTTTGTGGGTTTTCCGTTGTTGTTGGCATTTGGTGTAGGAACTAAGGTAAAGGGCCTTTAGGATGAGGTTTTAGGTTAATCTGGCTAGGAGCTGAACTGTGTTCATTGTGTGCTGAAGTTGTAGGTGCCAGAGGCTTCAGTTGCTCTAGGGTTCTGTTTTCATCTGCCCTGTGGTCTTTGGGGTTTTCTCCCTGTTGAGTTGTCCCGGTTCATGGGTGGTAAGTTGAGGGGCAGGGGAACATTCTGTACTCTCAGGATGAGCCCTCTGTCTCCCAGCAGGCCTGTGTACCCAGCCCTCTCCAGGGTTCCTGAGCTATTTTGTCCCTCCTTGGGTGAGCTGAGGAGGATGCAGGGCTGGAGTCAGGTCACTGCCCTTCCTCAGGTTAGGGGAGGCCTGCAGGATGAGTCTGTGTCACGTGGACCACTCCAGGCATCCTTCATCTGGTCACTTTTCCCTTGGCCTAAACTGGGAATGGGATTTTCTTGGCTCTTTGTGTGAGAACCTGGTGGGATTCCCCTGGAGTGGGCGATGTCAAACCCACGAAACTGTGGCTCCCTCAAGACTGTGGCTCCTAGAGGTTTCTTTTTCACTCTTAAGCTAGTTCAGACTCAGCCTCCCAGCAATTCATGAAAATTACCATGCAGGTGTTTCTATAAGTTGTGGCCCCGGTAGATTCTCCTGGTGAGCAGATCTTGGCTGTGACTCTGTCTCCCCTCTCTCCAGATTTCAGGGGTTGGTTTGCCCTGTGACCCATTTTCTAATGGTGGAAAGAAGTGCTCTGTTGTTCGTTTGTCCAGCCATTTCTTGGGAGGATGTGACCAACAGCTTCCCTGTGTCGTACTTGTTGGAGCTGAAACCTCAAGCTCCCACCCTCAGAGTTTTATACCCACATGTGCTCTTCTTCCTTGCTCTTGTTTGTTCATTTACAAGCCCTGTGGAGGCCTGGCCGTGGTAGTGGACACAAGGCTCTCGCTGCAGTGTGAAGCTGGCCAATTTTGTGCGTGTGGGCTTTGACTTTCTAACCTGTAAGTAAAATGTAATGAGCCCTCTATTCCCTTCCAGCTTTGGCTCCAACATTCTGTTTCTTCTAGATGACTTATGATACCTTGCAAAATATTCTGCGGTGGTTTTGTGTTCAAAATTCTCAGTCGCCTGATAACCTTTGCACTATTAAGCAGAAAATGATTATCTGGATAATCTTTGCATGGATTGTTTCATTTCTCTGTCATCTATGGGCCATGATATAATTGGTTTACAGATATTAGGCCTTCAAATATTTTTGGAAAAAAAAAAAACTACAGTGAATGACTTGGATAGAATATTTCCAGGAAATATTTGATTTAAATGTTAGTTTTTAAAAATGAAGTACAAAAGAAGCCAGACATAAGTCACTTACTGTGTCATCCCATTTTTATGAAATATCCAGAATAGGTAAAACCATAGGGATGGAATGTAGATTGCTGGTTGCCAGGAACTGGGTGGTGGGCGGTGGGGTGGAGAATCCCTGTTTAATGGGTGATGTGTATTATTTTGGGGTGATGGAAGTGTTTTGGAACTGGAGGTGCTGATTGTACAACATTGTGAATGTAGTAAATGCCCACTGAATCGTTCACTTTCAAATGGTTAATTTTATGTTATGTGAATTTCACTTTAATAAAAAATATGTGGTACATTAAAAATTTAAAAATCTTGCAGTACAAAAACTTTTATAGTGCAAAGCAATTCTTTCTCCTGCCCCTGGCCTTTAGCCTCTAATCCATTTCTTAAATATACTTGCACGCCAGCCCCCCTCACCTCCTTTTGTAAATGGGAAATACTGCGTACTGCTTTTTGCTACTTAATCTGGAGATTTTTTTCCTTATCAGCCATAAAATGTACCTTATTACTTTTCAAACTATATAGTCAAAGGAATTATTTTCTAAGTTCTTTAAAGTTGGTGTATGCTTTATCTCACCGTTCCAATCTTCTTTTTTTCCTTCAGTAATGAATGCCTCTACCTAACAGGCTTCTTATTTTGTGCCTAACTTGGTATCCAGTTGGGTAAATCAGTCCGCCCTTTGTGTGAGCAGGTTTAAAGCTAAGAATCAGCTTCATTTTTATGAGTCATTTCTCAGAATCAGGAGTGATGGTAGAATTAGCCAAATGCCTTTTATCACAACAAGATAATTAAAAAAACAACTCATTTAATGAATTGATAGTCAATGAGCCAATGAATTTGTTCCATAGCTAATTTCACAAATTCTTGATTATTGGAGAAACTATTTTATTTTCTCCCAGAGAAGACAAGTGTGGAATAACTCACTGCAGGGCAGCTCTGAGGGGATGCCTGTGGGGCCCTCTGTCCCCCAGCGTGCAGGACCATTACTGTACAATGCCTACAGACAGAGATGGCTTTCTTGAAGCTAGACAAGACCTCTATTCATACTAAAGTCAAACAAATCACATATGCGAAAACCTCCACTCATCTTGGCTGCTTAGGCTGAAATGCATAGAACTGTGTTGATTTTGGGAATAGTAACTTGCATGTTGGGCAGCAGCTAAAAGAAATTCTCAACTTGGAAATTGAAAGATTGGGGAGAAGCAGAAGGATTGCCTTTGGATTCCTTTTGTGTCTGTGTATAAGGAGTTGTAGGTAAGTGGGGGTCTTTTTCTTCATGAGCACAATTCTGTGCTGATGGCTGGTTGGCACCAAGTCTAAAAGTGCATTCACCATGGAGAGGAGACAGAGAGACAAGAAGGAGAAGGGTGAGCTTCCACTGACTCATCCCTGTATAGATGTCAGAGCAGGCCCCACACCGAGGATTTGCTGCAGGGACCTGAGAATGCAAAGCAATGGGGCCTTTTTGTGTGATTTTAATTCGGAATTGCAGTATGTTGTACTTAATGTGATCTTTTGTGAGGCCAAACAAAAATAATTTTTTTTTCTCAATGTGTATTTTCCCATGGGCAATATTCTGCATCAGAAATCTTTAGCTCAAAAAAAAAATGTCCTTAGGTCTAAAAACTTAAAAATGTTCAATTAGGAATAAAATGAAAAGTAATATTCCCTTTAGTCTAAAGTGATTATCAATGGGTTTTCCCTTTTTCTGCTTTCTTCTAGAAAAATTATGTGTGAGTGTATTACTTAAATTTATGTTCACAAGTTGGATTGTTGTATAAATTATCTTATATTATGACTTTTTATTTGCTGTTATGTCTTAGACATCTCTCCATACCAACCCATGCAGGTCTGGCTCATTCTTGACTTTCATGGATGACACCGTATTATTTATTCACCTTGTCCCTCTTGATGGGCAGTTAAGTAGCTTTCCAGTGTTTGCTCTTGCAAAGAGTGCTACCAAGAATATGTTTTTACAGACATAGGAAATATTTTTGTCAGTCTATCTGTAGAATAAATAGGGTGGCACGGGTGGGTCAAAGGTGTGCATGCTTTTTTAATATGTATTTTTAAAGATTTTATTTATTTATTTGAGAGAGAGAAAGCAAGGGGATGGGCAGAGGGAGAGAATCTCAAGCAGGCTCCATGCCCAGTGAAGAGCCCGGCTTGGGGCTTGATCCCACAACCCTGAGATCATGACCTGAGCCGAAATCAAGAGTCAGATGCTTGACCAGCTGAGCCACCCAGGTGCCCCTGCATATTTTATATTTGGATCTATTTCTAAATCATTTTAAAAATGGCACCTATTGTTAAACTCCTAAAACAATAAACGAAAATTCATATTACACCACACTCAACAATATTGAGTTTTTATCCAGCAGTGTTGAATTTTTAATCATTGCTGGTCTGATGGCATCTTTTTTCTTCCTTAGTTTTGAGGTTTGCTTTGAAAGGCCTTTCCCCTCCTGGGTTATAAATAATTTAGCTTTTTTTTTTTTTGGTAAAGTTGTAGTTTTACCTTTAGGCATTGTTAGGAAACAAGCCTGATTTTTTTCCCCACTTGTAGACTTTGTCCCAACACTAGTTGATGAAGACCTGGTCTTTCTCCAGTTGTTTGGAGACACCACAAAGAGGTATTTATCTGCGTAGCGGACATGGAGTGGTAGAGGGTAGAGGCAGGAGCTCTGCTCTGAACCGACTTGAGCTGCCCCTGACTGGCTGTCTGGCCGCGGACCAGGGCTTGACGCGGCTTCTCTGGCATGAGTGCCGATCTTGTGTGCAGCGGCTACGTTCTTGCCCGTGCTGCGTCTGCCACCAGGTCTGAGAGCATACTTATCAGGGTGGGGTTGATACCTCGTTCTCCTCCTTGCTGCTTCCAGACTGTTGCTCCTCTTCCTCCCTAAACGTGCCCTGCTCCCTTGAGACAGGAGCACCAGACTTTCCCATCCCTGTTCCCTCCTTTGAGTCTTCTGCCTACCCCACCGCCTCCCTGCCCCCCGGCCCTCCTCTGTGCCCACGGAGGATTTTACCAACAAGTCCACTGTCTTCCTTCCCTTCCCGTTACTGCTTCTGCTGTTTGTCCATCTACACAGAGGATCATTCTGAACCTAGGATTCCGTTTCTCCCTGGATCTCCCTTCCGGTCACCTTGTCTTGCATCTTATGTCAGCTGCCCATTCCTGGAGGGATGCCTGCTGATTCTGACATCTGGACATCCAGCGCCCACTCTGATCACCATCCGCCCTGAGTGCAGCTAGTCCTTCGGCACCTGCTCTTCAGAAATAGTTGTCCCCACTGAGACTGTCAGCCCTCTTTCCTTCTCGGTGTTAACTGCCCCCGTATGTTCTCACTCCCTTTCTTTCTGGAAAGTGGTCCTTTCTCCTCCTTCCGTGGTTACCTGGAAAAACCCAGCTTTGGCTAAAATGCCGTTTTCTGCTACTGTGTCCTTGCCCCTGAGCTGCTGCTGGGGTGGGGAGGGGTGCGGTGCTGGGGGTGAGGACATTCATCCTGGTCCCCTGCTGCTCCGTTTCTGACCACAGTGCTCCCTCAGCAGGTCCAGCAGTCCTGATGTTTATCTGAGTGTGCATATGTATGTATAGATAATGTCTGAGCGTGTGTTTGTATGTATGTGTATGATACCTGAGTGCATATATGTGATATCTGAGCGTATGTATATATGAGTGTATGTAATACCTGAGTGCATATATGTGATATCTGAGCGTATGTAGAAATGAGTGTATGTAGAAATGTGTGTATGTAATACCTGAGTGCATATATGTGATATCTGAGTGTATGTATTTATGAGCGTATGTAGAAATGTGTGTATGTAATACCTGAGTGCATATATGTGATATCTGAGCGTATGTATATATGAGTGTATGTAGAAATGAGTGTATGTAATACCTGAGTGCATATATGTGATATCTGAGCGTATGTATATATGAGTGTATGTAGAAATGAGTGTATGTAATACCTGAGTGCATATATGTGATATCTGAGCGTATGTATATATGAGTGTATGTAGAAATGAGTGTATGTAATACCTGAGTGCATATATGTGATATCTGAGCGTATGTATATATGAGTGTATGTAGAAATGTGTGTATGTAATACCTGAGTGCATGTGTAGAGATATATATATATAATACCTGAGTGCATATATGTGATATCTGAGCGTATGTATATATGAGTGTATGTAGAAATGTGTGTATGTAATACCTGAGTGCATATATGTGATATCTGAGCGTATGTATATATGAGTGTATGTAATACCTGAGTGCATATATGTGATATCTGAGCGTATGTAGAAATGTGTGTATGTAATACCTGAGTGCATATATGTGATATCTGAGCGTATGTAGAAATGAGTGTATGTAATACCTGAGTGCATATATGTGATATCTGAGCGTATGTATATCTGAGCGTATGTATATATGAGTGTATGTAATACCTGAGTGCATATATGTGATATCTGAGTGTATGTATATATGAGTGTATGTAGAAATGAGTGTATGTAATACCTGAGTGCATATATGTGATATCTGAGCGTATGTAGAAATGAGTGTATGTAATACCTGAGTGCATATATGTGATATCTGAGCGTATGTATAAATGTGTGTATGTAGAAATGTGTGTATGTAATACCTGAGTGCATATATGTGATATCTGAGCGTATGTAGAAATGAGTGTATGTAATACCTGAGTGCATATATGTGATATCTGAGCGTATGTATATATGAGTGTATGTAGAAATGAGTGTATGTAATACCTGAGTGCATATATGTGATATCTGAGCGTATGTATATATGAGTGTATGTAGAAATGAGTGTATGTAATACCTGAGTGCATATATGTGATATCTGAGTGTATGTATATATGAGCGTATGTAGAAATGAGTGTATGTAATACCTGAGTGCATATATGTGATATCTGAGCGTATGTATATCTGAGTGTATGTAGAAATGTGTGTATGTAATACCTGAGTGCATATATGTGATATCTGAGCGTATGTATATATGAGCGTATGTAGAAATGAGTGTATGTAATACCTGAGTGCATATATGTGATATCTGAGCGTATGTATATATGAGTGTATGTAGAAATGAGTGTATGTAATACCTGAGTGCATATATGTGATATCTGAGTGTATGTATAAATGTGTGTATGTAGAAATGTGTGTATGTAATACCTGAGTGCATATATGTGATATCTGAGCGTATGTATATATGAGTGTATGTAATACCTGAGTGCATATATGTGATATCTGAGCGTATGTATATATGAGCGTATGTAGAAATGAGTGTATGTAATACCTGAGTGCATATATGTGATATCTGAGTGTATGTATATATGAGCGTATGTAGAAATGAGTGTATGTAATACCTGAGTGCATATATGTGATATCTGAGCGTATGTATATATGAGTGTATGTAGAAATGTGTGTATGTAATACCTGAGTGCATATATGTGATATCTGAGCGTATGTATATATGAGCGTATGTAGAAATGAGTGTATGTAATACCTGAGTGCATATATGTGATATCTGAGCGTATGTATATATGAGTGTATGTAGAAATGAGTGTATGTAATACCTGAGTGCATATATGTGATATCTGAGTGTATGTATAAATGTGTGTATGTAGAAATGTGTGTATGTAATACCTGAGTGCATATATGTGATATCTGAGCGTATGTATATATGAGTGTATGTAATACCTGAGTGCATATATGTGATATCTGAGCGTATGTATATATGAGTGTATGTAATACCTGAGTGCATATATGTGATATCTGAGTGTATGTATAAATGTGTGTATGTAGAAATGTGTGTATGTAATACCTGAGTGCATATATGTGATATCTGAGCGTATGTATATATGAGTGTATGTAATACCTGAGTGCATATATGTGATATCTGAGCGTATGTATATATGAGCGTATGTAGAAATGAGTGTATGTAATACCTGAGTGCATATATGTGATATCTGAGCGTATGTATATATGAGCGTATGTAGAAATGAGTGTATGTAATACCTGAGTGCATATATGTGATATCTGAGTGTATGTATATATGAGCGTATGTAGAAATGAGTGTATGTAATACCTGAGTGCATATATGTGATATCTGAGCGTATGTATATCTGAGTGTATGTAGAAATGTGTGTATGTAATACCTGAGTGCATATATGTGATATCTGAGCGTATGTATATATGAGCGTATGTAGAAATGAGTGTATGTAATACCTGAGTGCATATATGTGATATCTGAGCGTATGTATATATGAGTGTATGTAGAAATGAGTGTATGTAATACCTGAGTGCATATATGTGATATCTGAGTGTATGTATAAATGTGTGTATGTAGAAATGTGTGTATGTAATACCTGAGTGCATATATGTGATATCTGAGCGTATGTATATATGAGTGTATGTAATACCTGAGTGCATATATGTGATATCTGAGCGTATGTATATATGAGTGTATGTAATACCTGAGTGCATATATGTGATATCTGAGTGTATGTATAAATGTGTGTATGTAGAAATGTGTGTATGTAATACCTGAGTGCATATATGTGATATCTGAGCGTATGTATATATGAGTGTATGTAATACCTGAGTGCATATATGTGATATCTGAGCGTATGTATTTATGAGTGTATGTAGAAATGTGTGTATGTAATACCTGAGTGCATATATGTGATATCTGAGTGTATGTATAAATGTGTGTATGTAGAAATGTGTGTATGTAATACCTGAGTGCATATATGTGATATCTGAGCGTATGTATTTATGAGTGTATGTAGAAATGTGTGTATGTAATACCTGAGTGCATATATGTGATATCTGAGTGTATGTATTTATGAGTGTATGTAGAAATGTGTGTATGTAATACCTGAGTGCATATATGTGATATCTGAGCGTATGTATATATGAGTGTATGTAATACCTGAGTGCATATATGTGATATCTGAGCGTATGTATATATGAGTGTATGTAGAAATGTGTGTATGTAATACCTGAGTGCATATATGTGATATCTGAGCGTATGTATATATGAGTGTATGTAGAAATGTGTATATATAATACCTGAGTGCATGTGTAGAGATATATATATATAATATCTGAGTGTATATATGCATATGTACATATAACACATTTCTAAAGGTTTTGAATGCTTATCCCTAACCCTAATTTTTTTAGTGATTCCAGCTGTTCTTTGGTGAATTACTTTCACAGGGAATAAAACTATACATAACTCAGTAACAGGACCCACTTATGTATTTATGCACATACAATTGGTGAAAGAAATAAATGAGTAGAATAACTTTTTTTAAATTCTATTTTATTATGTTACGTTAGTCATCATACATTACATCATTAGTTTTTGAGGTAGTGTTCCACGATTCATTGTTTGCGTATAACACCCAGTGCTCCATGCAGTACATGCCCTCCTTAATACCCATCACCGGGCTAACCCATCCCCCCACCCCCCTCCCCTCTAGAACCCTCAGTTTGCTTCTCAGAGTCCATAGTCTCTCATGGTTCATCTCCATCTCTGATTTCCCCCCCTTCATTTTTCCCTTCCTACTATCTTTTTTTCCCCCTAACATATAATGTATTGTTTCAGAGGTACAGATCTGTGATTCAACAGTCTTGCACAATTCACAGCGCTCACCATAGCACGTACCCTCCGCCATGTCTACCACCCAGCCACCCCATCCCTCCCACCCCACCCCCAATCCAGCAACCCTGTTTGTTTCCTGAGATTAAGAATTCCTCATATCAGTGAGGTCATGATACATGTCTTTCTCTGATTGACTTATTTCACTCAGCATAACACCCTCCAGTTCCATCCACGTCGTTGCAAATGGCAAGATTTTGTTTTTTTGATGGCTGCATAATATTCCATTGTATATCTATAGCACATCGTCTTTATCCAGAGTAGAATAACTTCTTTAATGCATACTTTTGCACCAGATTGGCTTTCTCAGGTTATCCCAAACAACTGAGTCCTCTGTTCATAATTCGATGTAGTGTCTGTGTTCATATAAAGGAGTGAATTAATGAAATTATATTGAAATGAAATTGCAGTTACCATAGGGGCATACTGTTATGAAATGAGAAGACTCATCCCATGCTTTAGTATATCATTTTTGCTTCCAATGACAAACTACTACTTCAAGTGGCAGAAACCACTAAAAGCAGTTTTTTCTTTAAGCACTTAAAGGTTAGTGTGTAGATATGAAGATTCCTACCGAGTCTGAACTCTTTGAGAGCAAGGTCACATGCCGTCGATTTTTTTAAAAAAAATTTTATCTATTTATTTTAGAGGTTGAGGGCAGAGGGAGAGAGAGAATCTCAAGCAGACTCCCTGCTGAGCATGGAGCCTGATGTGGGACTAGATCTCAGGACGCTGAGATCATGACCTGAGCTGAAATCAAGAGTCAGACACTTAACTGACTGAGCCACCCAGGCACCAGCATCCCATCCATTTTTAAGTTTCTTTTTTTTTTTTTAGTGATCTCTACCCCCAATATGGGGCTTGAACTTACGATCCTGAGATCAAGGAGGAGCCTATCAAGAGTAGCATGCTTCTCCAGCTGAGCCAGCCAGGCGCCCCACGTTCCATCCATTTTTGTATCACTCCTACCCAGTATCTCAGCAGATGGTAGGAGTGCAGAAAAGGTTGATAGCTGAGTACTTACCATTGGCGTTTGGGCTGCACCAGCAATCTGTGCATTCCTGGTGCTCTGCAGAGCTGTGCGCTAACAATAGCAGGGCTTGTGGGGAAATGTCAGGACAGGAACTGACCACTCACACCCCCTGCAGCTTTGTAGGCAGGGCCGTGCTAAGACCAGTGCCTGGTACCCGGGCCAGTGAACTGTGGCTGGAGGCTGCCGCAGCTCAGACTCTACGTGGATGGAAAAGGCACCGTGGGAAACGCTGCCGCACTTTACTTCCCGCCTGGTTGTTGGGCTGGGGCACCGCAGGTGCGGGCAGCTCCCTGGCCGTGGGGTTCCGGGAAGGTGGGGTCAGGGGGCTTTGCAACCTGCCAACAGCCTGAAAGCCACACGGGCTCACAGCACGCCCCTTTGGGTGGAGAGATCTGCAGGCAGCCTCCCTTTCTACATCTTTTTCAAAGGCAGCTAGAAAAATCTCCTGTTGCCAGTGCACCAGCTGAGCAGAGAGCTTTTCTTTCTTGCTGAAGATCATAATTCTGTCTACTGGCTCTTCTTACTTGGGAAAAGTGGCAGAAGCAGGTAGTAAGAGACTGTATTGTATTGTGTTTTGTTGGAAGGGTCTGAATTTATTGCCAAGTAAAGGCAGAGAGTATTGCCAAGTAAAGGCAAATGCGGATCAGGTTTTCTGGAGTCAGTATCTTGATGTGTCAAGGCCAAGGAGGTGCAGCTTTCCACAGGTGAAGAGGCTTGCTCTGCGCCAGAGCCAGGCAATGCTGGGGGCAGGCCGAACGCTCAGCCTTCAAGTGGAGGCTTTGGACCCAGGAGCCTGGTCTTGAGCAATGCAAGAGTTCTCTTGCTCAGGCTGCCTGTGGGAACACTTGTCATTTTAGTTGAAGAGCAGCAAGGAAGGAATAGCTGTGGGTTTATCCACCGGGGTGTATCTCATGTCTACTCAGATTTAAACGTTTGCTGCTCTCTGGTATCCCTCTTTGAAGTGACTAGAAAAACTGAGTTGATTTTGTTCTTTGCTCCCTGACCAGACACGCCTAAAAATAAGCCGAATTCAGATGTTGGTGTTACGTTCCTGAGCAGAAGCTGTACTTGAGAAAAGAGTTTGGGAAATTCAGGGGTTATCTTGCCTTACTCTTTTAAGCTTTTTCCAGTTGATTTTTTTTTTTTTTAAGTTTATTTATTTAAGCAGTCTTTACAATGTGGGGCTTGAACTCATGACCCCGAGATCAAGAGCCAAATGTTCTACCAACTGAACCACCCAGGTGCCCCTGATGTTTCTTTTTTAATAATAGTTTCATTGAGGTACAATTCACCATTTTAAAGTACAGTTGACCCTCGGACAACATGGGTTTGAAATGCACAGTCCACTTATACATGGATTTCTTTCAGTAAATATGGTACAGTTCTGTCAATGTATTTTCTCTTCCTTATGATTTTTTAAAAGATTTTATTTATTTATTTGAGAGAGAGAATGAGAGAGAGAGAGAGAGCACATGAGAGAGGGGAGGGTCAGAGGGAGAAGCAGACTCCCCGCCAAGCAGGGAACCCGATGCGGGACTCGATCCCGGGACTCCAGGATCATGACCTGAGCCGAAGGCAGTCGTTCAACTAACTGAGCCACCCAGGCGCCCCCCCCTTATGATTTTCTTAACAGCATTTCCTTTTCTCTACCTTACTTTTTTATTATACGAATACAGAATATAATGCATCTAACCCACAAAATATGTGTTAATTGAATGTTGAACATTTTTATGTGCTTATTGGACATTTGATTATCTTTTTTAGAGAAATGTCTAGTCAGACTTTTTGCCCATTTTTGATTTGGGTTGTCTTTTTACTATTGAGTGGTAAGGGTTCTTTATATAATCTAGATAGACGCTAGGGCCCTGTCAGACGTATGTTTAATATGTATTTTCTTCCCTTCTATGGGTTGTTTTTAAATTTATTGATGGTATTCTTTGACACCTGAAATTTTACAATTTATTATTTTATTCTGCGTGCTTTTGGTGACATATCTGAGAAACTGGTACCTAATCTAAGGTCACAAGGATTTACTCCTATGTTTTCTTTTAAGAGTTTTATAATTTTTGCTCTTACGTTGAGGTCTGACCCGTTATGAGTTAATTTTTTGTAAAGGTATGAGCTCTGTGTGGTGATTCATTCTTGGTGCGTCTGCACCATTTGCTGAAAAGACTGTCACTTACCCTTTAAAACGTCATAACATTCCTGTCAACAATCAGTTACCCATTAATGTATGGGTTTATTTCTGGACTGTCAGTTCTAATCCAGGGCTCTATGTGTCTGTCCCTATGCCAGGGCCACACCATCTTGATTACTGTAGCTTTCCTTTTCTTTCTTTCTTTTTTTTTTTGACATGAGGAAGTGTGACTCCTCCAACTTGGCTTTTCTTTTTCAAGGTTCTTTTGTCTTTTTGAAGTCTCTTGGATTTTCATATGAATTTTAGGATCAGCTTGTCAATTTCAAACCAACAGGAAAAAAAAGGACCTGGGATTTGAATAGACATGACATTGAATCTGAAGATCAAGTGGGGGAGTGTTGCTGTCTTAACAGGATTGTTGTCCCGCCTGTGTGCACAGGATGTCTTTCCATTTCTTTAGGCTTTGGATTCTTATACTAATGTTTTGGTAGTTTTCACTGTACAAGTCTTGCCCATCTCTTGTTAAGTTTATTTGTAAATATGGTATTCTTTTTGATGCTATTCTAAAATGGGTCTCTCTCTTTTTTTAAGATTTTATTTATTTATTTGACAGAGAGAGAGAACACAAGTAGGCAGAATGGCAGGCAGAGAGAGAGGGAGAAGCAGGCTCCCCGCCGGGCAGGCAGCCCGATGCGGGGCTCGATCCCAGGACCCTGGGATCATGACCTGAGCAGAAGGCAGACGCTTAACCGACTGAGCCACCCAGGCGCCCCTAAAATGGGTCTCTTCTAACAACAAATTTTTTTACTCCATTCTACCAATTTCTGCCTTTTGATTGGTGTGCTTAGATCATTTCATCTAATACATGGTATTATATAAAGGTAGAATTTATGCCTCCCATTTTGCTATTTGTTTCCCATGAGTCCTCTGTCTTTTCCTTTATTCCTCTGTTGTGCCTTCTTTTATGCTAAGTAGTTTCTAGTAGACCATTTTAATTCTGTTGTTTATTTTTTTAAATATATTTTTGAATTATTTTCTTAATGGTTACTTTAGGGGTTAAAATTAAAATAGTCTTGTCTTATTTTTAAGCTTTTCTGCGGACTTGAATCTGTCCCTGTAGGAATCCAACTGGGAGAACTCTGATAGCTGGGACTAGAAAGGGAGGGGACAGAAAGTCAACCAGGGACTGTTTGTTCTCTGAGAATTATCTGTGTGAGTCGATTTATTTGTTAACTTCTTGGTGGGGTTGGCTTGTTTATACCACAGACCTCTCCGCTGAACTGTGATACTTCCCAAATGTTTGAGCTGACACGGTTTTTAGTGATCTGATGGATCAGTGGCCTTTCCCACCCGGCTTGGAGATCGGAGAGGCCAGCGCTGGGGTGGTTGGAAGTCAGCATGGTGGTCCTCGCTTCCTTCTCCTACAGTCTGTTCTCTGAGGTCCTGTGCTCTCCTCACGTTTCCCAGGTGTCGAGCCCCCTACTGAGTCTGGTACGCTCCCAGCTCCCAGGTCTGCAGGGACCCCAGTGCCTAAGGCCTTCTCCCATGGCTCCTCGTGGACAGCCTGCCATGAAGGGAGGAGCCAGCTGAATGCGCGTAAGCACATCAGGACACCAGGATTTGGCCAGAAGACAGTTCCTCTCCTCCCCTCAGGAATTCTCAGAGGTAATTTTGGAATTTGGAAAATGAAGGCTTGAAGACTTTCATTTATGTCTTAGTAGAATCTCAGCCACTGGGAAGACGATAGCCTCGCCTGGGTGGATTTCTCTGTACCTCTTAAGCTACACCATGTAAGCAATTACCTAGTACGCTTCTCCTGAATTAATTTTAAGGATGGTTTTCAACATATTATGTTAAGCTGTTATAGTAATTAATATTTGATGAAGATTTCCACATGGGTCCTCATTTACTGCTTAAAACAAGCTGTGAGGTTGATATTGCTAGTCTCATTTGGTAGATCAGGAGACAGGTCTAGAAAATGTGTCCAGGGTCGCACTGATTCATTGATTCACTGAGAACCCAAGGGCTGTGCTCCTGGGTCCTGTTCTAATTCAGGACACACAGTGATCACAACAGACACAAATCCCTGCTTTCATGGGGATCCTAGTTTAGTGGGGGTGTGAGTGGAGGATGGGGGTGGGAACAGGCATGGAGATAGACCACAGACAGCTGACAGCTTGAAGAAGGCAATTACATGTTTCGTTACAAGGCATGAATGTAGTGGAGAAAAGAAAAAGCAGACCAAGTTTAGGAGGGTGGGGCAGGTTGCAGTTTTAAAGGGAGTGGTTGGGAAGGTGTCATTAAAAAGCTGACATTTGAACATGGATTTAAGGAGTTGTGCTAACTAACTGCTTGGCGTCTGGACAAGAGCATTGTAGTTAAAAGAAGAGGTGGGTGCAGAGGTTCACTGGTGTGTTGGAGAAAATACCAAGGAGGCAGAGTGGCTGGAGGGGAAGCAGCAGAGAGCAGTGAGTTGGTGGGGGGAGGTGGTCGGGAGGTAACAGGAACCTGACCATGTCGAGCACTGCAGACTATTGGGGAATTCTAGGTTTGATGATGGGAAATCAGTGCAGGGTATTAAGCAGAGGAGAGACAGGATCTGTATTCCATTTTATTTTTTTAGGATTTTATTTATTTATTTGACAGAGAGAGCATAAGCAGGGGGAGTGGCAGAAGGAGAGGGAGAAGCAGGCGTCTCGCTGAGCAGGGAGCCCGATGTAGGGCTCAATCCCAGGACCCCGGGATCACGACCTGAGCCAAAGGCAGACGCTTCACTGACTGAGCCGCCCAGGAGCACCTGCATTCCATTGTAATAGACTCATTCTGGCCTCTGTATTGATAGAGGATGTAGGGGGTGGAGGATGTGGGTGACTAGGAGACCATTTAGAAGCCAATAGAGAAATCCGTCACAGTAATTCAGACAAGAGGTAATGGTGGCCTGCCCTGCTGGTAGCAGTGGAAGCAGTGAAGAGTGGTCACATTTTGGATATAGTTTGAAGACAGAGTCCCTCAGATGTCCCGGCAGAATGGGTGTGGGGTGTGAGAGCCAGGTACATGTCTGTAAGCATGTCAGGGATTTTAGCTGCTGTAACTAGACAGAGTTGTCACCCACTGAGACGGGGAAGTCCGCAGGTAAAGTTGGGGTGCAAAAAGAGATCAGAAGTTCGGTTTTGAGCACATTGAGAGATTCTAAGACAGATGGTGAGTGGACAGTTCTGTACAGATCCCACAGTGGAGGACCGTAATCTGGGCTGGGGTGTAATGGGAGTCTTGGGCCTGTGGATGGTATTTAAAGGCATACAATCAGATGAGATCCCAGTGAAAGGAGAGTTTTGAGAACAGGGCCCTAGGGCATTTCTAGCTCTGTGAACAAGAGAAGAGGAAGAGGCAGCGAAGGAGACCAAGCAGGAACAAGCAGAGACGTCGAAGAAGACCAGGAGGGTGGCATCTCGGAAGCCACAGGAAATCATCTCAGAAGCAGGGGGTTATGAGCTGATGGTCTAGGTGACATGAGGACCGAGAGTCCTCTTGGGTCAGTGCCATGCAGGTCATTGGTGGCTTTGGTAAGAAGAGTAAAATGACAGGCGGGTCCGGTGACTGTGGCAACAAAAAGTGCCACGGGAGTGGGTTCAGAGGGAGGGACGGAGGGGAGGGGTTGGGGACAGGCTGTTGACAACTGACAGCAGAATTTTGGGTGTTGTCTGGGGTAGATAAGGCCAAGAGCATTAATTTTCACTTGGAAGCATTAGCATTACACTTGCAGGCTGGTGGCAATGGCTCAGGAGAGAGTGGAAGGCTGATAATGCGGGGTGGGGCTTGTTGCAGTCACTCCTTGAGCAGGTGAGAGGGGAGGTGCATCTGCGCACGAGCATACTTGCCTTAGGAGGCACGCAGGTGAGTGTGAGGGGGATGGACTCGTGTCAGATATGTGGGGGCCCAGGGGTGGTGCTCACTCTGCAGTTTCCTTCTGATTGCGTATATTTTCTTTATGGAATAGGAAACAAGGTGCCCAGCTGAGAGGGCCGTGGTGGGGGAGGGGTTGCAAGTTTGGGGAGACAAGGGAAGGAGTGCAAAGCCCTCTGCAAAGAGTGGGCACATGGGAGCAAGAGCCCTGGGAGTGTGGTCGTGTGACTTGTTGGCTCCGCTGGGGCGGAGAGGGCCAAGCATGGAATTCTCGTTTGGCTGAGCAGAGGGCGCAGAGGGTAGCCTGAGCTGACAGTGGGTGTAGGAGGGAGATGGGCCCACCGAGCTTCACCTGGTGCTGCAGGGGGCTGGTGAGGAAGAGTCTGGGCTGGACGGGCGACGGGTGGAGGAGGCGCAGAGGAGGGTCAGCGCTGTCCGGTTAGGGCCCCTGGCGGGAGTGGATGAGGGACACCAGTGCTGGGCTGCAGTTGCGCAGGGAACTGGGGACCTGGGGCACTGGCGGGTACCTAAACTGGAGCGTTCCTCCCGGCGAGCCCTGCCTCCCTGTTACCCACCCTGGCTTCCGATGCCTGATGCCTGACTTGCGAGGGCCGGCCTGAGCCGTCCCGCTGACCGTGGAGCGGCGCGCCCGCGTAGCCCACCCGCCCCAGAGCCGTTCTGGGAGTGCATGGCTAGCAGCCTTTGCTTTGTGGAGGCGAGGGAGGTGTGCGGAGGTGTGCAGGCCCTCGGCACTGTGGGAAGGAAAGAGGAAATGTGGATGTTGACCTTTGTAGCAGCTCTTCCCCTTCTTCACGTGCCCTGGAAACTGTGTGCATGCTAACCTTTTGCTTTTTAACCTTAACTTGAACATTTTCGGGTGATTGCATCTTTCTGTGCAGTGTGTGTGCCGGCCCAGAGATCTGGAGCGTGTCCTCAGGTGTGAGGGAGATGGGAAAGCTCCCGGGAAAAAATGCCCTGCAAGGCTGGCTCTAATGGCCTTTTTCCCTGCCCACACCCACCTCCCAGGACGTTCTGTTTGAGAGTCTGTCTCCAGCAAATTCCAAGAGCTGTGAAATGGCTTCATAGTCACAAAAGATCCATGTTGGAGAGGCCCAAATACCAGAAAATGACATTCCAGCACAGCAGAGCTATTTTTAAATGTTTAGGATTTATAAGGAGAAACAGTCTTCATGGAATATAAACCACCCCCAATTCACACTTCTGGGATTGAAGTAGCTAAATCTGAAAGATAATTCTGGTTTATTTTTCTCTCCAAGTGGAGAATGTCATTGGTGAAAAAAGATGTCTTGGGCTGAGCAGCTCCGACCTGGCCTTGGCCGTGACCTGGTTCCCGGAAGGGCCGGCGCCGAGTCAGCGCCAGCTGTGGGCCTCCGCCCTGTCACCTCTGCCCTGGGCTAGTGAAGCTTTAGGGCAAAGGTCGTTTAAAACACTAACTAGCAGCGAGAGGAGGGTCAGCGCTGTCCGGTTAGGGCCCCTGGCGGGAGTGGATGAGGGACACCAGTGCTGGGCTGCAGTTGTGCAGGGAATTGGGGACCCTGCCTGAGTGCTCTTGGGTTCAGAGTGCCTGCAGTGGTTAAAGGAGCAATGTTTTTAGAGATGGCAACAGGTAAAGATGCTGTCGTGTGTCGCCTGTTCACATGAATCCTAACAAGCTCATTTTCGACGTCTAACACCGTTGCCTTTTTTATTTATTTTTGCCCCTTTTTTGTTTGTTTGAGAGCTCTGGGAGGCTTTAGTCTCTGTGCTGCTCGGCAGGCTCTGCAGGCCGCCCGGGGTATGGCCTGGGCACAGCCTCCGCAAGCCCTCTGGGTTTCCACCCACTGGGTTTGAGCGACAGAGAGAGAGAGAACGAGTTCCTGGGACTGCAGGCCTCTCTGGACGGGTCAGCAGCCAATGTCCGGGGGGCATCGGTTACCTGCAAGGCCACCTGTGGGGCTGGGAGGGGCCGGAGAGGGTAGGCGTTTCTGCTTTACTCTTTCTCTTTGACTGATGCTAACAAGCCGACCATGGGGAACTCTGTTCCCAAAACAGAGGCAATGAGGAGTGGGTGCTGAGGCTGGGAGGGTGCCCTGCCACCTGAGACCTCGTGAGCTGCTGTGGGACGGGGACAGGGAGAGAGGACAGTGGTCTCAGGAGCCACATATGCCGGACCCTGAATATTCGGTTACAATCTATCCCGTGGCTGGTGGAGAACCATTAAAATTTGTGAAAGGTAGTGATAGGATTAAAAAAAAAAAAAGTGTTCTGGACAGATTCATGGGGGGCTGCTGTGCTTTCAGTATGAAGAGAAGATTGGAAACAGCGAAAAGAGTCAAAAGGGAGAGTTTGATCATGTGTCCTAACAAAATTAAGGGACTTCCCCCACCCCTGATTTTAAAGATAGAGTACTTTTTTTTTGGTTATTCCTAAAAGCTTAACAACAGAGCTTCACAGACAGGTGCATACACAGTTACCAAAGAAATCTCATGCCTTCTCTTGTACTTAGAGTTGCATAAATAACTTACGATCTTAGCTACATTTAACATTGCTTGGTTAGATATCAGTGAGGAAACCATTATGACTATGTCTAATGACGTCGGGTCATTAGAACTTATTACCAAATGGATAACATAATTCAATTTCCTCAATCTCATTTTCATTCTGACTTTACTGATTTTAATAATTGATTTTACGAGTGTGTTCCATAATTTATTCCTGGTATTTTAAAAAGCATCAACACATTTATTTGAATTTAATACTAAGGTGATGGAAAGGAGATCTGATTGGTTTGGCAGCGAAAAGGGTCTTTGTCTTTTAAGTTATTAGAACAAACTAGATATGCAGGTAATATGCACAAACATAATTGAAGCATTGTTACGATAAAGTTATTCATTGAGATATTTTATATGGAAAGGCACGTTAACATTTGTATTTTTTCAAATTCTTTCTGAGTGTGTTGGTTTAAACAAGGTGCCTCTAAGAGAAAAAGTAATGAGTACAATTAAGCAATTTCTACAGTCTTAGTCCACTGTATTGATGTACTTTCCAGAAATTGGGCCTTGAATGCTTGATGTCTTGGTAATTCATTTTCTTACAGATCAGATGGTTTCCCAAGGTTTTCTTTTGTAGGAAGATGCAGCGATTAAATTGTTGGCGGATCGCTAAAACTAGTTCTTATTTTATTATTATGTGATTTTTGGTATATATATGGAAGAAGTTTCATTTTTACACATACGGTCTGTTCTCATATATGTACTTATGTACAAAATTATCTTGAACTGGTGCTTCATGGGAGTCCCATTAGTAACCATGCCCAGCTATGGGAGCGGCCTTATGTATTGCAGTCCGATGAATTATTTGCAGAGTTCAGGACTATCACTGTGAACACCATGAACGGGCAGGGTTGGTGTGCAGGCGAGGAGGGCTGCCGGTGGGCTTTAGGCATCTGTCCCTGGAAGTGTAGGCCATGCAAGATGGCCACACAGTACCGTGTAATTTTGTTCTGGATCCTCTTTGTCCAGTTCAAATGCAATACTGTGGTGTAAGCTGAAGTGAGCACCGGAGAATATAACCTTATCACCGCCCCCACCCCGGCAAGAAAATCAGACTCACAGTGGAGTTTTGAGAAATCAGAATGGAGAGCATTCGGTGATTTCTCTGCTGTATGAGTAAGTGAATGTGAGGATTAACAAGAAACAGGATGTTTTGTGTATAAATTGTCCCAAGATGGGGAAAAATCATATTTCATAATATTTGAAGAGGGTGCTAGCCTGGAGAAAGCATTTCACCATGTTTTTTTTTTTTTTTTTTTGAAGGAATCAAGAAGTTTTCAGTAGAATAGAGAATAAATCAGAAGTGCATGGTCTGAGGAAGATTCTTGTTCTGTCATAAGACAGGACGTGAAGGATAATGAAATCATGGATGTTAAGAGCTGGTGCTGGAATTGAATCTGGACCTCTGTAGCCTAGAGCTGCATCTCTGGTGGTGGATGTGGAGACTGGGGAGGCTGTGGATGTCGTCCAACACTTCCATTCAGAGATCTGGACGCCAGCTCAGCTAGACCATCCATGTTCTTTTAAAATTCATTGATGGTGAATCAACAGTGCGTTTTCTGAATCCATCCAGGATCTATCTTTGCTCTTAATCTCAGACTTTGCACTTTTAAAGTTTACCAGTTAAGCTGGTTACTTAATTTTTAAATAAGTACACGCACATAGTAAAATCATTAAAATAAAACTACAGAGAGGATATTAAGTACCAATTTAAATTGCCTCTCTCTTTGTTTTCCCGACAAAACCAGTATGAATTTTTTTTTTTTTTTGGTTTGCCCATCTAGAAAAATTTAGTACTCATAAAAAGATACTCTTTTTATCTTTACTTATTTTATTTTTTAAAAAGATTATTTATTTTAGAGAGCATGTGAGTGAGAAAGCAGGGGTGGGGGAGTGGCAGAGGGAGAGAGAGACTCTGAAGCAGACTCCCCACTGAGTGTGGGGCCCAGTCACACAGGGCTCTGTCCATCTCACAGCCCCGAGATCATGACCTGAGCCGAAATCAAGAGTTGGCCACTTAACCGACTGAGCCACCCAGGTGCCCCAAAAGATACCCTTTTAAAATCTAAACCAGATAAGCCATTGGACCATTCCAAAGAGGGCTTTTAAAGAAATGTCAAGTAGGATGTGATACATAGAAGTCCTCATGTGAGTTATGAAGCACATGTGATGAGCGTCCATGAGCCTTTGTCTTACACAAAGATGTTTTGAATCCTGTGGCATCCCTGTGAACGTTCCTCCCATGCCTGACTGCCCTTCATGTCCCGCCCTTCCCCCGGAGCACCTTCTAGTTCAGGTGGTCTGTGTCTCGCTCCACCGTGTAGAATTTTACTCATGCTCAGAAGCAGGCTCATGCTGTGAGTAGACCTGTAGGCTCGGTGCTCCGTTTCTGCAATTTGCCCACATTGCTCTCTGTAACTGTGTTTATTCATCTTACCATTCTATAGTGTTAGGGAATGTTGACATCGAGCAATCCATATGTCTTCCTGCCAGTGGATGTTGGGTTATTTTCAGTGTCTGGCATAATACATTCTGCTTTTGGTATTCTGGCACATGTCTCTGCTTCACACGTGCATTTTTTTCTTGATTATGTAGTTAGGAGGAGCTTCCGGGCCTGAAGAAAGGCTAATTCATGACCAACGTAACGAGAAAATGCAGTGACTTGGGAAGTGATTATAGCTGTTCACGTTGTCATCAGCAGTGAATAAGTTTCCTGTAAGATTGCTGCCTGTCTTATCCCAACACTTGGTGTTCTTGGGCTTCTTAAGTTTTGCCCAGTTAATAGTCAAGTGACTGGAATGTGCCCAGGGCACTGAGCTTTCTGCACGCTTAATCACCACCTGTTCCCTTGTTGTAAAAAGGCTGTTCCTCTCTTTGGTCTCATTTTCTGTTGGATTGGACATGTTCTTCTCATTGATTTGAAAGCAAGCTCTATATATTCTGAAGACCAACAGGTTCCATGTGTTAAAATATTGTCTCCCAGTTTGTGCCACATATATTTTCACAAGGTATCTTTTGATGAATAGGAGTTCTGGATTATACTGTATTTAATGTGTCAACCTTGCCCATTTATGGTTAGGGCCTTTCATTTAAGATACTCTTGAGGTCAGAAGTTACTTTTATATTTTCCTTTACCAGTTTTAACATTATATGGAGTTCATTTGGTGTGCGATGTAGGAATCCAATATGATTTTTATCCATAGGAAAAATAGTCTACCCAGTACCATTTATTGATTAATACGTTTTTTCCATTGATCTGAAATACACATTCTGTAATGTATTCAGTTTCCATGTGTGCATGGGTTTCTTTCTGTGTCTTCTGTATTTATATGTTCATTAATTTGCCCACCGTCTGTATCAGTGCAACATGCTCTTTGTAAAAATTATTTTATTTATTTACTTGAGATAGAGAGAGAGAGAGAGAGAGCGCATGAGCAGGGGGGAGGGGCAGAGGGACAAGCGGACTCCCCACTGAACAGGAAGCCCAAGGCAGGGCTGGATCCCAGGACCCTGGGATCATGACCTGAGCCGAAGGCAGACGTTTAACTGACTGAGCCACCCAGGCGCCCCATCATTCTCTTAATTACTGTCACTCTCTACTAAGACTTGATATTTGGTCCCCTCACCTTTTTTCCTCTTATTGAGTGATGTTTGACTGTACTCAGGCTTTTGCCCTTCTGTAGAAATTTTAAAGTTAATTTATGAAACAACATTTCATATGTTATAAATTAATAATGACAATTATAACAGTAAAACCTTTTGGGCGTTTGCTTGAATTGCATTAATTCTATACGTAAGTTTAGAAAGAATTTATTTTTTTTTATACTGAGTCCTATTCATGAACAATGTATCACTATCTTTATATTTGTCTTCACAAATGTTTTTTGGTAGTTTTATACTTTTCTGTAGAGAGACCTCACATCTTCTGTGTTCTCCTAGGCACATACATGTTGTATGTGTTTGTTTGCTCCTAGGCATCTTAGTTTGGGATGCTTTTGGAGGTGGCATCTTTGCTGGAGTATAAAAATGTAATTGACATTTGTATATTGACCTTACATTTAGCCATTTTACTAAGCCTTCAGTATTTCTAATATTTTGTCTGTAGATCTTCATATATAAAAAGTCACGTGTGACTAAATAAAGTATTGTTTATTCCTTTTCAGTTCTCCTGTTTTCTCATTTTCCTGTTTGAGTTTGGGCCCTTAATACAATGTTGTGTTGAAGTAATAGAAGATGTCCTTTCCTTGTTCCTGATTTTTTTAAGGAATGTTCTAATTTAATTAAGAATGATGTTGCTGGTTTTTTTTTTTTTAATGTTCCTTATTAAGTTAAGGAAGCTCCCTTATGATTCTCTTTTGCAGAGTTGTGTTTTATGTTTTTAATCATAAATGCATATTGAGTTTTATGAAAGGCTGTTCTGCATCTATTAGGATGACCATATAGTTTCCACTGTTTTCTTCTTACTGTTATATTATAGGTATTATTCCAAGGGTAAACCCTCTTGTACTCCTAGGGTAAATCTAGCTTGTTCAACTTTATGGTTTTTCTCCCCTAAATACAATTCTGATACACATCTGGATTCTATTTGGTCTTATTTTGTTTAAATTTTTTTTTTATTTACTCATGAGTGAGTTTGCCTATACTTTTGCTTACTCGTTCTGCTTTTGTCTGATTTTGAAAGAGTTTTATTTTTTTCTTTTGTTCCTATTCCTTGCAAGATTTTGTGTATGATTTGAATTATCTGCTCTTGAAATTTTGGTATCACTCAGCTGAAAACAAGACCTAGTGCTTTCCTTGTTGGAAGATTTCTAAGTGCTCATGGTTTTTTCAAGGCTTATAAAATTATTTGAATTCCTTTTTTTTTTTTTAAGATTTTATTTACTTTTGAGAGGAAGAGGAAGAGAGGGAGAGAGAGAGCACAAGCTGCGGGTGGGGTGGGGAAGGGGCAGAGGAAGAAGCAGGCCCCCTGCTGAGTAGGGAGCCAGATGAGGGGACTCAATTCCAGGACCCTGGGACCATGACCTGAGCTGAAGGCAGCCGCTTAACCGACTGAGCCACCCAGGCTCCCTGAGCTCCTTTCTTTTTGGGCCAGTTTTCTTAAGTTATATTTTTCTAGGAGTATATTTAATATTCCCTGTTTTCAAGTTTAAATCAGTACAAAATTATGCATTTAATTTTAAGTCTCTGCTATTTGTGTTTCATTACAAATATAGCTTATTTGGGCCATATCTTTTTTTTCTTGACCAGCTTGCCAAAGAGTGTATGTTTTATTATTATTTTCAAAGAAAAACACTTTTGAGTTTCTTGACTCTCTTTATTTTAACTGTTTTTTGTGTTTTATTTTTATAATTTTTCTGTAATGGGTCTTTTCCTTCTACTCTGTGTTTATTGCTTTCCTAACTTCTTAAGCCTCAGGTAGCTCAGTCGTTTTTAGGCTTCTTTTCTAATAGAAGCATTTAAGACGTCGAGTTTCCCGGGGCACCTGGGTGGCTCAGTCATTAAGCGTCTGCCTTCGGCTCAGGTCATGATCCCAGGGTCCTGGGATTGAGCCCCGCATCGGGCTCCCTGCTCAGCAGGAAGCCTGCTTCTCCCTCCCCCACTCTCCCTGCTTGTGTTCCCTCGCTTGCTCTCTGTCAAATAAATAAATAAAATCTTAAAAAAAAAAAAATAAGATGACGAGTTTCCCTCTCAGCACTGCTTTGATGGCATCTTAACTTTTAAATAATATTCTCATTAGTGGTCTGTGGTTTTTTCTGAACCCATGAGTTGTTAAGTCTCTTACAGTTCTCACATTGGGGATTCTTCTCATCATTGATGTCTGTCTTGGCTGCACTGAGGTCAGAATGCCTGGTCCATGTGACACCATGATTTGAAATTTGCCAGGTCATTTTTTTATGACCCTATGTGAGGTCAGGTTTTGTAAATGTTCCGTGTAGTTTTGAGAAGTTTGTGAATTCTCAGTTTGTTGACTAGGAGATTTACATGTTTATTAAATTTAGATTAATAGTGCTTTTTATATCTTCCTTATTTTTACAAATTTCATATGTTTGTTATATTACATAATATCTAATGACTTTCCCCTCTGATGGTGTGGTTGCCATTTTTTCAGTGACTTGTCAATTTTGCTTTTTATATTTTGAAGTAATTCATGTATACAAATTTAGAAATAGCTTCATAATGAAGTGGACCTTCTGTTGTGTAGATGCTTTCTTTTTTCTAGTTATGCTTTTTGGTTTAAATGCGAATTTTTCTGATAGCTTTCTTTTGGTTAGCATTTCCCTGGATCACCTTTCTCTGTCCTTTGACTTCCAATCTTTCCAATTTCTTAAGGTTTTCTGCATCTCCCTCTCTTTTTACAATTCAATTTTATCATTTTTTTTTCTTTTGGCTATTGAATTTAATCCATCTATTTCTTATGATCTTTAATATATTTGGACTTTATCTCCCAAATTATTTTTATACTATTTTCTTTCTTTCTTTTTTTTAGTGCGTGTTCATTTCTTTTTAATCTTAACTGCATTTTTCCATTTTATAATTTGGCAGTTATACATTCTATTTCTTTTCTCTTAGTGGATACTGCTGAAATTCTACCATATATTATACAAAGTCTAAGATAAATATCATAACTCCTCGGCTTTTAAAATACACAAAGCGTTAGAATACTGTGATTGACTTAGTTTATAAGCTATGTGTGCTTTTTTTTGGTTCACTATTATAACTGGGCTTTAGTTACTTTCCAGTGTGAGGGACCTTTATGGAATCTAATTCATCATATTGAGAGGAGTAGCTGTTTCTCATTTTTTTTAAAGTCACTACATCTTTATTGCTACTAAAGGTATGGTCTCTTGAGTCCTAAACCCACTTCGGTATTGGGAGTATCCCAGAGGGTGCTTCAGTGGAGGGTGTGTGAGTATTAAGGTAAAGACACATTTGTTGGTCGGTTTGGACTAGGTGAATGATCCAGATCCAACCTGTATGTACGTAGAGAGACTCCTTCATCCATTATGCAAACATAAAGAAAGAACAGGACCGTTTTAAAACTAGTTATTATCAGCAAGGTATTGTAGATTTTTTAGTTCTGTAGTTTCATTTTACTTTTATTTTCTATAGTGTATCAGCATGTATAAGGAGACTCACACCATTACTGCCCACAAAAGAAAAGGCCAATAGTATCTATTTTTTTAAGAGAAACCTCTTTGTCGTGTGTTTTTGTCAGGGACTTGAAATTCTGGGACACATCAGGGTTTCATGATCAAATGTGTTTGTTAGGTGTCTGTGGCACTATGCCAGTCCCTATTAGGGCCGGATCAGATGTGCCTTTTCTCCTGAACCTTTCACTGCTTGGCAACACCCTTGTGTCTGGATACAGCCTTGTAGAACCTTCAGCGCAAAGGAAGTCCTGGAGCTCTGTGGTATAGCAGTTTCCAAACTTATTTTGGGGAGGGGTGGTGCAGTGGCCCTTTCTTCAGATGAGTCTCACGGAAGCCTGATGTCTTAAAAATAAATGGAAATAAAAGTCAGAGCAGACTCATATTGGAACAGGCTTGGGCACCTGCAGCCTTCTCTAGCTAAGGATTCCTCGCCCTGGCCTGCAGGTAGAGCTGGGGAGCTGCAGAACCCACCGACGCTCCTCTGCAATTAACCCCTACATGTCAGCAGAAGAGAAACTGGAAGCTCCAAGGGGGTCATGGGTGGGCTGGTGGCGGGAGTAGAGTTCGCGTCTTCACGGCCCCTTCTGGGCTCTGCAGCCACCAGCTCATTCCCTGTGGAGCCAACGAGGCCCCAAGGTACACATTTCCACTGTAAATGACTTCTTCAGATCCAGATCCTGTCTGTCTAGGCCTTTTGCTCGGGTGACCGCAGTTTTCCAACCAGATTTGGCATGTCTCCTTCATCCCGGCCCCGGGTCTGCTGTGGGCTTCCTGGGGAGACTGAGGAGAAGCCTGTCGAGTGTTCCGTAACAGGGATAGGGTGACAAAAAGACTCTTCTCCGTCTTCTGTCTGCTTCAGGCTCTTGCTCGTCTTCTCACTATTGGTCACAGAGGGGTCGATTCTTTCAAGCAGACAGACCGCATATGCTATTTCTGTGCTGTAAATTTCCAAGGCTTCTTCCTCGTCCACCTCTCCAGCCACACGCTGGAATCAGCAGTGTGTTTGCAGCTATAATCAGCACACTTAAGTACTAGTTCAGTTCAGAGTGAGTACAAAACCCGGACAGCTCTTCACTCCAAAAGAAGCTGTAAAAATATCACATGGCCGTGGGCCCTCTGAGACCTCGGAAAATGAGGTGATCCCTGCAAGCCTTGTTAAGGTTTATGGGGTGCTCCAGAATAGCCCAGATGACATGTGAAGGGGGCTCTGATTCGTAGGAAATTGTGTCTGACACCGAGTCCCGGCTGCCAACTGGCGGATTCCGAGTTTCTGTTTTCCTGAGGTAAGACACACAGTCAGAGCTGTTTATTTTCCTGTAAAGTCCCTGAGGAGGACACCTTCCATAACTGTCCCCGTGTCCTCCGTGTGTGGCACGTGGTGTACCTGGCACGGCTGTGGGCAGCCGAGCTGCAGTCGGAGGTGTTCAGAGCCTCCGCCTTCCCCGCCTTACTGCTCTTGTTCGTGGGCCTCCGGTGTTTTCCCCGCTCCTGTGCTCACATTACTGACCGTCCCCGTGACCATCCCCCATGACAGGTGGCGGCGCGAGGCTTGCAGGGCAGGAGGGGACGAAGTGTCCCAGAGCTCTGGAATCCAGCTTTCCATTGGCTCTTGAGTCCAGGTCTGCTGACTCTTACACAGAGATGCTTCCCATTTCACTGCTGTCTCCAGGGAGATCCTCAGAGATGCTCTGTTTGGATCTCCTAGCGTCTGGGGCCACTGTTCAGCCCCACTCAGCACGTCACTCCTGGAAGGCTTGGTCGTGTGTAGTCCACTCCCTTACTCATTATCTGATAGCGTCCACACACTACAAAAAACTTGGAGGCCGTTTCCACATTATTACTGGTTTCTCTGCCCTTAGGCTCTGGAGTAATTGCTCTAAAATGACCAACATGAAGACACTCTCTGTTCAGAACTCCATCAGTGGCTCCCAGGGCTTCAGGGGCCAAGTTCAGAGTCTGAACCTGGCCTGGCTGTGTCTTACACTCTCAGGGCCCTGGCAACCACCTGGCTGGAGTGCAGGGATGGGTTTTCACTGGCTCCTCCCTCCCCTTGGTCAGGGGTCTGTAGGAAGCTTGAGCTGGGACAAGTCTGGTGCAGAAGCCCCTTCTCTGTCACAGCCCCCCATGCCTGGGCCCTGCGGGCGTGGATTTGCTCAGTGGTGACTGCACTGTGAGCTCGGCGGGGAAAGCCTTGCATCTGCTGGGCTTCGAGAGAGCACCTGAAGGTCAGGACGCACTTTGGAGTGGTGCCGACCGAAGGAGCAGCAGTGATACAAGCCCCTTTTGCATCCCCTTGTAGCTGTGTGCAGAGTGTAGCTCTGTGGAGGAGGGGCAAGTGGGCAGGAGCGGGGTGCCATGACTGCTGGGAGGGGGACTGGTCTGCCCCCTGTCCACCGTGGTGTTAGTGGTCCTGGCTGCACCGCCCAATGCACAGAGTGCCCTGTAGTCTGCAGGGGGTGGTGCCTCTGCGCTGTCGATCCCTGTGTTCTTCCAAGCAGCTTCGCACACCTGTATTTATGGGATTAAGTAACACTGTCATATCTCTAAATACTGAGACTGTTTGGGGCTTCTGGTTCTGGGCATCTTCTGAGACCCTAGAGAACACCTACGGGTATATTCGGAGACCCAGCTCTGCAAAGGCTTTAAGTAGAAGACACGTCCTTATGTGCTGTACCCCTTTCCCCCCTTGCAGGTGCTGCAGGCCATCTCGATACCACCCCGTCCTGCCCAGTCCCTGTGTTTTGAGCAGCCTTACACTGGGTTCTCAGCGTCTCCTCTGGACGCTGCAGCCGGGGCCACCTGATGATCCAGGCTGTGCCCCGTGAGGCCATCACAGACTCAGGTGGGCGGTTAGGATGGAGGGCATGCATGGACCGCTGCAGGGCTCGTCACGTTGTTCTGGGAGGTGACAGGTGGAAGCACATAGCCATCTTGCAGAAGATGGTCGCGTGTGCCACCCGTGGGGTATCGGAACCCGGCCCCACTGTGCCTCGCCCCGGCCACCCCTTTACAGCCCCACTGCTCCGACCTGCGGCTCCCCTCGAAAGACTGGCCAGAGGTCCAGAGAGTCGAAGGGGTGTTTCAAGACAAAACCTGGCTGGCTTGCTAACTGCTGTGACAGAGACAGGCCAGACAGAAGAGAGGACAAGCCTTCCTTGCTTTTGTCCCTACCCCCTTAGCTGTCACCTGGCCTGGAAGGAAAGAGTTTTAGTAGAGCAGTGTTAAAGACAAAATTCCAGACCCAAACGGTCTAGCTCTGTGTAGACTTGTGAGGATACCCCTCGAGGAAGTGACCCGTGAGACCCCCTTCTGAAGCCCCTGGTTGGTGGAGCTGCAGGTGCTCTGGGAAGGTGTGGAAGCCAGCCATGACCCGCACCTTCAGCCGTCGCGCTGCCGACTCTCGCCTGAATGTGGGGGCGTGTTCGTGGCTCTTTGCTGTGGCTCTTCTGTGACAAGCCAGAGCTTCGTTGTCCACTATTCTGGGAACGTCCCTGTGGCCATGAAGGACTTCCCAAAGGGTTCTTCCCGGTAGGGCAGTGGTTCCTGGGAGTGTGGGCAGGGGCACGTGCGGGGCCGGGCCTGGCACGTGACACAGACGGAGGTTCTTGCTGTCTCTGCGGCACGTGCCTGAAAACACCGAAGTCAGAGAAATACGTGTGCTCCGTGTTCCTCGCCTACCTCGTTTTGGCTGACAAGGTGGGTGGCGTCACCAGACCCAGAGCCTGTGCACAGCTGTGGGGTTACGATCCAGGTATCTCAGACGGCGGGGGCCTGAGCGCTCACGCAGGCCACGGGCTTACAGAACGCTTTTGGCAGCAGAAGGTCTTCTTTCTCTTTTGTTTGCAGACCAACGAGGGCGTGTGGTCTGAGCTGGGGTAGAGGACTCAGAACCCTGTTCTCTGCTCCCCTGAGGCTGTGTGATGCAGCCGGGCCCTTCCTGCACCAGGCCGGCCACCTGCTGGCGTCGCAGGGCCCGGCTCTGTGCTCTCCCTGTCCCCCAGCCGCACGCCAGGGGTCACAGGCAGCGTTTTTATGAGCTCTGCTTAGTCTCCGTGGACATTCGCTCAGACGTGCCAGGAGCCCCGTGGAATCGAGGCCGCGAGGGAGCTGAGGCCAGGCCTGCGTCCCCTCATGGGTCATGGCTTTCACCCATGTGCTCAGAAGGGCGAATTCTGTCTGCACCTACAGCGGGGAGGGACAGGCAGCCCACCCACTGACCGCTTCTCAGAAGCACTTGCAGTTAGCATGGGACACGTTAAATTAAATGTTAGGGAACACTGGTGTCTTTTCTTTGAGAGGAAGTTTAAGAGCTCTCTCCCTTTGAGCTCTGTGATGAGCTCATGACTGCGACAGTCGTCACTCGTGTGGGTTTCCTCTGTCCAGGCCCTGTTGGGTACTTCGCACGTGTAACCTGCTTTATTCCTCGAGGTGACCTAGGAGGTTGGCCTTTCCACCTTGTTTTAGACAGAAGGAAATGGAGACCCAGGGAGGTCATGCTCGGTGCCACAGGGCTGACCCGTGTGTAATGTCCAGTTTGCCCGGCTCCAAATCCTGCCTGCTTCCTTTGCACACCTTGGTCCCCTCACAGGGCAATGAGGGTCTGCTGTCTTCTGCTGGGTGGCCCGTGCAGCTCAGCATGTGAATCGGAAGCTTCTGGCTGGTGAAAGGCCAGTTCCCTCACAAAACCCTTGAAGGAGAGAGGGTGGGGAAGAGGGTCTGGGTCGTGACCAGGGTCAGGTGTCCAGGGTGCCGCTGGGTGGGTTGTGAAGACCACGGCCGAGATCCAGGGGCCTTCTGAAGGCCCTTGGATACAAGCTGAGTGTTCCCTTGACTCCATGGCTAGTCGCCTAAATGATGCTTTCAGTGAGCCCACGTATGGCTCATGGTCATTGCCCAGCAGTGCTGGCTGCTGGCCTGGCCATTCTGTTAATCCCTGAGGGCGGAGGACATGTGACGGTCCTACTCAAGCACCCTAGACCTGTCCCAAGCACACACCACTCCCCGTGGGAGATAGGGCCACCAGATCCTGCAGAAGACGCTGTTGCGGCCCAGACCCAGCTCCCCGTGAGGCCGGTGATCTCCGTCAGAAGCATCCCAGCCGGCCTGTAGCTCCAGGGAGCCCTCCCACCCATGTCTCTGGGTCTGGGAAGCCTTGCCTCTTTCACAGCCTGCTCTCCAGGGCACTGCCTGGGGGTTGCCGGGGGCTGGGGGGCAAGGTAGAAAGGAAGCAGAGGGATTGAGAGGTGGGGCGGGACAGAGAACATTTGCAAAGTAGTTTGATGGTTAAGAACACAGAGACCCTGGGGTCCATTTGCTTGCTCACATTCCGGGGAACTGTAGGTGGCTGGAGCAGCAGGTGGGTACCCAGGCCCCTCGGACCCCGAGTGGTTTGTCTGGCATGACACAGGTCTCTGACCTCAGC
This sequence comes from Eumetopias jubatus, assembly GCF_037043125.1. NCBI lineage: Eukaryota > Metazoa > Chordata > Mammalia > Carnivora > Otariidae > Eumetopias > Eumetopias jubatus. The sequence continues at coordinate 5,350,485 of NW_028274815.1, forward strand.
GCCTGCTCTCATGTGGGGCCCACGCGGTTAGTTCTGTGTCACTTCCTTGCTGTGACCCTTTGTTTCCTAAGTGCTCCCCGTCCCCAACCCTCCCATTCTGGGATTCTAAGAATCAGTTGTTCTTTAGAAATGCACAGATTGCCTGTAATATCTGGGAGGCTGTTCTGTGACCGTGGAGGCCGATGGAAAACTACGTGGAAACACGGGAAGAGGAATATAAATTGTGCGTTGTTTGGTTTTTTGCTCATTGAAACCCTTTGATTTTATTTTCTTCTGTTTTTCCCCCGGGATGGGCTAGGATGTGCAGCGTGGATGTTTGTACCTTTGGAAGGAAATCCTTACAGCAGAGTCGAGCCTCTCGGACATTTCCAGAGCAACGCTTAGAGTCTGGCTTAACTTCTTATTTTTAAAAAACTTAGCCTAGCAGAAGTTTGCTTCTGATGCATGGAAGGCATGCCGGGAAGGGAGCCTCTGCCTTTGTTTTGTGGGAGCAGTGGAGTGGAGGGAGGCCCCCAGGGTCCTTAGATGCTACTTCATCAGGGCGATGAGAGTGGCCGCTGTGTGTTCTGGAAGGTGATGACTGACATACACAACTAAAGGAACTTGACCTGGTCTGCGAAGTGAAGAGAAAGCAGTCATGACTCAGAAATGCTGGAGTGCAGAGAGGTTGATGGAAGTTAGAGGTGCCGTCGGCTTGTTCTGTGCATTTATTTCTTCTCCCTGGCTCCCACCCTCCTCCTCTGCACAGGGCGTGGTCATGCCTGTGATGTCCGAGCCGGCATGGGGTCCTGGTGTGCGCACACGGGAGAGTGTCGCAGGGTCCCGGCACTGCTCCCGGATTCATGTTCACAAGTGGTTTTATTTACTTCCTTCAGCTGAAGGAAGAACTGGCCTGCATCATATTTTGAACTTGGCAGCAAAGGGATTGTATGAGGTCATTGGTCAGTGTAACGCCAATTGAAGGGGTGCGTGTGTGTGCGCATGCGTGCTGCTTTGCTGTTTGAAATAAACCTGGTCCCCTTGACGTCTTTCTTGGTTTGTGGGCTTATCATTTGTCTTCTTTATGTCTTTTGTTGTATTTTCTCTTTTAAAACATCATGTGATAATGCACACATACTAAAAATTTGGACCCATCCAGAGAAGATCAGCATGGCCCCCGCACAAGGATGACACGCAGAAACACGTGATACTTCTGTGGTTGGAAGAGAAATAATAAATAGCTTTTTTTCCCAACGTCTCATGTTAAATCAATTCATGGGTTTCTTACTGCCCCTCTGGTTTGTGCCATCATGAGGCCAGTGCTAAACCTTTGGAGGTCTTTGAACTGTGGTAGCGTTGGCCATGGAAGAGAGGCCACATGAGTGTGATGATTTTACTTTATTTCATTATTATTATTATTATTATTTTTAGAGAGGGAGAGAGAGAGCAGGGAGGGGCAGAGGGAGAGGGAGAATCCTAAGCAGGATCCATGCTCAGCGCCAAGCCTGATGTGGGGCTCGATCTCACAACCCAGAGATTGTGACCTGAGCCGAAATCAAGAGTTGAAAGCTTCACCAACTGAGCCACCCAGGCGCCCCAACATAATGGTAATTTTAAAAGACGGCTGGATAAGGGGATCGTCCTGCGCACACGGAAGCAGAGGACTGGGGATAAGTTGTACGTGGACTGGAATCAGGCTAACAAGTCCAGGAGAAGCAGGTTGACTCCTGAAATCCAGTTTCTGTATTTGAGACGTGTGAGGACACTTCTTTCTGAACTACACCTTCCACAGGGACACACCAGGGTCTGGAGAGAAGGGGGCAAGGTAGCATCGAGAGTTCCCAGATGGAAGGAACCTTAAATACTTCAGAATACAAGCCTGACTTTTGGTTCAGCAGATGTTAACCCTTACTGGCCAAGCAAGGAGTCTTTGGGTTGAAATATGTCGTGCGTTTTGGAGGTGAAAGAACTTCCACTCAGTTTTTTGTTAGGCCCCGGAGTTAATATGCAGCACGTCCTCATCAGATGCATCCTGCGTGCTGGCTCTGTTGTGCTTAGCTGGGGACCTGTGTCGCTCTCCCCGCTCCCAGACACTCCTTGTCACGTGTTAAACTACTTCTTGGCATCTTGTTCTCCTCTGAGAAACCACTTTGTTTTGCTTCATTCCCTGCTCAGAACGAATCTGTATAATTGAATGTGTGGATCCACGTAGATGCCGTCTCCCTGGGGGCCTCCATCCAAAATGACGGAATGAAAGAACATGACAAGGGAAGAGGCTCAGATAAACCAAGGAGTTTGACTTCCTTCCCTCCCTTTGTCCTTCCCTCCTTCTGTGTTTCTTTCTTCTCTTCTTCTGTTCTTCCTTTTTAATCAAAGAGGAGAAGACCTCTCACTGGTTAGTGACACACCTAGAGGTAAAACTCAGAGTTTCTGGGTTATATGTCCTTTATGTGCAGTCGCTGGATGAGGGATTGGGGTGTTTAAGCTGAATTTAATATAGTTTCTTCCCCCAAGCAGCCCCACACGAGGGGAAAATGTGGGGCATGCAGTGTGCCCGCGGTAGGGAGGTTTGCATTTGAGAACCGTCCCTCGAGTTGCTCGAGTCTCGTATTCTCCTCACTCACCAACTGGCCCCCATGACCAGCTCCGAGGCAGAGCTGGAGGAGAACTAATGTAGGGGCCCCAACAAGAGGAAACCGTTGCAGGAAGAGCAGAAATATAAAGGAACGAACAACAAAACCAAGAGCCAGAGAGCATATCGCCCTCCGGTCTGAATTCTCCTTCCGTGGAATCCTTGTGGCTTGAGATCAAGGAGGGTGTGAGGAGAAGGGGGTGTAGAAGTTGGGTCACGAGTATGAAGGAGTCCTCCGAGTACTTCTGCAGGATGCTTCCTGTGGAGTGGCGCGTGGACGAGAGCTTCGCTCGGCTCCACGGACCAGTTGCTACCAGGTTGGAACATCGCAGGGAGCATAAAACACTCTGCACACAGTGGTTTGTGATGTGTCCAGGAGGGGAAATGGGTCGCGTCCTTGGTTGCTGCAAGGGCGTGTGTTGGAGGCTGTGGCGGGAGGCTGAGCTGCTCGGTGCAGGCCATGCTCTCAGGGGCCAGTGGAAACGTCAGGTCAGTGGGTTGGCAGCCCCCAGCCCCCTCCTGCAGGGAGGGTGTTTTCTTTCAATTACCCAGTTACAGAAAGGTCTGTATATTTAGGGCTTTGATGAGTTTTGGGGACCATTATGAGGGTTTGGGTACCCTCTTACACTCTTGGGCATGGATGTAAACTTCACATGCGGACAGCAGGTGCATGTGGATGTGACTTCATCGGAGGTGCAGTGTGGATGGCCCATGGCTCCGGGTTCTGGAAAACGTTACAGGGCTCTGTCCTCAGGACTCCATAGATGAAGCCATTTCCCTGACATTTCTAGGTAAAGAGCGAAATAAGCACAGCATTTTTTTTTTTTTTGGTAATTAATTTTGTAATATTAAAAGGAAATCTCTGTTTTCACAACCAGTATAGGTTCACTGGGATTTTCATTTATTGTTTCCCATTTTTAAACAGGATGTCCATTGTAGTTTTGAGAGAGTTAAAAGTTTAGTGTTATTTAAAATGTAAGAAAGAGGAAAACACCCCAAGCCCCACAATCACACATTCAGTCCAAGAGAAGGCATTCACTCAGCAAACCATTGTGTGCCCCATCCTGTGAGGCCCTGCATTTGCCTTGTTTCTTAAGCCCTATATTTAGTAAGAAAAGAGGTGATTTGGCGGACCCTGTGAGTCTCATTTGGACACATTGGCCAGGGTGGCTCTGGAAGATTTTAACGTTGGGCTCATTCCCCACGTGGTGGATGTTGTCTTCCCAGGATGCAGAGACCAAAACAGCAGAGACACAGACGGGACCGTCTGGTCATCAGGAGCGGCCCTGGCCTTCCCAGAACCTGCAAGCCTGTGCTTTGAGGTTTGTTTTGGGAGAAGGACAAATTGCCACTGTTGAAATCCCCAGTCACCAAAATATCCCTAACGGCCTATTATAAAAAGAACATTTTAAGGTAGAGGTTAATAGTAGCTCAATGCCTTTTCTGCGAGGGCCTCCTTCCCCAGCTTTCTGCAGCGCCGTACGTAGTGTTTTGGAAGCTGGTCTGGGGTGGTCTGAAGAAGCTCCTTTGTTCAGTAGAGTAAGAACCGCGGGGGGTGTTGTGTGTGCAGGTCTCAGAGGGAGCCCGCGGTTGGGCGAGCGCCCAGGTTCCGCACCTGCCCCGATCCCCGATGGGCACACGGCCCGGTTCCCTGCTGTGAGCCCCGTGGTCCCACCTCCTGGGCATTGCCACCTGGGAGCCCTCTGTCCTTGCACGTGCATGTGTCTGCCCTGCCCAGGCTCCTTTCCTCGGATCGACCCTGAGTTCCTGCTTGGCTTCTGCTAACGGGGTCATGAGTTTACAGCCATCTACAGGGCATTTTGGGGGCCCCTCTGTCCCCGCGTCCTCACACACGGCCCCAGTCCCCACCCCTCCTGGGACTCCCCGATGGTGCGTTGTTTGCTCCATGACCCGAGGCTCTTAGCAGTTCACACATGAAGTGGAATATGTTCTGGGATTTGTTGTTCGCTGCTTTTAAATGTGGGCCCCCCGTGCCCTGCCACAGCTGCTCCCCGGGGCCTGGCAGCCGTGACGTGGAACTTGAGGGGACGGCAGGGTGCTGCCGCCTGGCACGGTGTGAGGCTAAGGCAGCAGGGCCTGCGCTGATGGTGGCGGCGACAGCGGCGGCGGCCAGCCCACCCAGCCCTGCCTGGGTCCCTTCCTCAAGTGTCTTCTCTCGCATCCACTCTGGATATATGTTTTAGAACCCGTCTGGCTTTCCTTGTTTGCATTAGAAACTACACAATGAGAATATTCTCTGGGATGACTCACGAGTTAAAATATGTTGGCAAAGGACATTTGTATTTTATTTTGGTTGAAGGAGGAGAACAATGAACATTTAGGGCACAGAAGGCAGGCAGGTCGAATTAATGCCAGAACAAACTTCTGGTTGGTAGCTTCACCCATTGCTAGTCACCTCCTTGGCCAGGGCAAACCAAGGATTTATTCTGGGAGCATGGCACACTGGTCCAGTAATTACAGTGTGGCCTGTGGCCCTGGCAGTAACAAGACCCCGGGCTTCCCAGCTGGACTCCTAGACTGGAGGAGCCCCTCCGTTCTGCAGGGCCGGCCTGGTCTCCTCACAGGGGACAAATCCACCTGATGACTTGGTCATTTTGTCCAGCCGTACAAAATAGCAGCCAGAATTACCTGTAAATTTGTTTTTTACAAATCAGTTGAGCCACAGTGTCTAGGGAGAAGCAAAGTAACTCTTCTTCAGGTCAAAGGATTCACTTTTGGACCTGGTAGGCCCCCTGCCAACGCCTCGGAGAATCACCCCCCTCCAACATCAGAGCGGGCGGTGACCGCCACGCCACGTCCCCCGAGCATCTCCCGTTCCCCAGCAGTGACGCTGCGAGGTTGGCGGAGTGCAGCTCAGGCATGGCCGTCAGATGAGGTCCCAGGTTCAGGGACAACGTGGCCGTGGCCTCGGGCACCTCGGGTCTCCTGCCTGCTGGTCCGTGGCTCTGGCCGTGACGACAGCCCGTCATCCGTGAGGGAGCACCAGTGTTCACGACCATGGCAACCGTCCTCCTTCGTTGCGGAGCACTGACCGAGTTCCGGCCCTGGTAGCAGCGTGTCACATCTGTTCATGTGTCTGGTCCTCACGACGGCCCTGAGCACTGCTGTGGGCTGTGTCCCCAAATTCACGTGCTGAGTCCTGTCCGCAGGACCTGTGGATGTGCTGTTATGTGGAGACAGGGCCTTTCCAGAGGGAATCCAGTAGAAACAAGGTCACCGGGGTGGGCCGTGCACCAGCTCACAGGCGTCCTCGTGAGAAGGGGAAATTTGGAGACAGACACATCCAAAAGGAAGACGGTGGGAAGGGACACAGGAGGAAGACAGCCACCTGCAAGCCAAGGGAGAGAGAGGCCTGGAACAGAGTGTCCCTCGCAGCCTCTGAAGGGACCAGCCCTGGGATGCCTGATCTCAGACTCAGCCCCTAGAACTGCCTGACGGTACGTTGTTGTGTGCGCCACCCGGTCTGCAGTCCTTGGTTCTGGCAGCCCTCCCAAAGTACAGGTGTCGCCTTCTGTTTGTAGATGTGGAAACTGAGGCCCGGCTTGGTTCAGTGACTTGCCCGAGTTCCCCTGGAGAGCAGGGCCTGCAGGCCTGTGTGACCCAGGTCATGTGGTGCCAGGGTCGGCGCTTGGCCACCAGGCCCGGGAAGTGGGTGGCGTGAGCCTTCTTTCTGTACAACATTTCCTGCTGTGACCTCCCGGCTGGCCTGGTGCTTCCTGTCCTTCCCCCCCAGGCCCTCATCCCTGTTGGAGGTTTTGAGCTACATTTATGCCCCCAGCGCCATGGCCTGCACAAAACTGAGTGCACAAAAATGTTTCTTAAAGAAAGCAAACCAACCTTGAGGATGTGAATTTTTTGCACAGAAATCACTCCTGGCTCTACCTTATTTTCCTAAACATGTCTTTTCTCATTGCCACATTTTTTTGCCTGTTTTATTATGAAGGAGAGCACGCATCTTGTAGAATATTGGGTGAGTGTAGAAAATCAAAAGCACTGATCGCCATTTTATTTTACCTTATTGTTGTTGTCTGCTGGTTTCCTACCACCCCTTTGTTCTGGAAGCTCCAGCTGGCTTGAGGTTGGCCCCAGCGCGGAAGTTACTCGGGACCTCTGGGAGGGCCGTGCAGATGGGTGTTCTCTCGGTTCCCTCGACGTCCAGGAGTCTGTGAGGTGTGGCCTTCAGCGTTGTCTGGTTTCTCGAGTGGGCCTGATTTCTTAGGCACCCTGAGATCTGCAGGGGTGGGGAGGGCCCTGCTGACGGGCCCGTCTGGAATGTGGGATAATCCTGATCTTGGACTGGAAAATAAATGGGGTTCTTAGGTGGGGTCTGGCCGAGGGCAGGCTAGGCTCAGGGTGACGGCGTTAGGTGGGGTCTGGCCGAGGGCAGGCTAGGCTCAGGGTGACGGCGTTAGGTGGGGTCTGGCCGAGGGCAGGCTAGGCTCAGGGTGACGGCGTGTTTTCCCTGACCCCGCCCTCTGCCCAGCATTTCAGCCACGTGGAACAGCTCACGAGGAATGGGCTGCCAGTTAATCTTTAGAATAAGTGCAGGCAGCCCTGAGATCTCAGTGGGGTGGCCCGGCAACTCCGATGATCTGGGAATTAGGAGTCCTGTCTCCTGGTTTGATTCTGCCGCTCGGTTCCGTGATGGTGGAAATCACTTGTTTCTGAGTGATGTAGAGAACGAGGGCTTGGACAATAGGATTCCCAAGGCTCTCCCTCGCTCTTGTATTGTATTTTTGGCATGGATTCAACTCCCAATTCTCTAACCTGCACCTGCATCTGCACCTCCACCTTTGAAGTGAGGCCTTGAATGTTTTCCTACTGCAAGTGAAGAGAGTACAGAAGAGCTATTTCTAGCTTCCTGCTTTGCTGCTTTTGAACTGAATGCAGTTTTCTTTCTGGTCTTTTCTTACCGGTGTGCAAAGAGGTCGGGGGATGTCAGCCTGGTTCACAAGTGGTGTCCTGGGAGGGATGGCTCTCTGCTCCATGCCCACCGCCTCGTACAAGTAAGAGCCAACCAGGCTGGAGCCAGCGAAGCCCACCTGCTTCCCTGGAAGCCTGAGCAACAGTGTACCCCTGAGCAGTCTCTCATTTTAACTGGCCCCCCTCCTCCTCCGCCTCCCCCCTCCTCCTGGCCCCAGGCAGGGGTTGTGGGCACATGCTGGCTCATTTGCAGGAGGGTTCTGCAGATTGAGTGACAGTCTGAAGTGCTGTCATGCCCCTTTGCTCCTTTGTCAAACTTTGGGAGAGAACTTTCCCCCAACCTACAGCAGGGATATTATATAACTTCTGGTGTTCACCCCCACTCATCTTCTTAAACTGCACATCTTCATATGCTTGTAACTTATTTTTACCTTTAGAAGAATTTTTCGAGTGGGTTGGGTTGAGCGGAAGCAGCCCCAGGTGGTTTCTTCTATGGGCTAATAGTGATTTTTTGGAGTGGAAAAGTGGGGTTAGACCCCTGTTGGCACTCCTTTCCCTCCCTAGGTCCCCTGCTTCCTAGTCCCTCTGGCTTCGGAACACTCCTACCTGAGAGATTGGCTGCTTGCTGCAGATGTTTCTTGTGACTGACTGACAAGGCAGACAGCTGTGTCTCTGGGGTGTGTCCAACTTATACGCGCTGCTGAGGCCAAGGTGGGCGGTCCCATCCTTGGGCTGGGTCCTGGCTGAAACTTCCAGAGGAAACGTTTTATAGAGGCTTGCGGCAGATAAGGCAGGTGATCAGGCAGGACAGAGGTAGTGAGATCAGTTCTCCAGCTCACCTTCGCCAGACAGTGCTCACCTTCTACCAGCGGGGGCAGAGTAATCCCAAAAGCACATTCTGAATGATCAGCGACAAGCAGATGCCGTCTACAGCGGCACCCCCGAGGCCATGAGTTACGGTTGGAGCTGTGAGATAAGCATTACCTTGGTGACGCTGAGCTCCGATATTTAACACGGGAGACTTTGTGGGACTTCAACATCTCAGTCTTCTTATCTATCACGTGGGGATATGGGTGTGGACTTCACAGCCAGTGACAGGGCTAAGTGAAGCAGTGTGTGTTGTGTTGTTCAGGATGGCGCCGCAGGAACCGTGAGCCTTATGGGACTTGCCACAGGATGTGGCTGACACGGTAACGAACCCAGTGGCCTCTGATCCCAGAGACCACACACCTTCCATGAAGGACGTTGTCTGTGTGAGGCTCACGTGGTGTCTTAGGCTCCTTGGGTAAGAGAGACGGAGCATCTTTTCTCAGAATTACATTCCCTGTTTAACCACAGACTGGCTGGGTTCCTTCTGTGGCACATCCTAGGCCCCTCTGAGGGGAGGCCGCCATGTTGTCATCAAACCTGCAGAACAGAAGGTGCGAAGAGCAGGAGCATGAGGGCAGGTGACATGGCTTTGACCCTGAGACTCTTGTAAACTTACTGTGGAGGTAAGTTGTGGGTGAGGTGCCTCGGACACGGGGCCCGTGAGATTCACGGGGGGTCCTCATGCTTGTCTGTGGGGGCCTTGGGAGAGATGCCACCAGCAGGCTTGTGAGGGAGAGACACAGATTCACTAGGTGGAGAAAGACAGAAGTGGATGTTTGTGCCGTTGGCACGGCACCAGCGGAGGCCGTGTGTGGGAAGGTCCAGAACTTCTTCAGGCAATAAGCGCTAGAGCGTGTGGCCAAAATAGAATGTTCTTTCTCGATGTAGACTGGGTCCAACGTGAGGCCACGAGGGTGGTGCAGGGGCTGAGGATGAGGTTGTGACACGTCTTCACAGCAGGCTCAGGCATTTTGGAGTGGACATGAAATTTTAGGGGCAAAAAACTGTTACACCAGTTAACTGTGTAGAGAGGGGGGAAGGTTGGCCCGGCAAGTTGGGAGCTGTGTCTGGCGGCCTTGGGGCTCTGGCAGCAGAGTCCGGTCATTGCTACAGAGGCCGTGTGGTCCTCAAAACCCAAAATACTTACTGTCTGACCTTTATGGATAAAATTTGCCGACCGGTGCTCTGCACCTCTCCTGGGCTTTAGGGGAGCGCGCTGTTCAGCAGCAGGAGGAAGCATGCAGGAATTAGGACTGGGCCACACCGTTTCTTGGGCCACGGTTCGTGCTCATCGGTGGATCACAGATTGCTCGTTTAGCAGCTCCCTCTCCGATCCTAACCTGTAGAAAGGGGGGGAGACTCACACCTCTCCTCCAGGAGTGTTTGAATGCGTTTGAAGCGGGGATCTGCGCGTGGCCAGTGGTGTCGCTGCCTCGTGACACCTGCAGCTTCCCACAGTCTGGTTTCATTTCAGACGAGGGAGCCCGCGGGTAAGAGGGGAACGGGGCCCGTCTCCGTGGCGGGCCTCCCTGTGCCCGGGCCCCTCTGCCAGATGCCGGACGAGGGCTGGTGGCCGAGGAGTTCTCGATAAACAATAGCTATTATTATTATTTCTTAATTCTTATTTGAATTAATGTCGCTTTTCTTTTTTTACCTTGTGGGAAAACCAAAAACTCTCCCCCAAAGCCTGGCACTGTGAAAGCCTTTCTCCTTGAGCTGACAGGTGCTCATCCGAAATCTCAGCTCTGACAGCCAGTCGGAGGATGTTGAACCTCTTGACGATGAAATAAATGTCAGATCTTAAATTCAGAAAGACATGTAGGAGAGCAGAGATACACTGACATTTTTGGAATTCTGAGCAAGCTCGGAGAAGAAAAATGCTATTAAATATCGTTCGGAACTTTTTTCTCAATTTATGTAATAGTGACTGACATACGTTTGCTAACTTTAAGTAGGCGTGTCGAGTGAACAGACACTGTCCCTTGACTGAATGAAGACCAGAAGAGAGACCCTTTCTTTATCCTAAACTATCATGAATATGACATTTAAATTCATTTTATTAGAACATTGTAATCTTAATATATGTGTTGCTGAAGGAAGCACAAAACATTGTAATTTTAAAATAGGGATGTCCATATGGTTTGCAAGCAGATTTATTTAAACGTAAATATTGGGAAGTTCTCTTTGTCTCTGTGCCCGGCCATTCTTTCCACCCTCAAGCCTTGCCCGCTGTGTTCGGAGGCTGTTTTAATTAGGATCTAGGGTATTCATCCACTGTTTCTTTATGCAAATAAAGATAAATGCAAGTATACATGATGTTCACCCAGTGTTCAGGGCATAATACGTACCACTGTATACTTGGGTTTTCTTAATGTGTCTTGCAGTCCTTTCCGTTTTCACGCGTAGGAAGCCCTCTGCGCACTGTCCGCGGCTCCTGGTGTCCACGGTCTGGATGTGCCGCGGCTTATTTCACCAGTGTCCAACTTGGATTGTTTTTCATCTTTTGGTGTTTCAAACAGGACCGCCATGACTAACTTTATATACTGCTCCCATGCCCAGAAGTGGGGTTTCTGTGTCAATGGGTCAACGTAGGTAAAGCTTTGTAGATTTTGACCAAAAACTCTTTTAATGTGCTGTATCATTTTGAACTTCAACTGGTACCCCTGCACTTTTCCATTCTTCTGCCTCTGCTGCCTTTTAAAAAGTTACATTTATGTACTTCAAGTTTAATCATGTTCCCGGAAACACTGTAACGGACATTTCCGTGCCCCTGATGTTTTTGATTCTATGATGAATTCAAAGGATTTAAACACTGTTTAAGGGTGTCGGTAAATATTGCCTGTTACCCTGTTACCTGTCCAGAGGGCCTCTCATTGCATTTGCAATGCAAATTGATTGGTTTCTCCTTAACTCTAACCAAGTTATATAATTTAGAAAATGTGCAGTTGATTTTTACAGGTGGAAAATGAACCCTATCATTTTCTATGTGCGGACACCGGGGCGCCGAGCACTTGAGATCTGCCAAGGTCACGGAGCTGGCTGAGGGCAGAGCTGAGGCTGGGAGCCAGCGCCCTGGTTCCTAGGAAGAGAAGCCTGGCACATTTTCTGCATGTTCACACCATGGTCCTTTGGGCAATTTTCACGTGAATTTATTGGACCAAAATGAGTGTTTTTATTTCACTGTAGAGAAAATCACACTTAATTGCGAGTAGTTACTGAGCCATCCACTCAGCAAATATTGACTTTCCACATAGCGCACGTTGTACCAGGTGTAACGTTGGATGTTATACCAGGTAGTTGATGTTCCACGGGCCTAAGGTTCTCCCTGTTATGGGGCGCCTGGGTGGCTCAATCGCTAGGCTTCTGCCTTCAGCTTGGGTTGTGATCCTGGGGTCCTGGGATCGAGCCCCGCATCGGGCTCCTAGCTCAGTGGGAAGCCTGCTTCTCCCTCTCCCACTCCCGTGCTTGTGTTTCCTCTCTCGCGCTCTTTCTGTCAAATAAATAAATAAAATATTAAAAAAAAATGATCCTCCCTGTCACTAAGGGAGCTCCGCAGATAATAGAGGAAGTGGTTCTTTTTGCACCGATATCCAGGCTTTTTCCCCCCGGCAAGATGCTGTGGAGTGTCTGATTGTGCTGACCTGCTCTCATGGAGTGTGTTTCCTGAACAAATGCTGTTGTAGGAGCTCCGGGTACAGGAGTGAGCAAAGCAGATGGAGATTGCCGCCCTCAGGGAGAGCACATTCTGGAGTGGGGACAGAGCCCATGAGATAAGTAAGGTAAACAAGACAGTGATGAGTGCCAGGAGGAGAGGAAAGCCTGGAGGGACGTTAAGAAGTGGGTGTGGGGGGAGGTTGAAGAGACCCTCAGCTTCCAGTGGGAGAAACCTAATGTGGTCGTGGTGCTGCAGGTGCACAGCCAGTGGGGGGACCCCAAGGAAGCACCCCAGCCCCTCCCTTCGTCTTTGCTCAGGGGCGGGGGCAGGGGGGCGAGCTGGCCAGGGGAGGAGAGGAGACTCGGCCTACTGCAGCCCTGCAGAACTTGGACTTGCTTCCTTTTGGAATGTCAGGAAATTCGTGCAGGGCCATGGATGTGTCCGAGGCTGGTGCTAACCTGTGAATGAGGAAAATAGTGGTTAGAGTGGGTTCTGTTATTTTTGGTGCTGTAATCCTATACTAAGGATTCTCAAGTGACCAAAGAGTTTTATGTCCATAAGAGAACACGGTCCCATTAGACCCATTATCGCTGCAACAGCTCCGTCCTTCCCCGAATCCGACGTCGGTGGCGGCTGCGCCTGTTCTCTGCGCGCAGGGGCTCCGCGCCCTGGTTCTGGGAGGACAGACCCAGGCTGGCACGCTGGGCTGGAAGGAAATACGGTTCATAGACTTGTGTTATTCTGGGTATCCGCGGCAGGAAGGCTTCCCCTTGGAAGCCTGCTCCCCGCTCGTGGATGGTGTTTTCCTGGGAATAATCTGAAGTTCGCATCTCTGTCTCCCTGCAGGAAAGGTTGCATCAGTTTATTTGATTCTGTTCAAGTCCCTCAGGGGTGGGCCGTGAACAAAGCTTCATGTTCAGGAAGCAGCGGGTTCTGCGCTTAGCGCACCGACCCTGGTCGTCCGGGGCTTTTCTTCTCTCCCTGAATTAAAGCTCTGCTCATGCACCACGGATCCACGCCACCATGTCAGAGCTAATTTTGAGTAAGTTTTGCCGTTTGTTTTTACATCTAGGAGAGCTCCTAGCGTTGTCTGGCTGACGGATGCAGCGTGGGGGCGGGCGAGGCGTTGGGAAAAGGAGGGGGGGAAGGGGTCCCCAGCATCGCCACCATCACTTCTCTCAATCATGACTTTGGTGGCTCTCTGTCCATCTCATGAGCTCATCTGCACTTGGGGTCTCCCCAGCCAGGGCCAGGATCGGGGGAGATTGCAGTGGCTCTGCAAGAATGTGAGTTCTAGAATGGTGGGGGAGGGGCTCAGCCTGGGGTCTGGATATGCAAGTACTGTTGGGACTAGTCTCTGACTTGGTGGGACGGAGCTGCAGGGGGCAGGCTCTCCCTGACCTCCTGGTGGTCCTGTGTGAGGACAAACCAAGGGCCAGCCTTCCTCGGGGAGAGGGTAGGAGGCTCACGTCAGAGAATTTTCCCCTCCGGATATTAGCACTTAAAATCGTTGGCATTGACTTTGGGGGAAGACAGAGGAGCCTTCATGTGATGATGACCCATCTTCTCATGAGGGAAGTTGAGTGCTGGATTGATTCCTGCACTGTAGGCCACTAAATGGTCTTACTGTTACCATCATTAAGCCAGATGCCTCGTGGAGCAACTGGAGCATTCTCTGTGATGAAAAATATTCTTCTCAGGTGGGAAAAGTTAAAGCATCAGTGGTGCATGTCCTCAGAGGGCGGCCTCTTCTATTTTCTACAAGCTAGGACAGTTGGGTGAGCATTCCCTCTTTGTGTGCTGTGGAGGGGGGCGGGGGCTGGCAGGGAAAGAGCCCTTCCAGGCTCCAGCGGGCGGAGCAGTGGGGCGAGCCGTGGCGTGAGTGGTGGGTGGGGTGAGCGCTTGGGACCTGGTGCAGCCTGGGCGGTGGCTTGTGATGCAGGAAGGGAACGTGGGCTTCCCAAGTCAGGAGACGCGGGGTGGAATCCTGGAGTGGCCACTTGTTACCATGGGACTTTGGGCAAATCGTTGATCTTCCTCAGCCTCACGTCTTTTTTTTGGAAAAAAAATTTTCTGCATTTTATTAGTTTTTGAACACTTTCTTCACCCTTCCCTAGTCTTAGTCTGAGTTGTAGCTACACCACCTCCACATGTGGCTTGTTTCTGAGCTGTAAACTAGTATCTTTTTTTTCTCTTTGAATTTTTTATTGTTATGTTAATCACCATACATTACATCATTAGTTCTTGATGTAGTGTTCCATGATTCATTGTTTGTGCTTAATACCCAGTGCTCCACGCAGAACGTGCCCTCTTTAATACCCATCACCAGGCTAACCCATCCCTCCACCCCCTCCCCTCTAGAACCCTCAGTTTGTTTCTCAGAGTCCATCGTCTCTCATGGTTCGTCTCCCCCTCCGATTTCCCCCCCTTCATTCTTCCCCTCCTGCTATCTTCCTTTTTTTTTCTTAACATATATTGCATTATTTGTTTCAGAAGTACAGATCCGTGATTCAGCAGTCTTGCACAATTCACAGCGCTCACCATAGCACATGCCCTACCCAATGTCTATCACCCAGCCACCCCATCCCTCCCACCCCACCCCCCACTCCAGCAACCCTCAGTTTGTTTCCTGAGATTAAGAATTCCTCATATCAGTGAGGTCATGTGATACATGTCTTTCTCTGATTGACTTATTTCACTCAGCATAACACCCTCCAGTTCCATCCACGTCGTTGCAAATGGCAAGATCTCATCCCTTTTGACGCTCAGCCTCACTTCTGAATGTGTTAAGTGAAGATAATTGAGCTGACTTCCTGCCTCTGCAGTGTTGATTGATCAAGTGCAGAATAGCAGGTGGAACAGAGAGGCCAGAAAACAAGGCAGCTACTCCTAAGAGCGTCACAAGATGCTCTTCCACGTTATTTGATCAGCAAATGGGTCTATGGGAACCTCCTCTATTCTGTCTGTGAGCGGGGAGTGAGTTGTACTTTGCTTGGCTCCTTCACTGTTGGGGAAAGGAATTGTCCCCTCTGCCCCAAAGACACCCACATCGCCCCATGGAGGCGAGTCTTTTCCTACCTAGTTAACTAGGCAGTAAAGGAGAGAACAAAATCACGTATGGCAGTTTTTCCCCTTGAGTGGGTTTTTTCAATTGTTGAATGGTAATACTGACCCTCCTCATGGAGCTCACATTCTTGAGGGGGGAGAGGGCAAATCAATCAAGATATGTTCGTAGTGCATGTCTGAGCACGGCTGTGGGAGCAGGGACGGTGACAGGGAGTGATGGGTGCGGACGGTTGTGTGCGGGCGATCTGAGCGCGGCCGTGACCGGGGAAAGTGACAGCGAGTGATGGGGGCACTCAGGGTGTGTGGGCTGGGCCCTCTGGCCCATGCTGAACTCTTTTTGGAACATATCATGGGAGCCTGTGGGTCTCAGTGTGTTGGGGTGCCAAGGCAGGGAAGCAGAGAAATGTCCTTTATAGGCTGCACCCCTCTGTCATGAGTCCCTGTCATGTCCCGTCCTAAGGAGGCAGATGTCTTGGCGTATGGACGAGCACTCATGCTCGTGCACCTGCTCAGTGGCATTTTCAGGGCGTGGGCTGCTCTGGTCCTTGCCGTGGTCCTGACCTGGAACCAGCTCTCAGGGAGGGTTTCCAGAGTCTTTGTGAACCTTATTCAGGAACCCTGGGTTGGCCCCACTTGTGGGGCCGAGATGCCCACCGATACAGTGAGGGTTAGCGGACTTTCCTGCCAAGAGCCAGATAGTGAGTATTTTAGGTTTTGCAGGCCTTTGTTTGTGATTTTGTTGTTTTATAATCTTTAAAAGTGTAGAAAAAGTATTCTGAGCTTGAAAGCCATCCAAGGAGAAGGCTTGGCCCTTGGTGCACAAACCCAGCTCGAGAGGCTCTGGGGAGCTCTGCCTGGCCGCTCACAGAATACTGTCTACCTCATGCGGAAGGAGGCGGTGGGCTCAGGGGGTCTCGCTGATTTCCCACAGCCAGCGGGCAGATGCCGGGGAAGCGCTGAAACCACCCAGACCTGCTCCTCCCTGGCTTCTGTCCTGTCTGCTCTGTCGGAATCCCGGGGGCCACCTGACTGCCCTCGCTCACACCCACACCCGACTGTCGGCCGTCCCAGCAGCTTTTCCTTCAGAGTCTGTCCAGAATGTGAGCACTTGTCATCGGCCCTATTTGTCATCGTGCCCTGCAGGACAGGCCGCGACCTCTGACCTGGATTGTTGCAGCCACTCCCCAACAGGCACCCCCCCCTTCACCCTCCGGCGTAAGGAGCACCCTGCACAGGACCCCTGCACTGTCTCCCCATCCCTGCTGAATGTCCCACCTGCACACACAGTCCTGGCTAACGTGCTGTGTGTTGTACCTGTCAAACCTGACATATGTATTCTCCCTCCCACCCCCAGAGTGTAAGCTCCCAGAGGGCAGGGCTGTCTGTCCATCTGCTCAGGGCTGACATTCCTGGTGACTGGAGCAGTGCTGGAACCAGACACTGTGGGGTCCCTTCGGTTAGTAAATGGGTGGATGGAGGTGTCTGCCCTCCGTGGCAGCAGGTGTGAGCTGAGTAATGTTTTCTCCACCCCAGCAACATCATTAATACATTTCAAAAATTCCAGTGTGTGTGTACATGTGTTAAAAAACTAAATCCAACCAAATACATTTGAAGACCTAATTGGCTTTATTGAGCAATTCCTGAATCATGCAGCACCCTGTCCAGCAAGTGCAGAGCTGCTCCGGCAGCTGTACACAGTGGAAGGTGTTTGCAGGAAGGACGGTGGGCAAGAAGCTAGCAGCAGAAGAAAAGAAAGGCTTGTTTCAGGCTGGCACGTCTTCTTTTCAGGGAAGAAAGAACAGCAGGGTTGTTTTGTTTTTTAAGATTTTAGTTATTTATTTGAGAGAGAGGGCATGCGTGCGTAGGAGCAAGGGGAGGGGCAGAGGGAGAAGCAGACTCCCCGTCGAACAGAGAGCCCGGTGCGGGGCTCGATCCAGGACCTGAGATCATGCCTGAGCCAAAGGCAGACGCTTAGCCAACTGAGCCACCCAGGCGCCCCTACAGCAGGGTTTTTATCCTGCAGATGGCCTCACCGGAGCTGATCAGGACCTTTTAGAAGGACTTTTAAAAGGTCACGTTCCTGGGAGATGCTGAAACTGTAATCAGGTCTTGGCTTGCAGTGCTGGGGGCCAGTGACTCCAGTTTGGGCTTCTTTTTTTTTTTTTTTAATTTTTATTTTTTTATTGTTATGTTAATCACCATATATTACATCATTAGTTTTTGATGGGCTTCTTTCTTTTTGTTACCAGCATATACCTTTCCTGGTGTGCACGACCCCGTATGTTGCCGACCTCCTGAGCGTTCTTGGTTCTGGCCTGCCAGTGCACCACCAGGGCCTAAGGCTGGGGCCATATGGTTATTTGAGTTATATTATATGCCTCTTGGTTATTTGAGACACATGAGTGGGCCCCAGTGTCTTCCTGCCGGTTCTGTGTCTGCCTCCTTCACTGAAGCCCCTTGCCTTCTCTGGCTGCCAGGGGAGCCGGTGCCTGCCTTGTCCCGTGTTTCCAGTGCCCCCCGCCCCCATCACCCTCCCATCCAGCTCCTGGACAGAAGGCAAAGACAAACTCCAGATATACCTGAACTTGGTAAGATCGGTGCAGTAAGAAGTCTTTGGAAGCTGCAAATTTTACTTCATTTTCTGGCTGAAGTAGATCACGTAAGTTAAAACTGCAGCCTAACCTTTCGCCTTCCCTAAAGGTTCTTTGAACAGATTCCTTGTGATTTTCTACCTTTCATTTGATCCCTTTTCCTTCAGGCTGTGATCTCCCAGGGAAGGTGCTTTAACCAGAGAAAGAAGGTTCTGGTTATCAGACAGTGTGCTCAGTGTGCGGTGCCTCTGGCTTTTGCAGCCCCGTGTCTAGAACAGTGCTTAGGACTTGTGGAAACCTACACGCGTTGGCTAACTAACTCATTGCAGTGAAAGGATTGGGATGTGCAGATCTAGGAATACCAGGGGGAGGCCTCTTGAGGTGGAATTTGTTGGTAGGACCGGAGGGGGCTGAATGTTTATAGGATCCGTTGGACAGAACAGGACTCACAGGTGCAGGTACATCATGCACTCGGAAACAGACCCGTAGTAGCAGAGTTTTATCCGGAACGTGCTCTCTCAGGTTGAGACCTGTTTCCCACCTCCGGGAAGACATTTGTTGCTGGGACTGCAGCAGGAGTGGGAGGTGTCTCACGGGAGCAGAGTTGCACCTGTTCAGGTGGGTCAGAGGAGTAAGGGGCTCGTAGGCTTCAGGAGTCCTGGAGGCCAGCTCTCGAAGCCCAAGTGGGGGTGAGGCTGAGGCCATTGAGCCATGGAGGGATGGAGATGGGCCACGAGGTTTGCATGGTCAATGAGCAGCAGAGCTGGTTTCTTAACTCTTCCCAGGGGCCTGTTTCCACCCCACTGCATGCTCCTTACGCCATTACATCTTAACCCATGAACTCAAGGGATTGACAAAGCCCCTAACACAGGAATTTCCCAGGCTTGTTGTCCTAGCCACAGGGCTTCTGCCTGGTGCCTCGAAGGAAGCAAGCACTGTGTCTGACCTGTCGGCCACGTGAGTTGGCCAGAGGCATGCTCCCAACCAGCAGCGACTCACAGGCACAGGGGGACGGCTGCTGACGCCGTAAACCAGCTTCCCACAGCCCACACACTGTCCTTTTCTGCTGGAGTGTGAGTAGGATCAGTTTGGAGCAGGGAACCTGGGTGGCCCACTGCTGTTCAGGCTTTATCATAGATGACAGTGTATTCTGCTGCTCCTCTCTCTGTATCCTTATTTGGGGGAAAAAAAGGGGACATAATGACTATATCACTGGCAGGGTTTGGCAAGAATACATTAGGGAGTTCATCCTCAGGTAGAAGGAAGTGGTGTTGGGGCCGGTGTGTGTGTGACCTCTTAGTAAGTCCCTAAATGGCTCAGAGTAAGGAAATCCTCTTTGAGAGGACAAACAGTTGGGGCGCCTGGGTGGCTCAGTCGGTGAAGCATCTGCCTTCGGCTCAGGTCGTGATCCCGGGGGCCTGGGATCAAGTCCCACATCAGGCTCCCTGCTCCGCGGGGAGTCTGCTTCTCCCTCTGCCTGCCGCTCCCCCTGCTTGTACTGTCTCTCTCTTTCTCTCTCTGCCAAATAAATAAAAAGATAAAAATCTTAAAAAAGAGGACAAACAATCCAGAGACCCCCTCCAGCCTTAAACGTAATGATGTTCTATGTTTGACTTTTAAAGTGTCACTTGCTGGCACCCAAAGTGTAATGTTTATGTGGGCGGAACAGAGTCGAAACAGTAGGTCCTTCGTGTCTCCTCTGCATTTCATTCCCGGTAGAGGTCAGAGCACCAGGCCTGTCTGGGCCATCTGTGGGAAGCCGAGTGTAGCGTGGAAGCTACCACGACACTTGAAGCTTGCATGTGGAGTATTTTCTCGGCCTTAGCAATGAGAGAGTGCGCTGCTGTGAATGCCGACTGTGTCCCAAGCCAAGCTGCCCACCAGAGAGGCAGCTTCCGGAAGCAGGTCTGCAGAATCGCCCAACCAGGGGGGGAAGAGTCTCAAGGCCCCAGCCCTGGTCGTCACTGGAAATGTCTCTGGGGCATTTTCAGCAGGAATCTTGCGTCTGCAGGAGTTTCCTGGGGGCTTTGCCACAGGAAGTATCCGTCCAACAGCCTCTGCATGAGTCCTGCCTTTTTTTCTGCGTGCTGTGACGGGATGGGACGCTGGGTGGCCTGCTCCGTGGCAGGAAGTGGCTCCCGTGTCATGGGCTGTCAGTGTCCAGTTGTGGCTGCTCCAAACGATGGAGCGCCTCCTCTCCCTCACCTGTGCAGGTGTGTTTGAAAGGGACCAAGCCCACGCAAGCTGCACGTAATGTGTCTGTGGCTGTTTCTCCCATGGATCTGTTAGCAGGTCCTCTGCTCGGTGGCAGCCCGGACAGCTGCAGCCCTCTCTCCGGTCTGTAGCTCCTTTGTTCATTGTGTCTGCTCTTTCCTGCTCCCCCCTGCCCCCCCCCCCCCGGCAGACTCTGAGTGCGGGGAAGCCTGTTTCGGGGAAATAACTAAGAGCAGCTCCCCACCCAGAACATTGATGCTGTGTGGTTGCTTCTTTTGCTTCTGAGCGAGTGTTTGTGGTCCAGTCCCCTCAGACTCGACGTCCTTCTTGGAGCATCACTGTGTTTGCCAGAAAGTTAAAAACCACACAGAATTTGATGGTTAAAAATAAACAACAAACCCGTCCAACTAGACTTTGCACAGTATTTCTCAGATCTTCAGTGTCACCGTTGATAAGGCGCTGGGGAAACACTGGCTTAAAATGTTACTCTTTCCAGTTGAATCTGCATTTCGATAGGCTTATTTGGGTTTAAGTGGAAAAGTAAAGTTGTTGTTTTTTTTTTTTTTGCTAATAAGCGTTTTATTTTCGTGCAGTTCAGATTTAGATGTACAGATTTAGATTAGATTCGGCTAGCAGACTTGGATTTCAGTTTAGGAAAATGACGCAGATAGGAAGGACGGGGAGCTCGCCTGCGCCCGCTCCCCTGACGAGTGACGTTCCCAGGAGCCGCTGCCCGTGTCACAGCTCATGACCCAGCCCTGGAGCATCAGCGATCGACGTCCACACCTCATTCCTTCATCCGTACTTTTTACCCAGTGTCATTCCTCCATCCCGGGGCCTGTCACATCCAGGACAACCCCAGTGCATTCTGTTCTCCTGTTTCCTTCGGCTTCCTGTGCCTCTGACGGTTTCTCTCCGATTTTCCTTGCTTTCCTGATGGTTGTGGGGAAGGCCAGTCTGTAGCTGCCTCCCGCGGGGATTTGTCTGATGTTTTCCCCGTGATGAGGCCGGGCTTGTGGGTTTTGGGAAGAAGACCACAGAGACACAAGTGCTGGTTCTGTCCCGTCACATCCAGGGTGCATGCAGTCATCGTGACGCACCCTGGCTGATGTTGCCTGGGTCACCTGGCTCGGGTGCGTGCCAGCTTGTTCTACCTGCGATGACCCCCCGCTCCGCATCCACACTGTCCTCTCTGGAGCAAGTCACCCTGTGCAGCCACACTTAGAGTCGGAGTTAGGCTCCAGCTCCTGGCGGGGAAGCCACCAAAACTACTTGGGTTTTTTCTGCATGAAAGAAGTGTCTTTTCTCTCCCATTTATTTACATCAGCCAGAGCTTGTGGACATTTATTTTCTATTTTGTGTCATAGCCCATACACTTCGTGCTAGGCACTGGGAGCCTGTGCATTTGGCTCCTGTGTTGTTGTGACATACCCCCAGCAGTGTGGCTGGCTGTTCCGTTCAAGGACTTCCTTGCTTTGTGGCATTACAGAATGTTCCAGAATCAGCTGGAACATTTCCGGCCCAAGTCCTTCAATCTGCCATTGTACCCTCGTTCCTTTTGTTGGAGTGTGGCCTTAGGAACCAAGACCTCGGCACGTGGTGTGTTCGCTGCAGGTGGGGGTGTCCTTGCCTATATATGTGACTGTGCGTGTGCCCCGTCAGCTGGTGGAGCGCGGAAACAGCTGTGTGTCTGTGAGCCTGCGCGCACGCACGTGTCTCCAGCTGGTCCTGTTTGCAGCCGTCTGCACCTGGATGAGGCGAATTGTGAGTTCCTGCTGATGCCCCCAGCTCTGGTCCAGGACCACGTGGGTCATTCCAGCCGCCTCCCCTGCTCGTCGGGGACCTTCCACTCCCAACATGAGAAGCCTGACTCCTGCCTGCCGCCCTCCGCTTGCTTATTTGTGGATTCCAGTGTACATGGATAGTAGTTGAGCCTTGTTGACCCACACTCCTGGGGAGACAGCTTTATCAGCTAGGGCTCAGGGCCTGTAGACAGTTCCGTCTGCCTGTGGTCTTCCAGATTCCACTCATTTCCAGACTTACCCAGCTCAGCACTCCCCCCACCCCTGCAGTGAGGTTGTTGTGTGTATTTGTAGTAGAGTTAGATTCTCTCTTTGCTGCCTGCATTCCGTCCCAGGACTCCCTGACTTCCTAAAGTATTTTTTTTTAAATGTGCATGCACCCAGGCTCACTCTTTGTGCTGTAAAGTTTTGTTTTATGGGTTTTGATAAATGCGTAGTGACGTCTGTATTGTTGCAGTATTGTACAGAATACTCCCCATGCCCTAAAACATCTGCTGCGTCCTACCTCTTTGGCCCTCTTCCTCCTCCTCCCTCCCGGGCCCCTGTGATTGCTGATCTGTTTACTGATTCCACAGTTTGCCAATTCCAGAATGTCATATAATTAGAACCATACAGGATGTAGCCTTAAAAAAAAAGGACTTTGTTTCTCAGAGTTTTAGGCTCATACCAAAATTGATGGCAAAGTACGGAGTTCCCACATACGCCCTGCCCCCACACATGCCCAGCCTCCTTTCCCTTCACTGTTGACATCCTGCCCCAGAGAGGGCCTCTGTTCCAAGGATGAAGGTGCACTGACACATGAGAATCACCTGAAGACCGTCGTTTACCTTGTCAGCTCAGGCTGCCATCAGAAAACACCGTGGACGGGAGGACAGGGGTGGGGGTGGGGTCCAAACAGCAGGAGTTTCTTTCCCCCGGTTTGGAGGCTGGAAGTCTGCGATCAGGCGCCCGCATGGTCAGGTTCTGGAGAGAGCCCCCGTCTGGCTCCCGATGGCTGTCTCCTCCCTGTGTC
Organism: Eumetopias jubatus; assembly: GCF_037043125.1. Classification (NCBI taxonomy): domain Eukaryota; kingdom Metazoa; phylum Chordata; class Mammalia; order Carnivora; family Otariidae; genus Eumetopias; species Eumetopias jubatus. The sequence continues at coordinate 5,373,250 of NW_028274815.1, forward strand.
CTCACACACAGATACGAGTTCGGAGAGGGAGAGACCAGGTGGTCCTCTCCTGTAAACCCCACCCTGGATGACCTCACGCCACCTTAATGACCTCCTAAAGACAGAGAGTCCCATTGAGGGTTAGGGCTACAACATCGGAATTTGGGGAGGAGGGACACACTTCTGTCCATGACCTGTACAGCAGGGCTCACTCTTGGACATCATGTGGGTTTTGGCAAATGTACGATGACATGTATTCATTCACCATTGCAGTGTCGTTCTGAATAGTTGCACTGTCCTAAAAAAAAATCCCCTGTAGCTCGGCTCTCAATCCCCTTCCCACCCCCCCCCCCCCCGCTCCAGCAATCACTGGTCTCCCTAATTTTGCATGTTCCCGAATGTCCTATAGTTTGAATCATACAGTATGTAGCCTCTTCAAATCGGCTTCTTTCCCTCAGGAATATGCATTAACGTTTCCCCCATGTCTTTTCATGGCTTCCTGCCTCATTTCTTTCTGGCTCTGAATAACAGTTTATTGTCTGGGCATCCCACCAGTTAAGTAAACTGGTGTATTTCATTCACCCACTGAAGGACATCTTGGGTGCTTCCAAGTGTTGGCATCTGTGAATAAAGCTGCTCTACACATCCGTGTGCAGGTTTTCCTGGGAACGCAAGTTTTCAAATTAGTCATGTAAATTCCTGGCAGCCCAGTTGCTGGAAATCATGAACTTTTACCCTCGAACTGTGGTCCTCTCCTTTGAAGGAGGTAACATCCGTGGGTCTTCCAGAAGGATCACGAAGCCATGCGCTTGGATAAGTTGGCATCTCTACAGTTAACTTTCTCCTCAGCTACCATTCTCGTGTTTCTGCTGCCACGGGCAGCCCCAAATTATGAGGCCGCAGCTTTCCACCACCACTGCCAAAATGAGTAAGGCCCAGGAAGCTCAGAGGCAGAACTGAAACTCCTTTCTCTTGCATCTTTGCAGACCGAGGAGGCCCCATTCTCCTGTATCCCAGAAGGAGATACGAAGGAGCTCTAGCAGGGTAGTTCAATGCCGGTGCCTTCGTGTCTTGCACACTGCTAGTCGGCAGTTGTGCATGCTTGAACAGGTTACCCAATCTCTGTGCCTTGGTTTCCTCATTTGTAAAATTGGAATAATGGCAAACCGTTAAAGTCTCAAAGTCATTGTGCGGATAAATGAAATAATGCATGAAAGTGATTAACATAATGCGCGACGCACATGAAGCAATCAAGATGTGTGTGTATATATATATATATATAATAGGAAGATCTGCCTGTGACTAGCACTGTTGAGAGGATAGAAAATAGCACTTCGCCTTGAATAATATATTATCAAGTTGGGGAGATAAGCTAACACGTATAGCAGACTTGGAAAGCCACACTCCCCCAGAGAGAGAAATAAAAAGAGATTAAATGAAAGTCCATATGCAGAGTCTAGCCCAGTGCCTGGCAGACACGGGTGCTCCGTTGCGGTGTTTGAGGGGTGATGCCTTTGTCGGGCTTCATCCCACGTGGGCTTTGGAGCCAGTGGACCTGGTGGGGAGTGCAGGAGGCAGAGTGGCGCGGCCCATGGCTCTCAAGACTTCACCATGGATGAGAATCCCTGGGAAGGCTCGTGGTGACGTAGATTGCCGTGTCTCTCCCTGCTCCCCCCAGCCCCACCCTCACCGCACGAATTTCTGATTTTGTAGGTCTGGGTTGGGGCCCAAGGAGTTGGATTATTAGCAAGGTCTTGGGCAGTGCTGATGCTGATGCTTTGGGGAGTGCGTGTTCAGAACCAATCGACCACAGGCAGCTGAGACTCCGAGAAGGCGGGGGGCAGTTGAGGGGTTGACAGAGCTGAGGGAGAGCTCACAACACCAGGGGCTGATGGTGGGGGTGGAGGGCTGGGAGGCTTCACGCATGTGGTGGGGGCTGGGAAGGGGTGCAGATGGGAGGGAACAGGGGCGAGACTCAGCCAGCTTAGGTGAGTCATCAGGAGAGGGACAAGTGGGCAGTGACTGGCTGTCAGCTGCCCTACCTTCCACTGGTGTCTTTGCAGGGGTGAAGGTGGGGAGGATCGGGACCCCCAGACGTGCACAGCCTCGAGCACAGGGTTGGGATGGCTCTGGCCCGTCACTGGGGTTTGCCTGTGTCCACATGGGGGACTGCCTTCACTTCCAGCCTTTCTCCTCCTGAGTCCGTGCATCTTACACCACGAGGCCCACTCTGCATGACCCAGTGGCGCATAACAAGTCACTTCCCTCAGAAACATTTTGAATTACTTATATTGAGTAATGCTTATAATTGACCAGATGTTCTTAAAATAGTTGGCTTCATATGACTTGACCTTTCCATTAGGAAAACAAAGACTTTTTTCTATTATTGTGCATTGTGATTTTCTTAGCAAATTCCCATTTCAGGTTTGCAGCTCTTCGTTCAGTGTTGGTAAAATCGTATTCGGCCCGTCCTGTGTGCAGGGGAGGCCCATAACGGGCTTAAACAGTGTCGTGTTTTTTTGTTTTTTTGGTTTTTTTTTGGAAAATAAGTCCCGTTGTTGTCTACATTTAAATCCTGATTTGGGGCAGCTCAGAGTATCTAATCTTGAGGGGAAAGAATACTGACGTGTGCCAGGAAGTCGGAATTGGACCTGCTTCGAGAGTAGTTCACGGGGAGGGAAGTGAGGGGCTCCTGCTGACACGTGCTCAGGATAGCGGGCAGCCACACTGTCTCGAGGTCAAATGGAAATCATGGTCCAGGAAGAAAGGAAGCGGGAGGTCAAGCCTGCATTTGTGCAAAGGGTCATGTCTTCAGAGACGCTGTAAACAGGAAACAGAGCCAAACCCAGAGGCTGGGAAGAGCGAGGAGAGTCTGGGAGAGGACAAGTCCAGCGGAGAGGCAGAAGCGGTTTCTGGGGCAGGCAAGCGCTCACGTGAGGCACGGTCTGCCCAGGATGTGCAGTTGGGGCTGCGAGGACTGTTGAAGGGTTCGTCCCTAGATGTCTGCCGTTCTGCCACGCATTCTGGGGTGCTGTCCAATCTTGGACCGCACTGACGGTGGACAATAAAGCAGGAGGCTTCGGGGGCACGTGGGGGGTTTAGTTTGTTAGGTAACCGACTCTTAGTTTCGGCTCAGGTCCTGATCTCAGGGTCGTGAGATCGAGCTCCATGTCAGGCTCCATGCTCAGCATTCAGTCCGCTTGATATCTTCTCTCCTTGTCCCTCTGCCCCTCATGCATGTGCTTTCTCTCTCTCTCTCTCTTCCTCTCTCTAAAACAAGTAAGTCTTGGGATGCCTGGTTGGCTCAGTCATTGGGCGTCTGCCTTCGGCTCAGGTCATGATCCCGGGGTCCTGGGATTGAGCCCCACATCAGGCTCCCTGCTCGGCGGGAAGCCTGCTTCTCCCTCTCCCACTCCCCCTGCTTGTGTTCCCTCTCTCGCTGTGTCTCTGTCAAATAAATAAATAAAAATTTAAAAAAAATAAATAAAACAAGTCTTTTAAAAAAAAAGCAGGAGGCTTTGGTTTTGGTTTCCTTCTTCCAGAGATTACTGCCATCATGGGGGACTTCCTGAAAGAGACTGAGTTTATCCTCTAGTTTCTCTGCTCAGCAGCTTGTCTTTCCCGTTAGTCCATATGGGTTCATGTCCAGGTCTTGAACCTTACATACGATAGTGACTTCCAGCTACCAGGCAGGTTAAAAGTCCCAGGAATCTTAAATAATATATTTATTCTCACTCTTCACAACAAGTGTTTGTGGGAGGTTATGGCGTTTAATTTTAAGAAGTAAAAACACTAAAGTTCATAGAGGTTATGTAGTTTCTCCAAAGTCAAGGACCAAGTGGCAGAACAAGGGTTTGAACCCAGGTCTGCTCCCTTCCAGTGCGGTGGGGAGCTCTTTCCCCAGAGAGTGCTGCTACAGTGCCCTCCAGGATCCGAACCTGGGCCAAAACTCACAGCCACCTACCCCCACTCTCTGGGAGGGACACACCAGTCAGCAGCCCCTGCCCCGGGCCTGCCATGCTTCTCATACAGGTTTTGATCCCTTTCAGGGCTAGCTAGCATTCCTAGTCAAAACCTAATCATCACTCTGGACAGTGAGCTTTAAGCAGTGTTACTTGAAAAAAAAAATCATTAGGGAGTCAAACAAAAAAAGATGTAGAGGAATATAAAGGAAGACAAAACAAAACAAAACAAACACCCTGACTCAGGAGCCCAGGATCTAGAAAATGTTTGTGGACATCTAAAATAATGATACTAATAAATAATAATAATAATATGCTTAGATTCAAAGTGTGGAGGAATGTTCCAAACGAAAATGAGCTCAGGGGAGTGCACATCTTGACTCTGGTTCCCTCTACACCCCCAAATAGCTGAGTGACCCCAGATCATACGACTGTTGGCCCCGTTGGTGGCGGGTCAAACTATGAAGCTTGTTTAAATTATTTGGAAGGTGCCAACCAGTCCAACAGTTATTTGAATTTGTGTCAAAGAGTTCTTTTCTAACAACAGAAAGTACCCTTTGTTTAGACTAAGGTGTTCCTGGTTATTGGCTGTCCTGGGTGGAGTCCTGGCTCATCCATCCAGCACTGTCCCTTCCCTGCCCTGAATGCTGATCTCCGTTCTTACTCCTGCCGTGGATTCCAGCCGGCCTTCCTTCAGTAGCTGCCCTCATTTGCTGGGGCTCTTCAAGGTCAGGCTCTCCCCTGCTTATGTTAGTTCACACCACTGATGTTCCTTTGTTTTTTTTTCACTGTGTCTTTTCTCCTTGGACTGTGTTCAAGATGGTGCAGTAGCTTCTTCCCCGCCCTGGACGCCCAGCCTAGAGTCAGTCCACAGAGCTGAGTCCTACCTGAACCACTGGCCTAGTGACACCCAGTGAGCTAAGGCTGACAAAACCTGAGAAAGGGATAGAAATACATTTTCAGAAATTCTCATGACAGCTCCTTGTCCCTAGAGGTAACTTGTACAGATGATGGAAATGTCTGACACCTCAGAGTCTTTCTCGCAGATCCATAAAAGGATGGCTGAATGAGACCTTGCAGGGGAGGGGGTTGGGGGTCTTTCCTGAGCATTTCCTGTATGTGCTGGGTACTCACGGCAACCCCAGGGGACGGGATTATCAGCCCCATCGCATGCACGAGCGCACCAAGGCCGGTGATGGGCACGAAGTTCCTGTGTACTGGTTCTGGGCATCCTGCTGGTCTCAGAGCAGAGTTCCTTTTGCTTCTCTGGTGAGAGATGTTAGCATATCTTCTCTCCTGTTTTGATAGCCACTCTATTTTACCTGTGTGAAATGTCACCTCCCTTCCACATTCAAGCTTCGTCTTCCTCATGAAGCTCTTCTACTTTGAAGATTCTACCCAGACTTAGTCGCATCTTTACCACGTACCTGGAGCACTGATTTTTCACATAAACCGTATCCTGCCTTATATTATCAGTTAGTTTTTTATTTGGCAAAGAGTGTTCCTGAATTGAATCTGAAGACCCGACGGCGGGGAATCGTGTCTCCTCTGAATCTCTCCAAGATGCTAGAATCGTTTTGTGTAACTTCTGCTCGTTGGTTGGTGTTCTGATTTGTTTTTCCTTCGTGTGTTATATCTTTGTCATAACGTGTCATGCCTTTGCTGTAAGTGTGAGCTGGACGAGACAAATCCTGCTGTCATGGCCTTGACAGCTAGCAGGGAATGCAGGGGTCTCTTGCTACCCACAGCATTTGTCCCTCACTTCGATGGTGGGGTCAGAGAAGGACGCCAGGTTGTCTAAATCTGTTTGGATCCTGAGAGCTGGATAGCAGGAGCTCCCTCTCAGCGTTCAGATGGCCAGGGACTGGGTCTGAAATATTAGCAGAATCTGACTCAGTTCTGAGTTTGGGGAGCAAGGGGCACGCTTACCGATTGCAGGTGCACAATAACTCTCACGGGCTTCAATCGGGTACCAGGAGTTCAGGGTGAGAATGCATATCCAGAGGCAAGGATTTGTTCATTCACCCGACAGGCAGATGTGGAGAGGCCACCGTGGGTCAGGTGCTGAGATACGAACCAGACGCACACACCTGCCCTGCCTTCCCCACGCAGCAAGCAGTGGAAATCAGTGTGATAAATACAAATAGAAAAATCTGTGCTATCAGGAAGCAGGCTGTGGGCAGGTTAGGGAGTGTTTCAGGAGGATGAGGAGGTGAAAGTGGCTTTTATTTGTGTGTATGGAGTGTTTGGTGGACTCCAGGCACTGTTAGGTGCATGTGGCCCACATATGTGAACAAGTCTGCCCTCAGGCCCTTGCCACGCTAAAGCTTACGTGTTAGAAAATCTGCCAGCGCGTAAGGAGGCAGTGGTGTTGGGCTGATTCTGGAGGGTGAGGTAACACCTGAGCGGTGTGGCTAGAAGCCAGTGAGGACAGGTGCCTTCCATTCGGAGGGCACTGAGGATGAGGAGGGGGACTTCACCCACTGCTTCCCCTGGGATGTTCCTGCAGCAGAAACCGGAGAACAGTTTCATCTAATCAGACCGTTTTAACAAAGGCTTCTTTTCCATGCTTGCTAAGGTTTGCCCTCCTAGTCTAGGTGCTTGGTTGGTGGGAGAGGTCTTACTCAATGCCCAGAGGAAGGATGGAGGGATGGACAGATGGACGGATGGAGGGATGGGATGGGTCGTTTGTCATTTTGAGGGTAGACACGATCATTACCATCAGCATGGGAAAGGGGTCACCCACAGACCCAAGTCAGGAACCCCTGGTTACAACTCAGAGGACCCAAATGTGTTGTCTAGAACCGTGGGCCCCTTCCCAGGGGCCCCCTCCCGCCACGCTGCAGCCGGAAGTGATCCCCGCTTGAGTTTGCATGGGGGGGTCTGATGGCCTGCACTTCTTTCATTTCAGACTGCTCTGCCATGACCACAGCGCGGTACCGGCCCACGTGGGACCTGGCCCTCGATCCGCTGGTGTCGTGCAAGCTCTGTCTCGGGGAGTACCCAGTGGAGCAGATGACGACCATCGCCCAGTGCCAGTGCATCTTCTGTACTCTGGTTGGTCTTTTGAGAGAAAACAACTGTTAAAAACAATTTCAGGAGGAGGCTTTTTGCATTTGTTTTTAGTGACCTTGGATCCCACTTTTGCCTGGGATGGAGTCCCTTACGCAGTTACTGAAAAGAATTCGCCTTGAAATCAGTCAGGCACCCAAGTAGATTTCCATCACAGGTGCTCCTGATGCAAAAGTTAGCGGTTAAACAGAATTTTAGAAGCTAGTAATGCAATTGAGAAAATCTGATTGTGACATGTGCTTTCCTTTCCAGAAAGAAAAAGCTTCACCCTACCTCATTTTAAATTTAATTTAACAGTTACATGCTTGCGATTATAACAGAGTGCTAACCTAGTGAGTGTGCAGTGAGAATATTTGGCTATTCATGTCAACTTGCACCCGTGTCATGCTAACGAGGATGTTGAAATCACATTTAAATTTCCGTAGGATGTAGCCAGCATTATTTGGGGCCAGATGATCCGCTCTTGGTGATTATAGGGACTTCTCTTTCCATCAGGCCTAACTCAGACTCAGCATTTCACCCCTCAGAAAGGGAAAGTGAGGATATGGGGTTTATTTTCAGTTCATTTTGTTGAATTCTACTTGATTTTTCTTCCCATTCAAGTAATAAAAAAGGTCCAAAAAGAAAAAAAAAAAACTGCTTTCTTCCAGCTATTAAAAAAATCCAAAAAGTTGCTTCTGAATTTAACTGTGTTATAAATGGACCATCTGGGTGGCCTGCTGGTGTATTTTTCAAATGTCTAGGTTAAAATCTGTCACTAGACAGCCTTCCCTACCCTTTTGCAGGAGCCGTGTTCTCCCCTCCTGCCCTCGTTTTATAGACCTTATTACTTCATGTCTCCTGATGTCCCTGCGACATGGGCACGTTCAACAGTATCATGTCCCTTTCAGAGATAGGGAGATGGAGCTTTGCAGACCTTCACGTCTCCATCTTCTGGCTTCGGACGCCAGCTTTCTGGGGGACAGGATTCTGTACCCCTTAAACACCTGGTCTACTCAGGACTCACGACTGCTGATCACTAAAAGTTCACTGGATTACAGGGCAGCGAGTCCGCCTCAGTGTTGATCTGCAAGAAATGCGGCTCATCAAATCCTCAGGAAAGTCACTTCAACGTGGAGGGCAGGAAATTGCTTTTGACATTCTCCTGAGATGGGAAAGGGTGGGCGGGAGAGGAATGTGGGAGAGGCAGAGAGAGAGAGGGCCCTCCAGCCATTAACACTGTGAATGGGACTTAGTTGCACTTCTAGAGGAAGAGCTAGGGTGGGGGAGCAGTCAGGAGGGATTAAAGATTTTGCTTTATGCAAATCGCTTCCCCTTTGTCTGAGGGCAAGTCTTCTGTGGTCTCCACAGGGGGAGTCAGTCCCCTCGGCTCTGTGCCCTCAGGTGAGCTTGCTGGGTCTCAGTCACCTGCTCCGCCCCCCCTGCCTTTCCTTGCTTTCATTGTTTTGGTTTTCTGTTTCTAGAGAATTGTAGTAAAAACAAGTAAGCAACTCTAATTCACATCAAGTGCTTAATTTAAGTGGGGAGAGGGGACTTTGAAGGGAGGGAAAGAGCACAGAGAGGGGCATCTGCGGTTCTGAGAGATAGCAGGACAGTGGAGTTTTTTTTTTTTTCCACAGCCAGGTATTAAAATGAAAATGTTGAAAAAAACAGTCGTGCTGGTTTCTGCAGCGTGAACAGAGGAAGCACCTGCGTGTTGACAGATCGAGAGTGGGGGAGGTGCCTGCGCCCCGTTTCTCCTGTGTGTGTGGCCTCGTGTCACCCCGGGCCCCCCACCACGGCCCACGGCCAGAGGAGTTGTAACTGCCCCTTTCCTGGGGGACAGACAGGAAAAGGTGGGAAAGAGGAAAGAGAGAAAATTGTCTAAGACAGAAGGAAGTCCTCTTCATAAGTAATCACTGGAGAGTTACCGTTAAGCTCTGAGGGAGGTTGACCTCAAGGAAGGAAGGGCCCAGGGGGAAACCAGGATGGTGCAGTCAGGCATCTCTGCCTTGAAATGCAGGCTCTGTTTCTGACCTCGGCGACCCCTGAGGCCTCCTCTGTATGTTGGGTCCCCCAGTAGTTAATGGTGGAGCCCATCCTGGAGGAAGCCGAGACTTAGGATTTGTAGTCGAGTGTGCTTTCCACGGTGGCCAGATGAGGTAGACTGTGCCACACAGAAAAGTTGGTCTCCCTGGAAAATGTACCTACGGTCCAGCCCCCAAGCCTTCTGCTCCCTGTGTGGTTCTGGCCTGGGGCGGCGGGGAAGTTGACGACCCAAGGCAGCCTTAGAGGGGCTACTGCCTTTCTGGTCTCATGCCCCAGCTCTGTCAGTGGTATGCTTTAGAACCCAGGGGAAACCTTTCCTAGAAAAACCCTCCCAGTCCAGCCCCCTCATACCATGACACCCCCACTTTTGCTTGTCTGTCTGTGATGGCTCTCTCTCTCACGTTTTCTCTGATAGCTAGCTCAAATGACCCCTCTGTAGTTCGGACCCTCTTGAGTGGAAGTGCCACCATGTAATCGGGTCCCTGCCTTTATCCAGCCTCAAAGCTCTGTTCCCCACCCTCTCCCCACGTCCTCTGTTCCTAACTGTAGGAAGCTTCCAGCTCCTCTTCTATCTGGTTCCTTTTGTCGAACTGTGTTGTCGTGATGTCTACTTACCTATGTCTGCCACTAGAGGAGCGGGGATTTTGTTTTGTTTCATTGTCCGCTAAACTTTGGCCTTCAGTGGTGCTCAAAAAAATGTTTGTCACTGGAATGGTCGGTGCTTGAGTTCTAAATGGCTTAATGTCATATGAGCAAGATGTTACTCTTATTTTTCTTATTTTCACTATTGCAACTGCTCTTGTTCTGGTTCTGCCTCTTCCTCCTCTCTGAGGCATGCCTAAGAAATCGTAGTGTCTCCAGATTTAGAGGAAGCTAACTCTGGTGCACCACACGGTAAGAGTGAATCCTGGGGAGTAGTTTTCAAAGTGTTCTTCAGCTCAGGGTCTCTATTCAAACGGAGGTCTACAGGGGAGACTAAAACTATGTCAAGTGGTTGAAAGCAGGCCTCTCTGTCAGTGTAGAGCTTGGGGGCCATGAGCCCAGTGGATTATCTCTGTCCTGCACGTTGGCTCCTGGGGGCTCTGTGGGGCACAGCTCCCCGGCCTCTTCTCTGTGGGCTGGGGCCCAGCGGTGTAGAGGGCCTCGTCCTAGTCTGGGTCTAGGGTCTAGGGATGGGGAAAGGCATACTTGCAGGGTGAGGTGCCTTGAGGTTCGAGGCTGAGAATGGACCAGAGGGCCGGGGCTTCCAGCTGCCAAGATGGCGGCCACATGGCCACGTACCTCAGCAGGGCCTTTCTGTGTCCCTGTGGCAGACCTGCTTTCTGATCTGCATGGTCTTAGGGCGCCACCCAGACCCCTCAGATTCTCTGCCCACACTGCTCACAGGCATGCCACAGTGGTTTTTGTCTTTATCTCTGGTTTTTAGGTTCCCTGTAAAACTCTGCCTTGCGGGTAGAAAAGGATGGGGAATAACATTTGTTAATTGTTGGAGCCATACCACATTTATCTCACTTGTCATAAAACCCGGTGAAGTGGCCAGAATTCTCCCATCTCATGAAGCGACTCAGCAGCTCAGAAAGACGAAAGGTCCTGCTCAAGAATGCTCTCTGGTTGCCTCCACTCCAGGACACTTGTTGCTTGCATCCAGATCCGGCGCTTATCTACTGACGGCCCCTAAGAAAATGCTGAGTCTCTGCTGGGAAACTTCACGAAGGCCTGGAGGCTGCTCTGGAGTCATTTGTGGGCCACACTCCATGGCAGGGGCAGGGGCAGGGGCCTTCCTCCATACACCCCTGGGTCCTGGCACCTTCCATCTGAAGAAGGGTACTCGGGGTCTGCTTTCTCTCTCCCTGTTTTGTGCACTTGATTCTCCCTCCCGTGGCCCCCCTCCCTCTTCTCACCCAGGACACCCATCCAGGTCTCTTGCAGTTGAGGCCCTGGAACCCTGCCCCATTGTTGGCAGGGTACCCCAGTGGAGGTACTTAGCGGTGCCCCCCGGCCCCTTCTTATCTGTGAGGTACAGAACAAACACACTGTTGGTTTCTCTGTTTGATGGAATAATCTTCAGTTCTATGGACGGTTGAGATAGCTTAGCGTAATGAGGCGAAATGAGTGGAGCCTCCCTCTACTGGAATGAGCCCTCAGGCTTCCCAGTTCTGAGCAGCTGTGCGAGGACTCACGTTGTCCCCCGCTTGGGCCTCAGAGCCACGTATTTGAGTCCCCTGTCATGGGCCCTCTTAATCCAAACACCAGGAGATCCCACAGGACCACAGAAGCGCCGGATTCTCCTGTTAGCGGTAGTCCCCTCAGGGCTTCTCTGTTCTTCCATAGTTTTGGCTCCTGGTATTTGTTGAGTGGATGACATGATGGCTTCTTAGTGTTTCTGTCTCTAATGTATGTGGGTTAACACTCTCCCACTGCGGCACCTCTGACTTGCCTTCCAGCGGGAAGTCTGCAGTGAAGGTGAGGTTTGCTTAAAGACTCATTTTTGTTCCTCTGTGACTTTGGTTTTTCACATTCAGCAGATAGAAAGCATTGTCCACACTTGTTGCTTCTCTTGCAGCTTGTTTACCGGTGTGGTGGGAGGGGCGTGTGCCCCCTGCAGAGGAGGCTGTGCCCTCCCCCACCCCAGGGAAGGACATGCCCCCTGCAGAGGAGGATGTGCCCCCCCCCCCCCACCCCGGGGAAGGACATGCCCCCTGCAGAGGAGGATGTGCCCCCCCCCCCCCCGGGAAGGACATGCCCCTTGCAGAGGAGGATGTGCCCCCCCACCCCAGGGAAGGACATGCCCCCTGCAGAGGAGGTTGTGTGTCCCCCCCCCCCCCCCCCCCCCCGCAATCCAGGGAAGGACATGCCCCTTGCAGAGGAGGCTGTGGCCTCCCGACCCCAGGGAAGGACGTGCCCCCTGCAGAGGAGGCTGTGGCCCCCCCATCCCAGGGAAGGGCGTGCCCCCTGCAAGGAGGCTGTGTTCCCCCCACCCCAGGGAAGGGCGTGCCCCCTGCAGAGGAGGCTGTGGCCCCCCACCCCAGGGAAGGACGTGCCCCCTGCAGAGGAGGCTGTGGCCCCCCACCCCAGGGAAGGACATGCCCCCTGCAGAGGAGGTTGTGTTTCCCCCACCCCAGGGAAGGACATGCCCCCTGCAGAGGAGGCTGTGTCCCCCCACCCCAGGGAAGGACGTGCCCCCTGCAGAGGAGGCTGTGTCCCCCCACCCCAGGGAAGGACGTGCCCCCTGCAGAGGAGGTTGTGTTCCCCCCACCCCAGGGAAGGGCGTGCCCCCTGCAGAGGAGGCTGTGCCCCTTTTCAGAGAAGGGAGTGCTGCACTCTCTCTGGGGTCTCTCCCCTCCCCACTGGCCAGTGCAGCCCCTGCACCAGGAGAAGGGAGTCCAGGATTCCCTGGTCCCTGTGCCAGAGCGGAAAGCACAGCTTCAACTCCAGGCTCTTTTTTCTGTGGAGAGCAGTGGTGCCAAGGCCCCTGAGTCCCCAGAAGAGCCCCCAGGTTGTCAGAGTGGGACTGAGTCCCCTTCAGGCCTCCTGGTCACCCTCAGCCTCACCCTGTGCCCCACGCTGGGTCCCACCTCATCAGAGCCTGCCCCTCATCCCTGGCCATGGTGGGGTTCCCAGAATAGCCCTCCTGCACCCCATCAGCAGGGCTGGTAACCGCTCCTGCAGGACTCCCCCGAGGACGCCTCGTTTTGATGGTCGATTTTTCCAGTACCTGCTGGTTCCAGGCCAGGCTGTGGGGTGTGCCCAGTTCCCCCCCCCACCACGCGTTGCCATCACTGTCACTTCCCTAAGCCAAGGCCCCACACTGCCCTGATGGGGACTCCTGGCCTGAGCCACTTTCCCCTGGTCTCCCTGCCGCACTCAGGTTTACCCTCACCCCGCTGAGACTGAGTTCTTTCATGCGGCCTCTGCTGGAGTAAATCCACTCCACGGGGAAGGAGTCTCCACCACCTCTGCACACGAAGCCCCATTGCTGCACGCGGCCCGGGTGCCCTCCTGCCTCTCTGCTCCCCATGGGCTGCCGTGTTTGACACACCCGTGGTCCAGCCAGCCCTTCTGGGGTTGCTGTGCTTTGTGTGGACCTGACATGGGAATGGGCACTCTGTGCTCTGCCTGCCCTGAATGAGCACGCCCCTGTCCAGCGCCGGCCTCACCTAACCCACAGCTGGCTAGTCTCTCTCTTTGCTTTGATTGTGGTGAAGGAGGGCCCCCCAAACCTTGCCGCCCCTGGGTCGGCTCCAGCGCGCCCTCCCTCTCACAAAAGCAGGTGGTCCGTGCCTACCAGCTGAATTGAACTAGAAGCCCCAAGTGGCTGACAAACCGGTGGGCTTCCGACTTGGTGCTCTTCAGAGAGACTGTTTCACGCCAGATCGTGGCTCCACGACCTTACTGGGCATCTGTAATCACAAGCCTGCCGAGGAGTATACGTGCCCTGGGTCCCTACCTGAGGGCCCGCAGTGCACTGATACTCGGGGTGGTGGTAGCCGTGGGGGCTGCCGGGCTGACGCCCACGGAAAGCACGTGGTGCCTGCCCGAGCAAGTGACCGTAGCCACCTCGGGTTGGTCTCATGGCTGGAATGGGCTTGGTGGTGGCAGGCTTCTCTCCTCCCACCGCATGCGGAATGGGGGCTCCGGGAGGTGAGGTTCCTTGCGCACAGCTGGGAGGTGGGTAAGCCGGGATTCAGACCCAGGTCTGTGCTTCCAGGGCCCTTGCTCTTCAAACGGCGTTCACTGGGGTCCCACCGCCGTTGCTTGGACCTGCCTGTTCCTAAGTAGTGGATCCCCGAGGAGCATAAGCCACGCCAGCTCCTCGGAGCAGTTTCTGAGCAGTGTTCTCCTGCTCTCAGGATCTTCAGCAGCCTGCAGGCCTTCGAGTAAGAAAACAGACACCATGGAGACTTGCTGTAGCTCAGGCAAGGCCGCTGGCTCTCTGTGGCCCACTTCTCCTTGGCAAGAAACCGAAGCAGAGCTTTCAGAGCAAATATGCAGTGCCGTCTCCTCTTTGGAACTTCGTTTCAGACAGTTGGAAAACAAAACGGAAAATGAAATGCCTGGAACATTCTGTGGCTCTCGACACCTCCCCTTCCTCCTTCTGCCCTTTGCGCAGCGGATGTCCCCTTTCTTGGGATGTCCTTGTCCCTCTGGCCAGTGTGTTGCCTCTGGGAAGCCTTCCTGGCCCTGCCCCGGGGGGGGACCCCACTCCCCACTGGGACGTCAGAAATAGGGCACTGTCCCGACCTGCAGGAGCGTCTTTTCCCCCTGCGGCAGCCATGGGGGCTTGGCGTCTCGGACCGTCGTTGCATCCGAGAATCATGGGCATGTATGGATGCATTCCAGGGTGACTGACTCGGCCAGCTTGAAGTACATACAGCAGAGGCGCCCGGGTGGCTCAGTCAGTTAAGGGTCTGCCTCTTGATTTCAGCTCAGGTCTTGATCTCAGGGCGTGAGCTCAAGCCCCGCATTGGGTCCCGTGCTGGGCGTGAAACCTACTCTAAAAAAACAAACAAAAAAAAGGTACGTAAAATTCTGTGTTCTAGTAAAAAAAAAAAAAAAAAAAATAGGAGGTAACTGAAAATACATAATAAATGATTGCGTGTGAAATAGTTCTTAATTGAGGAAGAAGGCAGAAATTAAAAACAAAACCCCCCTCTTTGGAGTCAGGCATACTTGAACCCCAGCTCGTCTACTTACAGAGTATGTCTTTAAGCCCGTTCTTAACTTCCCCGAGGCTTTGTTTTCTCGTCTGTAAACTGGGAGCCATGGCACCTCACCTGACTCTTGTGGCAATGGCTAACGCAGCTCAGGTGAAGACACTGATCCCTGAGAGCTCCAAGCAACATGATAGCGGGAAATCCATCGATATCTGCTTTTGTACTACCTATTTATTTTTACAGAAGTTTCTCTGCCCATTCTCTTGTGCTCCTTTTAAGACCTCTTTTTGCTATTAGATGGAAAAACATGGCTTGTGAGTCCTGACCCACTTCATATCTGGAAGAAGACTGGGCTGGTTTTCCATGGATGGTTGACTGGACACTTGGATCCTCATCTCTTTTTATATAGTAAACAAGTCGATGCTCCCAGAACATAGTCATTGTGCGCATTGTGCAGAGGCCTCTGAATGATCCAGCCAGACGTGACACACTGGTGGTTTTGCCGTCGGCCTGTTCTTGAACAAGGATGTTCAGAGTCGTAGAGACCCCCTGCTGGGGGTTTCCCACGGGCGCTAAGTGTCGTATTGTGCCTTTCGGGGGACGCAGAGTCTCCCCGCCGTGGTGTACAGCCCCGCACAGCGCTATGAGAGTTTATGGCATTGCAGTGTTCTCCAGAGATCCCAGATGCACAAACTGAGGACAAAAAGTAAAATCATCATCTTGTGGTTCTGATAGATTTTTATGCCTCTGACTCTAGGAATCCTGTCATGCAGATAGACAAAGCAGAGGCGGAGTGGGTGCTGTGTCCTGGAAATTGTGCTGGTGCTTTTATGTTCTTTCTTAGGATCACAAAGCCCAGCCAGGTGGCCATCCCTGTTTTATGGTCAAGGGAGCCGTGGCCCGAACTCGTCAGGGAGCCCGTCCGTGGCCTCTGCCTACAACGGTTCCGTGGGTCGGTCTAGCTCTGCCTTCGCTCTTCCTCCCGCCTCACCGGTCACCTAGCCAGACGCAGCACATTCCAGGTTCCTCCTGACTGGAAACACAGCATTGTTGCAAGGGTGGCAGGCCACCAAACCACAGCGTGACTGTCTCCCCCAGACAGCTGCTGTGGTGCTCACGGCCAGAGCCGGGGGGGCAGGCAGGCCTGCTGGTGGCTCCGTGTGACTGCCCCCTCTTCTCTCTGCCGCCTCGCTTCCTTCTGGTGTGGGTTTTGATGAGCATACCTCTGAGACCGCAAACAGCTCTCCTGCATGCAGCTCATCCATACCCGGTTCTCTGGGAACTCTCCAAAACCATTGTGCTGGCGAGATATCGGTGACCCATGCATCGCGGAAGTTCAGGGGGCCTCTGCCCTCACGGGGAGCCCGGGCAGGACCGAGGAATGCAGTCCGCCTTGGGGCTGGGCTCTGGGCGCCCACATTGCAGTTGTCGCATGAAGCCTCGCATTCTGTTTAGTGCTCTTGAGAAAGGCTGTGGGAAATGGCTCTGAGGATTACCTTGATTTGTATTTTTAAAAGAAATGGCTACCTCGTGTCTCTAGTGTTTGAAATATTCTGATGTGCTAGAAGGGTGAGAATTACCCATTTAGATCAAATTATTATTTATATAATCAGGCATACAGTTTTCCATGTCATCTTCTAGATTCTCTTCCACGAAATTCTTACAACTCCACCGTGATGTGGGTTAAAGCCCCCCAAAGTGCAGGTAGGGAAAATGAGGCTGGTAGAAGGAGAGTAACAGACGTGTTCCAGGCATAGGCATAGAGCTAGTCAGAATTGCAGCTGGATTCCAGTTTAGACACAGCCATTAGTAATGACCATGGGTCCTTCTAGGGCAATGGAGTGCACATTTGAGGGGAGGTAGAGGCTTAGGAAACATAGCTGATGGGCTTTTCTTGATGAATCACTATTACTTTTTTTAAAAAGATTTTATTTATTAGAGAGTGTATGTGCAAGTGAGAGAGAGAGAGAGAGAGAGCACAAGCAGGGGGAGGGGCAGAGAGAAAGGGAGAAGCAGGCTCCCTGCTGAGCGGGGAGCCTGATGGGGGACTCTACCCCAGGACCCCGAGATCATGACCTGAACCAAAGGCAGACGCTTAACCGGCTGAGCCACCCAGGAGCCCCAAATCACAATTATTTTTAATAGTGCTAATATAACAGTGGTGTTGGCATCATGAACCCCAAATACTGGACTGGGGCTGTGATTGCAGGTTGATCTGGGGATGCTGTTGAGATGGTTTTCGCTGGTTTCTCCACTTAATGGCCACAGTTTCTGTGCTCTTTGAGTTCTCCTATGAGCGTTTCAAAGTCTGTCTCATGTTACTTTTGGTAGTGAGCCTACCAGGGGAGGCCATGTCTTTCCTTCTAATTGTGCTTCATAATGTGCTCTTCAGGGGAGTGTGGGCTTCCCAGACTCGTAGACTGAGGCAGGAGTGTACGACCGCATCCCGCTCCAGAGAACTCTGCCCTGTCTCCCACTTTGTCTGTCTGACCCGAGACTTTGAGCAGTCCTTCAAGTAGGTGCAGTTGTAGTAAGTAACTGCTGGGAAGTGGGGTGTCAGGGGTGAGGATTGGCATCTGTGTGCAGGTTCTCGGGGAGCGCAGGGGCATTTCTGAGTCGGGCCGGGCCAGGCTTGACTCGGGGCTCTGCCCTTGCTGTCTGGCTCCGCCGGCAAGCTCCTTCAGTGACTCTGTTCACACCTGAAAGGTGCAACTGTCATCCCCTTCCTGTAAGAATGATCTCAGGTGTACGTGAAACGATGGAATAGAAAGGGTTGAGTACAGTGCCTGGCGTCTGATACGCATTTGAGAAATGCTCCTTCCCGACCTCCCTCTCCTCCTTTCCTCCTACCGTGAGATGCACTGGCGTGGTATTTGCCAAACTTGTGTGCAGGGACCCCACCTGCAGCCTTCGTTCTGTGGCCTGGAATACTCGTCAAGTGAACAGAACCTCTACTTTGGTGGTCGCTCTGGGCTACACGGTGGAAATAGGCAAATAGTGAAAATAGGCGGTGTGCTGGATTATGTATTGCGGGGTCTTCGCCCTTGAGGAATAAAGATGTTGACAGATACTTCTCTGTTCTTTGGTTTTTTTTCAGTGCCTGAAACAGTATGTTGAGCTCTTGATCAAAGAAGGACTGGAAACTGCGATCAGCTGCCCCGATGCGGCCTGCCCTAAACAGGGCCATCTGCAGGAGGACGAGGCACGAGCGTCTGAACAAACCTGGTCTTTAACGGGCGCAAGGGCGCCCGCGGTAGATCCGCCGGGGGTCATGGGCTCTGCTTAGGCCGACCTGGGCTGTGTTCTAGCCCACAGCTGGTCATACTTCTTGTTTGTGTTTTTTCTTCTTAGATTGAGTGCATGGTCGCTGCTGAAATTATGCAAAGATACAAAAAGCTACAGTTTGAAAGAGGTAGGTGCCTGGGCGGGTTAGCGGCTTACGATTCCCGTGGTGGTGGAGGACCGGCCGGTGCGTCGGGGGTGGGGAGCGCTTTCGGGGGATAGGATTGTCCATCCTTTGGCTGCAGTGGAAGTGAAAGCATCGATGTAAGTTAGATTTCTGAGATGTCGCGGTCATTTTGAGTTCTCTGCAGAGCTCCCAGGTGGAAGGCCTTTGTTGGGTTTCCATGTGGCAACAAGAAGGAATCCTGAAACACAACTCCTTTACAGAGATTTGGGTTTAGGGGTTGGTTTAAAGCAATCTGACCCTCATGGGGCATGATTATTCTGCAGCCGGGTTATGGCTAATAGTTTGGGGACTAAATTCTTAGACGGTGCAGAATTTAAAAGATCCAAAGGCGCAGAAGGAAGTTGGGAGGCCACGTGTGGGTGAAAGTGTGATGACCGGCGTCCTGACAGGAGAGTGTAACCTGTGCTTTTGCACCTGGGGCGGGTCTGGACACGTGGGCGCCGGGTCCCACGTCCCTTGTCTCAGTAAGTTTTGCCAGACTTCCAGCTCTAGT
Source organism: Eumetopias jubatus (assembly GCF_037043125.1). NCBI lineage: Eukaryota > Metazoa > Chordata > Mammalia > Carnivora > Otariidae > Eumetopias > Eumetopias jubatus. Next base: position 5,391,907 of record NW_028274815.1, read on the forward strand.
GGGTGGCGGTAGCAGTGTGGACCAGATCTGCCCCCGTCTCCAGGGTGTCCTGCACACCCTCTTGGCAGGAGCCAGGCCTGCCACAGACCTCAGGGTTCCCCAGGAGCACTGTGTGGCACGGGCGGAGCGGAGGTGACATCATTTTCAAGGTGGCCTTGCCAAGCATTGAAACGTGTTGGATGCCCAGGACTGGTCTTTGGCTTGGCTCTCTGAAGTGTGCCAAGGTCATAAAATGATGTTTTAAAGAGTCAGTGGCTTCCATTTGGCTTCATTCCCATATATATCCGGGACCTTGGGCTCACCTGAAAAGGAGCAGAATAACAGACATGTTTAGATGATGCTCCTTAGGCACAATTTTACTGTGAAGACACCACATCCAAACTCTGACCTTTTCAGCTCAGACTGTAATCATTCAAGTGTGCTCTCCGCTCTTCCTGCTCTTATACAGAGCCTTCTCTGCATCAGAAGCTCATTATTGAGATGCAACCCTGGGCTGCATGTTTACAGGAAAACACTCAAGATGGGAAGAATGCAGAATAGAGCAGAGGAAAGGATCAGGAGATTCCTAGCTTAGCCGAATGTGGAAAGCTCTTTCTTTCTTTCTTTTTTTTTTTTTTAAGAAATGCTACAGATAGTTGTATTTCCTCTTGAGGCTTGCTTAAAAAAAAAAGGCAGTGTGTGGCAAACTTAAAAAAATGAAACAGGATTCTGATGACATTGAAATTGTTTTCAATTGTTTATTTAAATGGCATATATCATTTGCTTTGGGGTGGTTTATAGTTTAAATGTAATACCATGTGATACAGAAGTCAGCATGTAGAGCTATAAAATTGATTAATTTGGATTTCTGAGACTTTCAGGCTCTTCTGAAAATATTTTCCAGAGAGAATCTTGACAGAAACTGGTAGTTATTTGGGTTATAAGAAAATTAACTTTCTCTGACCTTGAATTTCATTTAAAAATTCAGCTGGATAAATTTTCCTACCTAATAATTTCAACTTTGTACTTTCAAATACTTTGTAATTTCAAGTGCTTTGGCTCAGTCAGGGATTTTTTTTTTTTTTTTTCTAAACTTTGCATAAAAATGAAGCCAACTTGACTTAGGTGAACAAAATCTCTCAAGCCTATTACTTGAGAACATTTTGCTAGCACTATGTGAAAAGCAACAAAAACACAAAATGAACTCAGACTTAGTATGACCAAAGACCTGTCTGAATGAAATGTTGAAATGTTAAAATGTTGGAGCTAAAGTAAAGCAATTGCTTCCAGCAAGTACATCAAACAAGTTTTGAAACAAGTGATTGTTTTGAAATGCAGTCAGGGAGGCCGCCCCAGGAAGAGAACCCAGCTCCCAGGTCCTCTGACAACACTTAGTTCCTAATTGGTTTAAGTTGCAAACATTGTCTCCCTTGGGTCTTAGCATGTCTCCTCTCATGTAACAGCCTTGATCTTTTTTTAAATTGGAAGTACGGTTGACACACAATGTTATATTAGTTTCAGGTATAACAAGCTTGATTTTCATCTCCTCTCCCCCACTCCTCCAGTTGGGATCTTTGGCAAGGAAGCTGTGGGCTTGTTTTTCTTTCCCAGTGCCCACCTGCCCCTGTGGCAGACTCCAGAGGCCTTATGGGGGCAGGCTCTGCAGGGGGCCCACTCCCTCGCATGCCCCACCATGCTCCGCTACACCCGTGCTCTTGGCTGAGCAGCGACCCTGACAGGCTGCAGGTGTTTTTTCCCTGTTCCTCACTCCTGAAGCTCCTGCCATCCAGAGGCGGGCCCTGCAACCTCCTGGGTTCTTTATTCTTGGGGCAGCAGGTCCGATGAATGCTAACGTCAGGGCTTGTCCTGCATGGTGTTGGTGCTTTCCTCGAGAGTAAAGCCCAGAGAGATGAACTCACTTGCTGAACTGATCCATCTGTAAGCAGGCCTGACCGGGGCCGAGGGCTCCCCACAGGGCGGGATGCACTGCCACGGGGGTGCTGCGGCCGGAGCGCGGGCCTGGCCAGCCGCGTAGTGAGAGAGGAACCCCATCTCTCCTAGCACGCTTCTCCAAGAAAACCACTTTAAAAAGAAAAGCACCTTTTTAAAAAGTCTTGGGCTTTTTTATAAGCAGAGCTATTAGGGACCTGCTTCCTTCATCTATGATTAATGTGTCTTGGGGAGATGGAAGCTGAGAATTAGTTTCTAAGGTGTGCCAGAAAATAGGTTGCTGGCCTTGTTTGAAGACCTATGCTCTACACAGACACGTCTATGTAAGACATTAGATATAATGTATCGAAGATACAATGTGTCTAATGTATATTGTTAGGTATATATGTGATCCATAGCCCTAGATGTCTGTACCTGCATGCTTTCCGAAAAGGAGAGCTCCCTGGTGCTCCCCAGTGTGGATTTTCTTACTGATCGTTTCCTGTCTTGTACATCAGCTGGCGGAATTCAGCATGGGAGTGGCGACGGGCATGTTAGTACAAGTCCACGGGAAGAGCCCTGGGGGCTGTATTGCAGGGTTTGAGGTGTCCTGGCTGCAGGGGAAGGGTGTTCGCCTTCGGCCGATTGGGACAGATTCTTTGCCCTTTTCCTCTCTGATAGGAAATCTCTCCCCCGGGGACAGGCAGTTCCTGTCACAGCTCCATGAGGACAAAAGTCACAAAATTTAAGTCATTACCATGGAAACCTTAACTAGGTCTCCTTGCCCTGCGCTCCTTAATATAACTGGGTCTCGGCCGATGAGGCAGCCTAGTAGCTGCCTTCGCTGTGCCAGGAGAGTGAATGGGAGATGGGTTATGGCCACGGGGTGCGGGAGTTAGTGCAGCCAGCCCTGACGCCGCAGGCTCCTCACTGTAGAGGCCGGGGCCCGGAGCAGGGGGAGCCCGCAGGGTCTGTGTAAGGGCAGCATGCTCGCCGACGCTCTCAGACAGACCAGCACTGACCACAGCGTCAAGATAGAAGAGAAGAGAGCAGGCTGAGGACCTCTGTCCCTGTGTCGTGTGGTGGTTAGCGTGCTAAGTGCCCACACCCTGCATTGCCCTTCCGCAGGTGCTGTGCTCATAGGGGACCCCAAAATCTAGCTGGGGTGAGGCTGGGCTCCCCCAGAGCCCTCTTTAGCACCGAATACAGGGAGCCGTGTGGGGACCGTCGTGAGGAGGTGAATCAGACCAGGGAGGGGAGTGCAGCGGGTCACCTGCCTCGCTTTCATTCCCCGGGGTGGGGACCTCCATGGAGGGCTTGTCTCCCTCCTCCTTTCTCCTGTCCCCTAGGCTCAGGTGAGGCTCCCCACACATGTGCCCCGGGGGCAGCCACTTCGTTGCCCCACAGAGCCACCCCCAGATCTGATGGCCGCAACATTCCTAGAAAAGCAGACCCTGAAACTCAGCTAATGACAGGAGCTTTCTCCTCATTCACTCACCATTAGGAACATCATGAAGATTTTACGTTACTGTAATGAAGGTCAGTTAAAAAGTAGCATATTTTCCTGGATTCCAGAGATCCTTTATATTAGACCTACCAGTTTGATAGTTTCCTGCCATTGATTAATTCTCCCTTCCAAACAACAGGTCGAGGAGGAGTTAGATTAGAGCAGGAGTGGGTCAGCTTTGGCCAGTGGGCCCAGAGTGGCCCGGCCCATGGCTTGGCATTGTAAATAAAGTTTTATTGGGACACTCATTTATGGATCAGCATGGCTGCTTTTGTGCTACAATAGCAGAGCTGAGTCGTTGGAGACAGACCGCACGACTCTCAAAGACTAAAATATACTCACTGTCTGCTCCTTTGCAGAAAATATTTTCTCGTTCCTGGAATAGAAGACCGTTTTCAAGGCTGTACCTGACACAGCTTATTCCTAGAGGGCTGAATCTGGCTTCCCGTTTAATTGGGGAAAATGGCACACCTACATGTGTCCTGTAGCAGCCCGTGTAGGTGACGTCTGGGCACACGTCCAGCCCACGTCCAGCCCCCAGGCAGTGGTAGATCCCAGTGCGTGCAAATCCTGTTTTCGATGCAGGTGAACTTAACCCACCCCTGGCTGTCGGTCGGTCACACGGCCAGGAAGCT